>NC_091173.1:21461749-21524994 GCF_040958095.1 Procambarus clarkii
TAGTGTGCCAGCCCCGTGCCACAACACCTGTGGTGCCACTACCAGTGTGCCAGCCCCGTGCCCCAACACCTGTGGTGCCACTACTAGTGTGCCAGCCCCGTGCCACAACACCTGTGGTGCCACTACCAGTGTGCCAGCCCCGTGCCCCAACACCTGTGGTGCCACTACTAGTGTGCCAGCCCCGTGCCACAACACCTGTGGTGCCACTACCAGTGTGCCAGCCCCGTGCCCCAACACCTGTGGTGCCACTACTAGTGTGCCAGCCCCGTGCCACAACACCTGTGGTGCCACTACCAGTGTGCCAGCCCCGTGCCACAACACCTGTGGTGCCACTACCAGTGTGCCAGCCCCGTGCCCCAACACCTGTGGTGCCACTACTAGTGTGCCAGCCCCGTGCCACAACACCTGTGGTGCCACTACCAGTGTGCCAGCCCCGTGCCCCAACACCTGTGGTGCCACTACCAGTGTGCCAGCCCCGTGCCACAACACCTGTGGTGCCACTACCAGTGTGCCAGCCCCGTGCCCCAACACCTGTGGTGCCACTACCAGTGTGCCAGCCCCGTGCCACAACACCTGTGGTGCCACTACCAGTGTGCCAGCCCCGTGCCACAACACCTGTGGTGCCACTACCAGTGTGCCAGCCCCGTGCCCCAACACCTGTGGTGCCACTACCAGTGTGCCAGCCCCGTGCCCCAACACCTGTGGTGCCACTACCAGTGTGCCAGCCCCGTGCCACAACACCTGTGGAGCCACTACCAGTGTGCCAGCCCCGTGCCACAACACCTGTGGTGCCACTACCAGGTGCCAGCCCCGTGCCACAACACACCTGTGGACCACGAGCTAGACGCCCCTGGAGAGTGTCACCCTACGATGAAGTAGGAAAGGGAACAAGAAATGTTAGAACGCGGGGAGAGGAGAGGGAAATGTAGGGAGGGAGGGGGGGGAGGGAGGCAGAGAAAGGAAGGACGGAGGGAGAGGAGAGGGAAAGTAAGATGATAAGAGAGGAGAGAGAGGAGAGGACACAGCAGGAAGTTGTCAAGGGGGGGGGGGGAAGGCTGGGAGATCAATAATGGGGTAATATTATTGTCGGCCAATAACCCTAACGCCATACTGCCCCCCCCCCCCGACACACACACACACACACACACACCACACACACACACACACACACACACACACACACACACACACACACACACACTGTCCATTTGTTTTCCGGAGACGACGGAAAACAAATGGACAGTTTTTTTTTTTCACCCTGATGCCCATGTTACCTGGCAGTAAATAGGTACCTGGGAGTTAGACAACTGTTAAGGGTTGCTTCCTGGGGGTGGGGGTTGTGTAAGTACTCACCTAATTGTGCTTGCGGGGGTTGAGCTCTGGCTCTTTGGTCCCGCCTCTCAACTGTCAATCAACTGGTGTACAGATTCCTGAGCCTACTGAGCTCTATACTGAGTGTCGTGAGTGTGCGTGTGAGAGCGCACATATCCGCTCCAATGTGACGCTGGCCTGAGCCACAACAATTCCACACTTACCAACCCCTGCAGGTCCTCACCGCCAGCCTCCTCCCTCACTCACCACAATACCTGGAGACCATAACACACCTGGAGACACTCTCGCCAGTCCTACTCCCCCGAGTGTGTCAACACCACCCACCAGTACACACTTCAACAGTACCCACCCATCATAAACAGTACTGTTGGAGTTGTTGAAGTTTACTTTTTAAAACGTTCTCGGGCAATCCCGCTCCCTCCTCTAGCTACTCGCTGTCTCAGAATGTAGAACAGGAAACCTGATCTTTAAGGTGCCTCTCCAACCACAATTATCAGGACCGGTGTACTGGTTGATACCTGGTACTGGATGTGGTGTACGGTCCCGGGGCTCTGGTGCCAGTGTTACAGTGTTACAGAGGGTTACAGCAGCCCTGGGGATCGAGGCGGGGGCTCCGGCTCGCGTCAAGCCCCACCTGCGCCACCACCAAAAGCCCCAAGTCATACTGTCCAGTTCTCAAACGCCAATAGTGAAAGTTGCATGCTAAAAATACTCACTAACTCACCCACTATCTCTCACTCTCTCTCACACACACACACAAGCCGGCCGGCCGAGCGGACAGCACGCTGGGACACGTGATCCTGTGGTCCGGGTTCAATCCCAAGCGCCCGCGAGAAACGATGGGCAGTTTCTTTCACCCTGATGCCCCTGTTACCTAGCCGTAAATAGGTACCTGGGAGTTAGTCAGCTGTCACGGGCTTGCCTTCCTGGGGTGGGTGGGGTTGGTGTGTGTGTGTGTGTGTGTGTGTGTGTGTGTGTGTGTGTGTGTGTGTGTGTGTGTGTGTGTGTGTGTGTGTGTGTGTGTGTGTGTGTGGTGTGAGGAAAGAACAAGTCAGAGAGCAAGGAACGAACAAGAGCAAGAGAGAGAGAGCTCTCTCTCTCTCCTCGCTCTCCTCCCTGAATGAGAGCGAGGGAGCATCTCACACACGCACAATAATGGGGATTACCTCGTTTTGAAAGATCTTAAACTGCAAGCTGCTACTTTTCTTGCTGTTGTCACCTGTTCACCTGTGACAGGTGCTCCAGCACCGAGTACCACATCTAAATTATAATCCTTGTAGGAACCACTTAAGAGTTACTGTTGAAAAACTGGTACTTGCCGGGGGGGGGGGGGTGAGGGCACTCGAGCCTCGCACAACTGTGTGATATTGAGTGCGATCGTGTTCAAGTAATTATCAAGAGAAGTCATCGAGGGATTACATTGATGGAACTGATGAAATAACAAGAGTCCATTTAGTGCTTATATATTGTGGATATATATTATATATTATGGGTATAGTACTGGAGGCCAGGAGACCCATGGCTTCAGATGGTTGGTCAGCCGGGTGCGCGCACGCACGCACGCCCCCCCCCCTCCCCCCTCTGGAGCCCAAGGTGACCCCCCCCCTTTCAGGTGGCCCAAGGTGACACCCCCCCCTACACACACACACCTGGTAGGCTGGCCCACCACCACCTGTTACTCCACCAGCTACCAGCCCAACCCACTGGTCTTGTGCATTTGATGTAGTACAGTGACTTCCCGCCCGTCAACCAGCCAGGCTGTTGCTACACGCTGGCTGGCTCACTCCCAGGAGCCGCAGTCACTCCCAGCATGCCCGCGGAGGTACACCACGCATGGCGGCGCTCCTCTTAACACCAGGAAAACAAGCCCCGGACCGGCGCAGCATCCCAAGACTGGGGATGGGACTCTAGGGGGGGGGGATTATCCCGTCCCAAAACCAACCTAACAGGATATCCCGGTGATCTCCGGGTGGACCTCACACCTCCCCTCCACCCCCGCCTCGTCCTCCACCCTAACGCACTGTTTTATGTGAAGGTGGAAACGCCAGGCGGTAGGGGCGCCTCACTATTCTACAGACAGTTTGCCTTCCAGTTAATAATGATTGGCAAGGGTGTGGGGCCAAGGCGGTGCTCCTCCACGACCACCAACACCACCACCACCAGCCTCCACACCACTAATAGCTCCAGCAACTACGGGCTCACCATAGCCCGTGCTACTTGGGACATTTTGTTCCAAGTAGCGAATCTTTAACAACAACAGTATAGCTCCAGCAACACACCGCTGGTAGCTCGTACAGCGTCACCACCACCTCGCACACAACTCCAGTAACCAGGAGAGAGAGAACACCTGTCTCCTCTATCTCGCCTCCTTATCTTCCCCAGGACTGCCTAGTGACGCGCACGCGCGCGTCTGCACATCCTTCCCACACGCACACGCGCACATACACACACGACGCAGTGAACACAATGACCCAGAAGGCTGAGTGACGGACGATATTGTATTTGGCGACGCCAGAATGGCCTAGTTGGATGGCACTTTCTTATCATGAGAACATTCCTGTGTTCGATTCTATCGATTCTATCAACACAGAGTAACTGTTGGGCACAGAATTGTGAGTGTCCCGTCCTGTAGCTGCGTCCCTCCCTTTGTATCTGACAACTATCACCTGAGGACCACAAAGAATATTGTGCGAGGAGCCTATGCTACACTTTTTAACTTCAGAATTGTTTTTAAATACATGGATGGAGAAATATTAAAGACATTGTTCATTACTTTTGTTAGGCCAAAGCTGGAATATGCAGCGGTTGTGTGGTGCCCATATCTTAAGAAGCACATCAACAAACTGGAAAAGGTGCAAAGACATGCTACTAAGTGGCTCCCAGAACTGAAGGACAAGAGCTACGATTTAACGCCTACGGAGGCGCTAACTATACCAAAACTAGAAGAAAAAGAGGCGATATGATCACTACGTACAAAATACCAACAGGAATCTAAAAAAAAAACTGATAGGGAAGAATTCCTGAAACCTGGAACTTCAAGAACAAGAGGTTATAGATTTAAACTAACTAAACAAAACTGCCGAAGAAGTACAAGAAAATTCACTTTCGCAAACAGAGTGGTAGACGGTTGGAACAAGTTAGGTGAAAAGGTGGTGGAGGCCAAGACCGTCAGTAGTTTCAAAGCGTTATATGACAAAGAGTGCTGGGAAGACGGGACACCACGAGCGTAGCTCTCATCCTGTAACTACACTTAGGTAATTACACACAGACACACACATTATTATATAGTCCCAGACTAGTCCCGGAACTGAGAGGTATGAGCTTCGAGGAAATGGCACGAGAAATATGATGCATTACAATAGGCATGGAAAACTGTACAACAGGTGTATGAGAGGCGGGTCTCAAGGAGCTGAAGCACAATTAGCCGAGTATGGACGTTCACACACTTAACACAATCGCGGCAGCTGTTCCCCTCACTCTTCTCATCTTTCCTACTCCTCCTCTCCTAACAACTCCCCCCCTCCTTTCGTGCCTCGCCTTCGCTTTATAAAATTGGGAATACCCGCCAGTGCCCGGGGAGGGGGGGGGGCGCCAGTGCCCGGGGTGGGAGGACGCCAGTGCCCGGGGGGGGGGGCGCCAGTGCCCGGGGTGGGAGGACGCCAGTGCCCGGGGGGGGGGGGGGGCGCCAGTGCTCTGGGGGGGGGGGGCCGCCAGTGCCCGGGGGGGGGGAACCCACCCTAGCAGACTGGGCAAGTTGGGTGTGACGTCAGTGCACCTCCTGTGACGTCATCGGGGTGGTGTGGTTCGAGAGAGCAATTCACCATGTGACCCCCCCCCACACCTAGCCCTCCCCCCCCTCTTGCGTCCATCGCTCTTCACTTGTCTCCCGTGAACACCCTGACCTTCCACACGCCGCTGTACTCTATGTCCTCCTATTTTCTGCCTACATTTTCTCCTCCCCCCTCCCCCCCCCCTCCCATTACTCCTACTCCCCACCTCTCCCATGTCAATCCGCAGAGTGGGGGAGCGAGACCGCCCCCCCCTTCCCCCCTCTGTACACGCGCGTGCAACACTGGAGGTAACTGTACTGGCCGCGGACCATATGTAAGGCACCGCAGGGGCGCGGTCATAGTGGAGAGAGAACACCTTAGTGTTAGTCTTGCCCCCCCCCTCCCCCCCCCCCCCCCTCCCCCCCCCCCCCCACACACACACACACACAGGTGGTCCGTGGGCAGGTGTGACTGTGGTGAGGAGCTAGAGCCCGCGCCCACCACACACAACTGGCCAACACACACACACACACACACACACACACACACACACACACACACACACACACACACACACACAACACACACACACACACTCGTAGGGGGTGGATAGCGCGCAGGACTCGTAATTCTGTGGCGCGGGTTCGATTCCCGCACGAGGCAGAAACAAATGGGCAAAGTTTCTTTCACCCTAAGTGCCCCTGTTACCTAGCAGTAAATAGGTACCTGGGAGTTAGTCAGCTGTCACGGGCTGCTTCCTGGGGTGTGTGTGTGGTGTGGAGAAAAAAAAAAAGTTAGTAAACAGTTGATTGACAGTTGAGAGGCGGGCCGAAAGAGCAAAGCTCAACCCCCGCAAAACACAACTAGTAAACACAAGGACACCCGCAGACTAACGGAACAGCGTTACCAATGTCAGCACAAGAACAATTTCTCCAACCTAAACATGAGAAAATACTGAGGACGTACACAATGGGTTCGATCCCGCAGCTACCAACCTACCTTGTGATAAGTTCCGGGGATCAATGTCGCCGCGGCGCTGTCTCTGACTAAGCCTCCTAGGTTGTTGGTCTGCTTCACAGCTGAATTAATCTTCCCCTGCCAGTAATGGTATACAGGTATGCACACACCTGCCTCGAGACGCACACCTGGGGGTCATGGTGTCCACTCACACACCTGACTCCCCGGGGGGGGGGGGGGGGGGGTTAAGGAGGCCACGGGACGTCACGCCTCACTTGTGAAGGCGGCTCACCTTTAAATGTCAGGTGTGTGTGTGTTGCACGTTGGTGCAGGGCCAGGTGTGTGCCGGGCCAGGTGTGTGCCGGGCCAGGTGTGTGCCGGGTCAGGTGTGCATGTGTTAGCATTATGCAGGCGCGCGAATGAGTGTATTCACAGTTGTACTTGCGGGGGTTGAGCGCTGGCTCTTTGGGCCCGCCTCTCAACTGTCAATCAATTACCTGGTTTTTCACACACACACACACACACACACACACACACACACACACACACACACACACACACACACACACACACACACACACACACACAAAGGAAGCAGCCCGAGACAGCTGACTAACTCCCAGGTACCTATTTACTGCTAGGTAACGGGGGCATCAGGGTGAAAAACACTGCCCATTTTGTTTCTGTCATCAATGGGAATCAAACCCGGGCCCTAGGATTACGAGCCAGAGCGCTGTCCACTCAGCTAGCAAGCCACCTAGTGTGAGTGAGCGTGTGAGTGAGCGTCCGTCCGCCTGTGTGTGTCAGTCTGTCTGTCTGTGTGTCTGTCCCTCTCGCGTTACTGTGACACTATCTGCACCTATGGCCAGTTTCAATAATATTGGCATGTCTAGCAGACATGCCAAACGCCCTCAGGGGATAACGTGATCAGTCAGGCTGTTACTGTTAGCAGCCTGTAGCCATAATAACCAGACTGATAAGGCACCCGTGCTGCAGAGAGCGGCCAACATTCTTTTAGAAGACGACTACCAACATTTCTTGCATCAGCACCGCCAGTTTCAAGTCATGGACACACTGATGGCAACAGTGTTACCGAGTGCAACCAAGTGTCACTCTCAGAGTTCAGTATTATCAAGGGACATAATACCTCATAATCCAAAGGGACCTGCTCTCGGACGCAGGTTCGAATCCGATAAATGATGAGGACGGTGTGAAGTGTGAGGCTTCCTCACAACACACTTGGCGCACCCGTGCGCTGGCAAGATCTGCCAGCCGTGCTCTGGCAAGATCTGCCAGCCGTGTGCTGGCAAGATCTGGCAGCGTCTTAAAGTCAGCATCCTCCTATGATTAATGATGGTTTGCCCCTGACCGGAAGTGGGAGGAGCCCCCCCCCCCCAGCTCCCCTTGACACACCAGCAACTGTGCTCCTGGAGATGATACTCATCTGGTGTAGTGACAGGTGTGTGGTGACGGCGCCCGGGCCACGACGGCCGCCACAGACCTGGCAGTTAGTTCGTGGTGGTGACTGTAAATGGTAGTGGTTAAGGCGAATACCAAGGTGGGTGGGAGGGCAGGTGGGAGGGAGGGAGGGCAGGTGGGAGGGATGGAGGGCAGGTGGGAGGGAGGGAGGGCAGGTGGGAGGGAGGAAGGGCAGGTGGAAGGGAGGAAGGGCAGGTGGAAGGGAGGAAGGGCAGGTGGGAGGGAGGAAGGGCAGGTGGGAGGGATGGAGGGCAGGTGGGAGGGAGGGAGGGCAGGTGGGTGGGAGGGAGGGAGGGAGGGCTGGGGGAATGAACATATTTACCCTATCTTCCACAAATATTTCAGGTGTGCGTGCACACACTCACGCACACAACTGCTAAAGGAACAGGTTGTGGAAGCAAACTATTCATAATTTTAAAGGTAGATATGAAAGGGAAATACGACAGGGAGTCAATTGCTTTTAAAAACCGGCTGCCGGAAAGACGGGGTCCAAGAGGTAATGTTCGATCCTGTAGGTACACGAATAGCTGAGTACACACACACACTCCCTCCTCTCCCTCTCTCTCTCTCCCTCTTCCTCCCTCCCTCTCCCTTCCCTCCCTTCTCTCCTTCTCTCGTGCGACTGTGCTGGAGGTGGAGGCGGGTGAGACGACAGGGAGCAACAGCAAGCAAGGGTTCATTCAGTCTTCTTCCGGCAGCCCTTGAGCAGCGTCAGGCAGAACTAAGGGAGCATGTAGGGAGACGCGGAGGTGGCAGGAGGAGGAGATTGATTGATTGATAAAGATTAAACCACCCAAAAGGTGGCACGGGCATGAATAGCCCGTAAGTGGTGGCCCTTCTGAGTCATTACCAGTATCAAGAGCTGATACTGGAGATCTGTGGAGATGCAACTGCACCCTGCGTGACGGGAGATGTCTCCCCGGAGGAGGAGGAGGGTGATGACAAGTAGTTAAGGGGCAGGATTTTCATGCCACAAGCTACCGATGGCGACAATAAACGAAGGAAGAAGAATTACTTGTTCACTAATTTAATAAGTGTATCTCTTATCCCAAGGAGGGTATCTGAGCGGTACTGAACACTGAACACCATCAATCAACCATTATTCTGCTCTCAAGAGCCACATTTACAAGGTGTCCTTGACTCCTCGACCAGAACAATCCAACCGGAGAGGAAGAGCTCTTGCTCAACGGGAGCAGAGGGCTCGCCCCTACACACCGTGGTGCAACACTGTCCGGCTCCCATCTAGGTGATAACATAGACAGGAGACGAGGGAGGTTGTTGTGGTTTCAGATTTAGCTACTCAGGACGAAGTGTCTATGTAGCACGGGCTATGGTGATCCCGTAACGAGGGAGGGTGAGGATATATAACAAACAACGGGGAAGAGCTCAGCACCGCTCCTGTGCCAGGTAAGTCCACTACGGGCTCACCATAGCCCGTGCTACTTGGAACTTGTTCCGAGTAGCTGAATCTATAAGAACAACAACGGGGAAGAGCTGCCCAGCAGCTGGAGACACTCATAAATACTGTGAAGCAGTATCCTCCCCGCCATAGCAGCCACACAGTAAGGACTGACGATTTCAATGCGCTCACAGCACGCAGTATATCCTTCCACGACCAAAGATCACATTCACTCCACAAAAATCTACCACTTACGGGCTATTCATGCCCGTGCCACCTCTAGGGTGGCTTAATCTTTATCCATCCATCAATCAATCAATCAGTCAGTCGGAAGAGCTGGGTACAAGACGAAATTGGAGTTGGAGCCGGAGAGCATCTCTGGCAAAATATTATTAATATGTGGTCACGATACTTCAGTTAATATCTTGACTTGACAGCGGGTGAAGACGGCCCCCGTGGTGGTGAACGGTGGGGGGTGAGGGGGCGGCACCGTCGAGTAGGGGGGGTCGTAGCCCCAGCGAAGAGAGCAGAATGAAGGCAGGACACCTTGGAACCAACACAACCAATCCACCAGCTTACTTTCCTCTGGGGGACAGTGTCAGGGGGAGTATACCCACCAGTCCTGCCCGAGGAGTCGCCCCCCCCCCCTCGGTGTGGGGCATGGTGTGGCTGGTGAAGTATAGAGGAGGAGGGGGAGGGGGCACGCACTCCGCGCCACACGCCACGAATAACCTAGCCACTCATATGTTGTAACCGTGCCAGGCATTCCTGCCATGCTCTCCTGCCCTCCCTCACCCACTACTGATCCCATTCCCAGCGACCCCACCACACCCAGCCAGCCCCCACTGACCCCACCACTGAAAGCTTCCCTTCCATCCACCAACCCAGACGAACACCCAGCTACCACCTCCACTGACCCCTATCCACACAACAATTACCTCCACTGACCCCTATCCACACCCAGCTACCGCCACAGACCCCACCACCGCAGCTGACCCCATCACAGCACATTACTCATCACCTGTGACTTGCCTGCGACCAGTTTCGAGATTTTATGTTGTGTCATCTCTTCCTGAGCACCGCCTTTCCCCATGAGTATGTTTACGTTCCAGGCTGGCAAGTATTAATATAGACAACACTCACCACACCCTCATAATACCAGCCAGGTCTAACAACCAACACGTAACAAAAACGTCCGTCACCATACACAACATTCACCACCAATTGTGTGTATTTCGAGCTTCAGTGTGTTGAAAACCTTCGTTATTGTCGAAGAAAACAACGAAGTTGAAAAAGTGAAAGTCATTTTGTATGTTATCCTCCTCCGTGTAGGTTATCTCCCGCTGGCATAGAGGGCCCATACTGGGTGTTGTGAGGTCTAGACCCTGCACCACACAACACAACCACCACACCACACAACCACCACACCACACAACCACCACACCACACAACCACCACACCACACAACCACCACACAACACAACCAACACACCACACAACCACCACGCAACACAACCACCACACCACACAACCACCACACCACACAACCAACACACCACACAACCACCACACAACACAACCACCAAAACGAAAAGCAGGGTATTTTGGAGGTCTGCTGGGAACGCCACCTTTGCCATCAAATGGCGTCAATCCACACCTTGTTGCCGTGGGTAATAGGCTGTCTTGGAGGGGGGGAGGTGTAGGAGGGGGTGGGGGTAGAGGTGGGTGGTGGTGGTGGGGGGAGCATCCCAGGTGAGCCAGCTGGTAATTGGGTGATGGCAACTCACCTGATGATACAACATATCTGAAGAGGACCAGTGCCAGTCCACCCTCACACCCGCACCGCTCCTGTGCCAGGCAAGTCCAGGTAAGTCCACTACGGGCTCACCATAGCCCGTGCTACTTGGAACTATAACAACAACAACCAGTGTCAGTCATGCCACCACCATCCTCCACACTCGCACGCCATCTAAATGATCTATCTCCACCACTATCTCTCTCTCTCTCACACACTACACACACACACACACACACACACACACACACACACACACACACACACACACACACACACACACACACACACACACACGTGTGTGGGGGGCCGATGGCCGAGCGGACAGCACACTGGACACGTGATCCTGTGGTCTCGGGATCTGTCCCGGGCGCCGGCGAGAAAACAATGGGCAGAGTTTCTTTTACCCTATGCCCCTGTTACCTAGCAGTAAATAGGTACCCGGGAGTTAGTCAGGTGTCACGGGCTGCTTCCTGGGGTGTGTGTGTGTGGTGTGAAGAAAAAAAAAGTTAGTAGTAGTAGAAACAGTTGATTGACAGTTGAGAGGCGGGCCGAAAGAGCAGAGCTCAACCCCCGCAAACACAACTAGGTGAATACACAAATGCGCACGCACGCACGCACGAGAAATGTGTAGCAAGACATAAGAGGACAACTAAACTGGTTATAAAGGCGGGGTCCAAGAGCTAATAGCTACATTCTGCAGATACAAATAGTAAACACACACGCGACAGCCTTACAAAGAGGAGAGGAAGAGGCAAGTGAGAGCACACACCCCACCAACCCTCCCCCAGCAAGCACCCCCCCACCAACCCTCCCCCAGCAAGCACACACCCCACCAACCCTCCCCCAGCAAGCACCCCCCCACAGCAAGGACAGCAACACCCCCCCCCCGGGCTCTCACACAACCACAGCTCACAAGACTAACAACATCCAGTTATGAGCGAGACAAAAAGTAAGGAAACATATCCTGAGTGGATGAGCAAGTCACTGAGAACCTGGTTGTAAACCCATTGATGGGCTGTGTCCCAGGGAAAACGTATGGCAAGACCTTAAGGGATCGGGAGAGTGTGAGGGAGGGAGAGAGTGAGGGAGGGAGGGAGGGAGAGAGAGTGCAAGACAAGACTCACCCATGATATACACACGTGACCTCCCCCCCGCCGCCACCCTTCCCGCCTTGACCCTGACGCAAGTGTGATAACCGCCGACACACGCAGCTGCTGCTGCTATCACCCGATAACACCTGTGACGGCCGCTTCAGGCACACCATCACAGCCAGGTGTAGTGACGATGAGGACACCAGTTACGTCCACGCACACACCTGCTGTTAAAACCCGCGCCTTATCAACCAACCAAAGTGGCCGCCTACCCTCACAGACAGACCGGGGGCTCAAGGGCTAGCGCTCGACCTTGCAACCACATCTGGACCTAGTGGTACACACAGACAAGAAAACATCAGCGGCGCATGTGACCCTGACCAACATGAGGCCAGCCTTCACCGCCACTTATAACCAGGTATTAAGCCCACTGTACACCGAGACACCATCCCTAAAAAGCGGACATGGATAGCAGCTAGACTAAGGGTTTATGAGGAAAAAAAACTTGTTTAGTGCCAGAGTGGTTGCCAGAGTAAATGAGGTAGATGAGGCACTACATGTAAACTCTACACAAGGTTTCCAAAATAATTTATTAGGCATAATGTTTGGGAGTTGTTTTAATAAGTAGGTTATGGAGGAAAACTTCAAAGAAATTGATAAACTGAATATCAGAGGTAAACTCAAGTACCACTAGTGCTATATGCCCCTATCGCCCGGTACTGATCAGGCTTCTACTGGCAAATTTCGAAACCAACGCGGGATGTGCACGCGCGCGCACACACGCATACCCCCCCCCCCCCACACACACACATACACAACCGGCCCCACACACGCACGCACACACCTGGAGACAAGAGAAGTCACGGGGTCAGGCCCAGTGCGTGCCGCCTCCTGGCCGTCCAAACCCTATATACAAGCCACAGTTTAAACAGCTCCCACATGTGTGTAAGGTGAGTGGCGCTTGGGTGGAGGCCGGGAGCCAGGTACACACACCTGGGTGTGTCAAGTGTGTCAGCAACATGTTACTATACACTTACGGCTAAGGTTGGCAGGTCACAGTCACATGTAATTGTAACAGCCGGGGAAACTATTATTTTATCTTATCTATCCCACTTTTACTCCTTCCTCCCTCCCTTCCCCTCTCTTCCGTTGCGGTGTGTTGAGTAACTCGGGAAGTAGAACTCCCAGAACCCTCTACAGGTATCTTCCAGGTAACTCTCAGCCACCAGCTTTCCCTCTAGACCGACCTCCCACTCTGCTGGAGACCTACCTCTCTGCAGCCTCCCCTCTCCTGTCATCAGTGTTTGCAACACCTTGTCACTTGACTAATGTGGGTACCAGTACAGCGAACTACGTCCAATGATGTAGACATAGAATCTTAAGAGTGGCTCCCTTGGGTGCCAGGGGCGTGGCCACAGTGCCTAGAGGGCAGAGTTTCATAGCAAGTTTGGACTAATTCTTGAGTAATTCTTAGTGAGAGTGTGTGGGTGGACCTTGAGTGTGGACAGGGTACTGAGAAGCACAGGAAGATGGGACTGATGATGTTATTGGTCTAATACGTCGCACAGAGCTATGGTACTGTGACTTCAGTTCATATATTTAGTAATTAATCCTCACTATTGCCTCTAGGGAAGGATCTCAGAATACGATATCATCGATTCTTACGAATAAAGTGTCATTATGTTAATTTGGAATTTCAGTTAATTTGTCTTGTCATTAATCTTAGAGCACACCATCTTAAGCTGTCTTACCTATCTCACCTGATTCTTTAAGTGAAGTAACAACATCTGTACATATCAACAAGCACAGTAATTGATAACTCATAATTAATCTGTAATTATCAAGACGAAGTTATCCAAGTTCTTGGGTGTCCTTGTCGTCTTCCCCACGACTCAGGGACGAACTGATGTGCATGTCAGTCGCATGTCAGTCACATGTCAGTCACATGTCAGTCAGTCCTGCAGGGTCAAGGTGAGGCTGATAACATCAATTACTGGACATGTATCACTCTCCTTTGGTACATCACAGTCAGCTGGGTCACGGTTTGTTGTTCTCACACTCGCTGGCACCATGCTCCAGGGGGCTCTACTGCTAGGTGGAGAACAACCAGGCGAGAACAAACAAACTAGAACACAGCAATTAGAGAAAATGCAATAAAAGCCGGCGAGGGGGAGTTTATGACGTCAGAGCATTTAGTGAGTGACGTCAGCACGTGGAGGTAAACGCTATCAGCTTATCTGACACGAGGACACCCGTGTTCTCCGGGTCCAGAGAACACGGGTGTTCCCCGGGTCCAGAGAACACCCGTGTTCTCCGGGTCCAGAGAACACCCGTGTTCTCCGGGTCCAGAGAACACCCGTGTTCTCCGGGTCCAGAGAACACCCGTGTTCTCCGGGTCCAGAGAACACCCGTGTTCTCCGGGGTCCAGAGAACACCGGGTGTTCCCCGGGTCCAGAGAACACCCGTGTTCTCCGGGTCCAGAGAACACCCGTGTTCCCCGGGTCCAGAGAACACCCGTGTTCTCCGGGTCCAGAGAACACCCGTGTTCTCCGGGTCCAGAGAACACCCGTGTTCTCCGGGTCCAGAGAACACCCGTGTTCTCCGGGTCCAGAGAACACCCGTGTTCTCCGGGTCCAGAGAACAGCCGCGTTCTCCGGGGTCCAGAGAACACCCGCGTTCTCCGGGGTCCAGAGAACAGCCGCGTTCTCCGGGGTCCAGAGAACAGCCGCGTTCTCCGGGGTCCAGAGAACAGCCGCGTTCTCCGGGGTCCAGAGAACAGCCGCGTTCTCCGGGGTCCAGAGAACAGCCGCGTTCTCCGGGGTCCAGAGAACAGCCGCGTTCTCCGGGGTCCAGAGAACAGCCGCGTTCTCCGGGGTCCAGAGAACAGCCGCGTTCTCCGGGGTCCAGAGAACAGCCGCGTTCTCCGGGGTCCAGAGAACAGCCGCGTTCTCCGGGGTCCAGAGAACAGCCGCGTTCTCCGGGGTCCAGAGAACAGCCGTGTTCTCCGGGGTCCAGAGAACAGCCGCGTTCTCCGGGGTCCAGAGAACAGCCGCGTTCTCCGGGGTCCAGAGAACAGCCGCGTTCTCCGGGGTCCAGAGAACAGCCGTGTTCTCCGGGTCCAGAGAACAGCCGTGTTCCCCGGGTCCAGAGAACAGCTGCGTTCTCCGGGTCCAAAGAACAGCCGCGTTCTCCGGGTCCAGAGAACAGCCGCGTTCTCCGGGGTCCAGAGAACAGCCGTGTTCTCCGGGGTCCAGAGAACAGCCGTGTTCTCCGGGGTCCAGAGAACAGCCGTGTTCTCCGGGGTCCAGAGAACAGCCGTGTTCTCCGGGGTCCAGAGAACAGCCGTGTTCTCCGGGGTCCAGAGAACAGCCGTGTTCTCCGGGGTCCAGAGAACAGCCGTGTTCTCCGGGGTCCAGAGAACAGCCGTGTTCTCCGGGGTCCAGAGAACAGCCGTGTTCTCCGGGGTCCAGAGAACAGCCGTGTTCTCCGGGGTCCAGAGAACAGCCGTGTTCTCCGGGGTCCAGAGAACAGCCGTGTTCTCCGGGGTCCAGAGAACAGCCGCGTTCTCCGGGGTCCAGAGAACAGCCGCGTTCTCCGGGGTCCAGAGAACAGCCGTGTTCTCCGGGGTCCAGAGAACAGCCGCGTTCTCCGGGGTCCAGAGAACAGCCGTGTTCTCCGGGTCCAGAGAACAGCCGCGTTCTCCGGGGTCCAGAGAACAGCCGCGTTCTCCGGGGTCCAGAGAACAGCCGCGTTCTCCGGGTCCAGAGAACAGCTGCGTTCTCCGGGTCCAGAGAACAGCTGCGTTCTCCGGGTCCAGAGAACAGCCGTGTTCCCCGGGTCCAGCAACCACCCCACGAACACCGGCAAGACTCCACAACACCTCTCTAATAATTATATACCAAACATGGCCGGAACTTTTCAGAGAGTAAAGGCGAGAAAAGTTCCTGGTGGAGTTACCGGATCAGCCAGGTTGTGATGACTGGCTGCGGCCAGCTCAGCAAGTACGGCTGGACCCGGGGATCACACACGGCACAACGACCCAGAGTGTCGACACGACAAACAACGCGTGTACAATGACGCCAGCGCCAGGGGTGCATACCTGGACCATACCTGGAGAAGGTTTCGAGAGTTGTTCAACTCCCGGTTGAGTAGTTGGGTCGAGTACTCAGGTCAAGCCCCGCCTGAGGCCAGGCTCGACTTGTGATCACTTGGTCCAACAGGCTGTTGCTTGGAGGTAAGGCTTAGGGTAAACAATGATAAAGCTGGACCAATGAGGGTAGAGGGCGAGTGTCAACAAGGATAGTCCGTGACGCTGGAGGAGCAGCACCGGTCCACCACTCCTCAAAAGTGGCGACTCTTAATACGCCTTAACCAGAAGAACTGCAAATCCGGATTAACCAAGACGACAGCTCAAATCCCCCTTCAGAGTTACAGGATAGTGTTTATATCACCCCGCTCCATCCCACCGACCGCCCCCGTCCCTCTACCTATCCCACTGACGGATTCCCTTATCCATCCCATCCACGGTCAACCCCTCCCCCCCTAACAAACATTAACCACAACAAAATATTTTCTACCTCCAAATAAGATCACGGACCTTCTCTATTACGCGTTCACACACACACACACACACACACACACACACACACACACACACACACACACACACACACACACACACACACACACACACACAATACTGAGAGAGTATTGTGCCTTGTGACACAATACCCAAAAGAAACTGTTCCAAAAGTGGGAGAAACAGGCAGGAATAAAATGTAAGGTGCTCCAGTGGACAAGGGAGTGTCTAAGCAACAGGAAACAGCGAGTAACTGTGAGAGGAGAAATCAGAAAGCGAGATGTCACCAGCAGACTCTGTCCTTGAATCCATTCTGTTTCTGATATATGTAAATGATTTTCCAGAGAGGAATAGACTCATCACTCTCAATGTTTGCTGATGATGTAAAATTTATGAGAAGAATCACTTAAGTCAAGCCTGGCCTCGGGCCGGGCTTGGGGAGCTGAACTCCCGGAACCCCATCAACCAGGTTCATCAAGAGAGGAAGCTACACACACAAGAAGACCTGGACAAATTGGAGAAATCTAGAAAATGACTACTGAAGTTTAACTCAAGTGTAAAGTAACTCAAGTAAAGCCGTAAAGTAATGAAACTAAGTTAAGGGAGCAGGAGTCCCAACACAAGGTACCATCTGGGAGGTGAAATCCTTCAAGAGTCAAGTAGAAAGATCTGGGGGATATACACAGATATACACAGTTTCAAATGTTGATATGATAGAGCCCAGAAGGCTCAGGAATCTGTACACCAGTTGATTGGCAGTTGAGAGGCGGGACCAAAGAGCCGCAGTTCAACTTCTACAAGCACAACAAGGCAAATACAACAAGGCGAGTACACACAATGCAAAGTTATCTAGCAAGAACAAAATATATGTACAGGATTACAAGACCTTCACATCTGGCACCTGTGCATGTGTACACCAGCACCATCACCTGTGTGTGCGCGTGTACACCAGCACGAACACCTGGCACGTGTGTGCGCGAGCAGCCCCCACAGGTGGCGCACAGTACACACACACGGGCCTCTATCTTTATATCACTCCAATTAGAGAGAAACAATAGGCGCTAGACCGCCCGGGCGCAGAATATCTGAGTGCCCCATAACTACATAGGTGCGCTCGGCGCTCTATACTGTCTTACCTGTTGCTCGCCGCGGAGAGCAGCAGCCTGATGTCAGTTTGGGAGGGGAGAGTGAAGAGAGAGGGAGGGTGAGTGAAGAGAGAGGGAGGGTGAGTGAAGAGAGAGGGAGGGTGAGTGAAGAGAGAGGGAGGGTGAGTGAAGAGAGAGGGAGGGTGAGTGAGAGAAGGGAGAGGGGGGAGAGAGGGAGAGAAGGGAGAGGGGGAGGGAGAGAGGAAGGGGAGAGGGAGAGAGGAAGGGGAGAGGGAGAGAGGAAGGAGAGAGGGAGCCATTGACCCTAGGTAGTAGGAGAGAGGTGGTAGACAAACTCTCTGGGTGCCCAGGACACTTGTGGACAGGGTTCAATGGTGGGGTTGGGGGGGAGGGGGGGGGGGGGGGTGAGAGCTTAACTACTCACACCACACATGCTAGTTGGACCTCACAGTACAGTGGTACTGTACTGTACCCTGTACCACACTCAGTCTACTCACTATACTTCAGTTTCAATCATCATTCATTCTCTCATTCTCATTCATTCATTCATTCATTCATACATTCATTCATACACTCACACACACACCTGGTAGCCGGGTGGGGGCCTGGAAGCCTGGTGGAAAGCGTGCAGGACTCGTAATTCTGTGGCGCGGGTTCGATTCCCGCACCAGGCAGAAACAAATGGGCAATGTTTCTTTCACCCTGAATGCCCCTGTTACCTAGCAGTAAATAGGTACCTTGGAGTTAGTCAGCTGTCACGGGCTGCTTCCTGGTGTGTGTGTGTGGTGTGGGGAGAGAGAGAGAAAAAAAAGTAGTTAGTAAACAGTCGAGAGGCGGGCTGAAAAAGCAAAGCTCAACTCCCGCAAACACAACTAGGTGAACACACTCACTCACTCACTCACTCACTCTCGTTGTCTCCCCCCCCCCCCCCCCACAACAGCTGGTGGCCGCTGCCTGGGCCAAGTGTTGGTGCTTCTTTAACTCTGAAACTAAAACATGCGACCATCACACTCTGGCCTACCTCTACCACCATCACTACCACACCTCCATCACCACCACCTCTACCACCACCATCACACCACCTCTACCACCACCATCTCTACTACCACACCTCTATCACCACATCTACCACCACTATCTCTACCACCACCATCTCTACTACCACCATCACTACCACACCTCTATCACCACCACACCACGATCACAACGTCTACCACCACCACATCTACCACCACAACTACCACAATCATCACTCCACTATCACCACATCTATCACCACAACCACCACTACACCACTATCACTACTACCAACACCACTCCCCCCTCCCCCAACCCGTCCTCTTAAAAATAACGTCGCTTTTCGCTGGTATGCGCCGCTATGGCTAAAAGTGGACGTAATTTGAAATGAAATCGGCTCACGGAAGTGACGTACTGTCCCGTTTTCTGTTTGAATCCTCCGGCTTACTCGGTTAGGTTAGGAGAGGGAACGTTCAATTAACGGTTGTCATGACATTTTGAAACCTTGGGAGAACTTCCTGCCCTCCCAACCTGAGGACCTTTAACTTGCTGTTTAGGAAAAATATATATCCAAAATTTATTTCCAATTATTTTTCATGTTCAAATTACGTTCATTTTCGGTCAAACGATCAAATTCTGACGTAATTTGTAAGAGGAGAGGTTGTGACCCCCACCACAACCTCTCTACCACCACAACCTCACTACCACCACAACCTCACTACCACCACAACCTCTCTACCACCACAACCTCACTACCACCACAACCTCACTACCACCACAACCTCACTACCACCACAACCTCACTACCACCACCACCTCACTACCACCACAACCTCACTACCTCAACAACCTCACTACCACCACAACCTCACTACCACCACAACCTCTCTACCACCACAACCTCTCTACCACCACAACCTCACTACCACCACAACCTCACTACCACCACAACCTCACTACCACCACAACCTCACTACCACCACAACCTCACTACCATCACAACAAGGGGGAACCGTAGCAACTATTGTGATGCTTTCAATCATCTGTACCTTCAATCATCTGTACCTTCAATCATCTGTATATTTCAATCATCTTTCGTCTGCACCTTCTTTCTTTCCTTTCCCCCACCTCCCGGCCTGATAGTTAGAGAAGGAAGGGAGAGGGGGGGGGAAGGTATGGGTAAGAAGGGGCGACTAGTCAAGGCTGTGGAGGTGGGGGGGGGGGGGGAGAGTGAGAGAAATACAAAACAAATTTGATAATAGAGTTCGGATATCTTTTTTTCCCCTCTACATTCTTAATCCCTTCATTCCACTTTTTTGTTCCCCATCTCCCACATGACTGTCACCAGTCCCTCATCCCCCCCCCCAGAGAGTGGAGAATGCGGGCCGTGACCCCTTCCCACCCAAGGTCTAGCAGGAGGGGTCAGGGACCCCCATCATCCCCCCCAAACACACACACACACCGCTCCCAGCTCACCTCAGTTCCCTGCACACATTGCACCTCCACCACGGCACCCACGGATTTCTTATCCACACGTGTTTAAAACAAGTGATAACAGCCCATCCGGTGCTTTGTGCTATGGGACAAGTTTTCTATCCTCTTCTTAACCCCCCCCCCCCCACGGTCTCTATTACAACTACATACTGGTCACTTCCCCCTCCCCCTCCTCGCCTTTTTTTGGGGGGGAGGGGGAAGAGTAAAGATGGAGAGACATAGGTGAAGGGAAAGTTTAGAATTGGGAAATACAGTGAGAGGTATGAAAGCAAGCGTACATATGTATATAATATATATTTATATACATATACACAATTGTTACCAATTATTAGGGGATGGATTTCTGGTCAGTATTTCATCTGGGGATTATGTACTGTGGGGCGGGGTTTTCATCTAGTAAATCGAGGCTCTTGGGCCACCAGCTGTGGGAGCGGGGCGTCTCATCTTGGAGTAATCTTTCAAACATTGGGTCCTCTAACATTTGGATGGTGTTCCACACCCTGATTGCTTGGTGCTGCAGTCTGATGTTTAGTGGCTGTATGTTCAGGAGTTCATGGAGCTCCTGGATTGTCTGGTCATATGGTGGACGGTGTTTTGCTGCTCTCCTTAGCGCCTTATTTTGCACTGCTGCAGTTTCTGCATGTTAGTTTTCTTTATGGTGTGTAGTGGTACTGGGGGATACTCTAGATGCGGCCGAACTAGAGCCTTATATAAATGGATCAGTTTAGGTCCTCACTACTAGTTTGAGTGAGTGCGTGCGTGTATTCCCTCCCTCTCCCATGAGAACATGTGGTGAGAAGAGGTATTGGTAACATTAAGTAAATAAGGGAGGCTGTGATTGAGACTTGGGCGCCCGTCCCATGGTATAGCCCGTCTAGCTGACCGTCACTCGCTCCCGTCACACCGCGCCGTCCCGAGACACGTCACAGGCACTCCTGGGCGCCGCACGCCCTCATACAACACATGAGTGACGCTGGTAATCACCAGAGTGCTGGAGGAAGCACAGAGGTGACAGGTGGTGGTGGGAGGGAAGCAGCACGTTGTGCCCCTGCAGGTGTGGCCAAGCCCCAGCAGGTGTGGCCAAGCCCCAGCACTCGGTCTTGCTGTGTGTGTACGCGCATAATAACCCGGGATGTGGTGTTCAAAACAAGTAGTTATGACCCTTCCCTCCGCCTAAGCATGACGGACTCGCTTGCCCACTACGACAGATCAGTCATGGTGGCCTCCATCCATCCATCCAAGAAGTAATCCATCAATCCACGCCCTGGCCCATCTACTCTGACCAGCAGGTGTTTCCACTCACTGGCGCACCAAAAGTGCCGGATGTAAATCATTTCCAGCCTGATAATGAACATGATCCCGGAGCGTTGGCAGGGAGAGCTAGGGAGGGGCAGGGACACTCAGGGAGGGGCAGGAACACTCAGGGAGGGGCAGGAACACTCAGGGAGGGGCAGGAACACTCAGGGAGGGGCAGGGACACTCAGGGAGGGGCAGGGACACTCAGGGTGAGGCCGGAAAGACAATGAATTTACAGGGGTTAGGAGGAATGACCATTACCGACAATATTAGAGGGGCACACACTGTCTAGACAGGTAGTGAGGGAGGGGGTGGAGGCGGGGAGGAATGTCTTGCCAACATTTGTAAAAGAAAAAGATAATGAAACATGAATTTCAAGGTCTTTGTAGGGAGGTTACAGAGGGGGAGCCACACTAACACTGCCACCAGCAGCCTCCTCCATACCTGGTGGACCAAACTCTCACAAGTCAAGCCTGGCCTCGAGCCGGGCTTGGGGAGTAGAACAACTCCCAGAACCCCATCAACAAGGTATATACCTTGATTGTAACGCTCAATGGTCAACTTTGGCAAGCCGTCCACACTACGTGAGGAGTGACCACGGGGCCACAATACACGAGGAGTGACCACGAGGGCCACAACACACGAGGAGTGACCACGGGGCCACAACACACGAGGGGTGACCACGGGGCCACAACACACGAGGAGTGACCACGGGGCCACAACACACGAGGAGTGACCACGGGGCCACAACCCACGAGGAGTGACCACGAGGGCCACAACACACGAGGAGTGACCACGGGGCCACAACACACGAGGAGTGACCACGGGGCCACAACACACGAGGAGTGACCACGGGGGCCACAACAACACAGTACCAAAGTTTATAATTGCCGTGCTCGCCGCCAGGGTAAATAAACACCACCAACGTCCCTTCGCCCAAACTGCATCGATTTCCGTTTTTCGCCTGTAAAAATACACACGGAGGGAGGGAGGGAGGGAGGGAGCTGCTTGGGAGGGAGGGAGGGAGCTGCTTGGGAGGGAGCTGCTTGGGAGGGAGGGAGAGTAGCCTGGGAGGGAGGGAGGGGGGGGAGAATCTGAACGAAATTTGTGGGTGGGCGAAGGCAGAAATTTAAATTTTTGAGGGGGGGAAGGGGGAGAGGAAAGGGAGGGAAGGAAGGAAGGAAGGGGAGGAAGCAGCAGTAGATAAGAGCGACCACAACACCCCCTCCCCCCCCCCCCACCTCCGCTATTGTTTTTGCAGTACAGTGTTGAGGACACGACGGGCTGTGAAGTGCGCGCGTTTTAATACACACTAATGGCGAGGGTGACACCCCCCCCCCCCACCACCACAACCTACACCCCCTGGGTCGTGTATTTTTTACATAGCGCGTAGTTATCGGGGGGAGGGGATAGGGGGGAGTTAGGGGGTGAGGGAGTGGTGCCTCTCTTCCACTCTCCCGGCTCTCACTAATCACTCCCCAAGTTATTACACATCTATAAATCTGTTCATGTGTACATTTAGTGTGTACTTGGTGGAGAAACTTGCTACAATGTCGCAGTGCTTGACTAAAGGTGAAGATCTAATTTATGTTTAAATTTTTAAAAAACTAATTTTGGGATGTTAAGCTCCATCCATTCTCAAGGAGCTTTATACAATGTATGTTGTAGTATACAGCATCTTGAGACAGGGTGAAGGTTACACCAGAAATTTGGTTTTTTAATACACATGTATTGACTCTTCCCTTCACCTTCATTGTACTTTGTGTAATGATACATATTGATCGCTGCCAACTGTGTCCTCCTCCTCCTGTGTTCAATTGAAGATACAAGTGGACTCGCCGGGAAAGAAGATTACAGACGTTTGATAGTGTCGTGTGTGAGAGACACACCTGCAGTTCTATGTCATGTACACATGTGTACATATAGATAAGAAGTACACTTGGTGATGGTCCTGTTTACTGTTGTTTACCACCTTTACCTTCAGATGCATTATCACTGCCAGTTTGTAATAACTTACCTATGACTCGGGCTGGGATGGTGTAGGAAGAGGCACTATAAGGCCGCATATACAGTTTGGTGAGTCAAAAACCCGGTTACTGCCTAAGTGAGGCGGTAATAGTCAGATTATTTATTATGAATTCAGGCACAGAGACATTAGAATGTCTTCAGGGTCATAGTAGTGAACAAATGCTTGATGAATTCTGAGCCTGTACACCAGCGCTGTGTACAGAGCTGTGGGACCAGGAGCTGAAGCCCAACCCCTGCCAACACTATTACTGGACTAGACAATGTGGCAGCTCCGCAGCTCATCCTCCAAATATGGGGAGGTAAATGTAACGGTACAAGTAAGTGTAATTATGTACTATTCCGAGCAGTTAGGAATTGTACTTATTACACTTAGTATTAAACAGTGCTGTCAGTTCGGAGGATGGGTTGTAGCTCCGGTAATACTAGCCCGTGACGTCACCGTGGACAACCGTGCTACGTAGAGCATGGGGCCAACCCCTCCCCACCACACACCTGCCCTACACCCTCCACTCCCCACCACACACATACCCGAGGGACCCCAACCCACCCTCAACCGTCGCCCGTCTATGACTGTTCCTCGCGAGCTCCCCCCCCCCCTCCCCTACACCTCACCCTCCCTCCTCCCCTCACTAGGTATCACCTCTTACACAACCATCCCAACACTACACCTCCAACACAACACCCAGAAGCAATCTCATCCCAATATATATTTCCCCGTCCCTGTACCCCTCGGGGCGGGCAGAGGCGTGCAGGGGCGGCACAGTTTGGTCCCCTCCTCACCTACACACCACAACACAACACTCCCGAAGGCTCGGTGTACAGGTTATGTAAATCCTGTGTAAACCGGATCAAACTGTATAGCGCGTGCAGGGAAGGACCACTCTCCAACTCCACAGGATGGGTCGACTACAGCCAGATGAGAGAATTCTTAACAGGAATACCATTGGACACGCAACTCTTGAGAGAACCCCGAGCGACGAGATGGACTACATCACCCAAACGTGTCGAGAGGCACTGCACAAGTTTGTCCCTCTTCTAAGAAAGGAGAAATATGAAAGACACGACAGGAACCTCTCTTATTGCTTCTGTGTACAATACCACCATGATCAATCACCTTTGTCGACAGCTTTCACGAAGTGTGTGTCTACAGCGACACGGTGCTGGTCTTCCGAGGCCTCCAAGGCCAAGTGTCAGTGTTACAACACTTGTGAGAGGCAAGAGCATCCGTCCTGGTCCACAGTCCTGTGTAGACGGTCTGGCTCCAGGCGTCTCGTCATCTTACTTCTTAGTACTCCTTCCAAGACTTGCGTGTGATGCTGACACCATCCGTCTACTGTTTGGTGTCTGCTCTGCTGCTCCCTTTGACGCGTGGCGTCACCTCCGCCGGTATACCTGTGTCGGGGGATGACACCTCTGTGTCGGGGGATGACACCTCTGTGTCGGGGGATGACACCTCTGTGTCGCGGGATGACACCTCTGTGTCGGGGGATGACACCTGTGTGTCGGGGGGTGACACCTGTGTCGGCAGGGGGTGACACCTGTGGCCAGGCTCCCACTTCACCCTGTGATAATAGTTTCCTGTTCTTCAATTATTCATTATTACGGAATTCCACGAGTCTTGGACCTGGGAACACAGTGGGCAAACTTCACCAATGAAATATGCACACACTAGACAGTGCCAGAGAGACGGGGAGGGAGGGGGGGATGACAAACAAGAGGCAGGAATAAATGGAGCATGAAGCAGTAGTGTATCTGGTGGGCCGGGGGGGGGGGGACGATGAAAGTGGGGGGAGGGGTTGCAATGATGTATGAATGGAAGACGAGGACTGGCCAGAGAAGCAGCTACGAGCTCCAACACCTGTTTAAGCAGGTTTGGGGAATCCCCCGACCTGTCCCGCGGGGCCGGCCACGCTTGCGTCCTCTACTCTACACAGCTACAGCATCAAGTAGCATTACGTCAACAAACTGATTTGCGAATCGGAACAATAATTTCCCAATAAAGGGCAGGCACAGACCTCCTCTCTTACAGACTCTTACAGATATTGATGAGATCTTGCACCTCTCCCCTCCCCCCCAAGGAGGTGTCAAGGTGGCCCTCCTCCGCCAGCACAAGGAAACAGGGCCACTGGGAACCCCCGTCTAACAACTCCTGGCCAGTTGATGACAAGACCCGACGCCACAACCCTTCTTAACCCATGTATATAGTTGTGGGTACATCACCAAGGGTGCCCCCCCCCCCCTCCCACAAGGTTAGTCAAACTCTCCGTAAAGATTATCTCGGCCGGGCAATACTCTTAAAATTCACGTCGCGTTCCAAACGTACTTACGTATGTACGCACGTACGTGCGTGCGTGTGCGCGCGTCTGTCTGTGTCTACTTCAGCTGCTCTCCTTTCAACGGAGACCCATCCTTCTCTTCCTCCCCCCCCCCCGTTCCATTTGTACTCACCCCTCTTCCTTCCGTTTCTGATTCCCTCTACTTATCCCCTCTTCCAGGTTCTCTCAACCCCCCCCCCTCCTAGCCATCCACCCCCAACCTCGGGTCATCCATGAGTCCACCCCCCCCTAACTGTAGTGGTCTCATCCTCACCTCATCTGTAATGCTGCGGGCGTCACACTGCCCTCACCCATACCTCCTTAATGATGACTTTTTTTCCTTGTTGCTACACTACCAACACACACACGTGTGTACTCACCTACTTGTACTCATCTAGTGGTGCTTGAGCTTTGTCTCTTGGGCCCGCCTCTCAACTGTCATCATTTTTTTTTTTTTAGACACCATCCTCCCCAGGAAGCAGCCCGTAGCAGGTGTGCAAGAAGAAAGTGCAAATATTATTTGCACTTTATTTGACCAAAGATTCCCTCAACTTCAATTTACTCAACTGTAATAAATTCCGGCAGATAGCAAATCCCTTTCAAATACCTCCGTGACTGGAGAGGACAGCACAAGTTCTGCTTCACTCCCTTAAAGAACACAATAGAGTAGCTGTCACAACTGCAAGAAATATGACCTGCTGGATAAACCCGAACCTTTCACACAAGAGCCGCCAAGACACTAGTGCTATCTAGGCTAGGATATTATAGCACACCAACCGCCCCATTCACACCTGGAGAAGTTGCTGACCCGGAAAATGTGTCCATTATATGTACTGCCAGAAACTATTCAATAAAACATCTGAATCATTGAGACGGCTTAACATCTCACTCAAACTGTACCTCTCAGAGGGCAGGCCAGATACATTCATCAGAATTTACAACTGGAAAATATTGGAGGGACCGGTTCCAAATTGGCAAACGGAAATATCTTCTTGATAGACCAGGAGGCATGCCAGAATGTGAGTCCCTATAAGAGACATCACAAGCTATCCGATCAGGAACTTTGTGCAGAAACTTGTGTGCGCGTGTTTCACACACACACAATGCCATCTCTTGTTGTTGTTGTTGTTGTTAAAGATTTAGCTATTCAGGACGGAGTGTCCATGTAGCACGGGCTATGGTGAGCCCGTATCCATCTGTTAAAGACCATCTGTTATCTGTGTTGGAGGAGAGCGTTAGTGAGGTGAGGAGACAAGCGGGGCGGTGCAGGAGGGTCTGGTAACTGGGTGGCCTTCTGCCTGGCGAGTACCCTTTCACACTTGCTGAGTCACCTCGCTGGCTTGTGGCTCGACTTGCCAAGTCACTTACCTGCATGATGGGGTTCTGGGAGTTCTACTTCCCCCCAAGCCCGGCCCGAGGCCAGGCCTAATCTGTGAGAGCTTGGTCCAACAGGCTCTTGCTTGCGGTGGCCCGCAGGCCCCACATATCCACTACAACCTGGTTGGTCCGGCAATTCTGCCAGAAAACTCTCCAGTTCTTCCTTGAACATTTCTACTTCTGGTAGCATAGACTTGCTGAGGTAAAGTCAGTAGGTAAAGCGCTAAGCCATTACGACTATATAGATGGACTAGTTGAGTCACGGGTTAAGTGGTTGTGTGTTAGACTTGCCAGTCATCTGCTCGAGTGGTTCACGGACTTGCTGAAACACTTGGCTGACGGCTGTTTGAATAACTGCCTTACTACACGCTGTCAGGCGGGGTGCCTAGGCACCTGACTGGCTGAGATTAACTGTTCGGCAAGCTACCTATCTATCTTCTGATGGTGCCAGAGATCACTGCCCTGGTCGATGGCCTGATCAACAACACTGTTAGTACTTTCAGGTAGCAGTGCGATGTAGACATCACAAGCCGGTTGATCAGGGAGCCTTTAGAACAGTGATTTTCAAACGGGAGGCGCTTGGCCTCTAGGTGCTGTTATATATATATATATATATATATATATATATATATATATATATATATATATATATATATATATATATATATAAGTATATATATATATATATAATCAAATATATATATATAATCAAATATATATATATAATCTATATAATATAATCTATATTATATTTAATATAATTAAATATATATATATAATCCAATAGCGATGTACACAACCAAGTAGATGAACTAGTTGGATGACTAAGCCACTTCCCTTTCACTGGGCAGTAACGACCACCTGAGCTAAAATGGCGTCTGGTCAATTCGCCGAGGTAATAAACCAACAAAATGTTAAGAGTTTGAGAGCGCTGCACAACACTCCACGAGCCCCCGAGCTCTTGGCAAATACAACAATTTATCTACAGTGGTAATTTATCCACGGTGGCCACCACCACACAGCTCCCCCCAACATTAGTTATTAACACCTTTACTCACAAAGTACAAAAATGTTGCCTAATCCGAGTAGTTGAACTAAGTGCTGTTAGGGCGGGGCGCTGCTCGGATTCACTGCCACACACCAGACACATGTATCACATGATACATGACACATGATACATGTGACACATGATACATGTGACACATGATACATGTGACACATGATACATGTGACACATGATACATGTGACACATGATACATGTGTCACGAGGTTACATGCTACTACATCACACATTATTATACACGTTCACCTTACGAACTTGTAAGTCCAACTTTCTATTTTTCTCGGATGAACTCATGAGATATGCAGCTTAAAAATAAAATAATAATATACTTCTTGTCCCCCATTCTTGAGAATGGACATTTTTTTTTAGGATAAATTGTTAGGACGTCTTCCAATATACCATATTCAATTAAATAATGCCATGGTTGGCTGTACAGGAGTGTGTGTGACGCGAGCAGCCCACTAAGCTATCTTCCTCCACTCTCCGTGTACTCTCTCTCTCAAAAAAAACTCTCCCCACACCGATCACTACATCAAATGGAACTTTCAGGATCCATGCAAATCATTTTTTTTTCATTTAATGGCAATTAATAAACCAATATAGTTTCATAAGTTGTTTCAATAATTATCACTAAAATTACAATGGTGAAAATATTTACATGACAGTTGAAAATGGAGGAGAAACTGAGGAAACCTTGAGTAAGCTTCCTCGTCTTGTAGGGAACTGTTCCAGGGAGCAGATGTGGAACCCGTCATGACCTAGCCAACCCCTCTAACATGTTGTTGATACAGATAATTATACAACACACCGTTCCAGAGGGGAACAAAGTGTGACATTTAAGCGCTCCCAACAGTAAGCTAAAATGTTTTATTGAATCTGGCAGTAAATATTTCCTGTGCATTCTCCCGGTCCGCATTTTCGTTAGCTTTAAATAGAGCAGGCAATGGACAACAGTGTTCCAACAGAAGCAGGCAATGGACAACAGTGTTCCAACAGAAGCAGGCAATGGACAACAGTGTTCCAACAGAAGCAGGCAATGGACAACAGTGTTCCAACAGAAGCAGGCAATGGACAACAGTGTCCCAACAGAAGCAGGCAATGGACAACAGTGTCCCAACAGAAGCAGGCAATGGACAACAGTGCCCCAACAGGAGCAGGCCTTCTGGTCTCATGTGGTGTATAATCTCTGTGCTCTGATTTTCGTCGTGTCTGCTAAAGACGTTAAGGAGGATGGTGATATCCGCCATAGTCGGTGCTCAACCTGGAAGATATTCTGGGAGCTGGTGCAGTCCCCAAGCCCGGCCCTGGACCAGGCCAGGCCTGTCTTGCGAGAGCTTGGTCCAAGAGGCTGTTGCTCGTCTCATGTAGTATCATCCGTGGGGACCGCAGCGCTGAACACCGTGTCGAGTCTGAGTAATGGAGTCAATACGCTGGGCTACAGAGCCTTTCACCACGACGAGTCTCAAGCTTGGCGGCAATAACTTTGATACTTTGTGGCTCCAGTTTAATAGGAAGCTCGGTGATCCCTCTCACTGTTATATAACTATATGGTTCTCCAGCGCATTGTACCTGCCAGTATGTAGTGGTGTTCACATTGGTCTCAGTCTCCCCTGGTATGTGTATGATACGTGGCGTGCTGCCTTCCAGTGGCTGCCTATGGCTTGGTGGGTGGCTGGCATGGCTGAGTGGGTGGGTGGATAGGGTGGGTGGCTGGCAGATTGACTGGCTGGCCGATTGTGTGGTTGACAGTGGATGCACGCAAGCGTGGCCACCTTACTTTCACCACCATTGCCATGACCCACTCCTGCCTCCCCCCCACCAGAACCCCTACCTCCCTCTCCCTCACCGGCACTCCCTCTCCCCCCCCCCCCACCACACCTAAGGTACCCCTCATGTTCTCACACAGATCCACTACATTTAAACCAGCCGAGTGAAATATAAAAGCTTGGAACCCATGAGCTGAACCTCAACCCCCATCGCCCCCAATATACAAGGTATTTGAACACCAAAACGCGCACACGAACAGCGTTCGGGATTCGCAGACCATGGACTCGGGTTCGAGTACAGGCCGAAACAGAAACCTATCCGTAAATATGCCGAGGGAGTGGGCTTCCGCGGGGTGCATCGTGGAGGTGTTGCCCGCGGCCTATGGTTCCCAGATGCCAGTACAGGAGGATGTACACAAGGGGAAACCGCTGAAGAAAATAATAATAGTGGCTATAGCCAGAATGCGCTCGGCACCCCATGGCACCCCCCTCCCAGTCTCCCACGGCACCCAGGCACCCCACGGCACCCCCTCCCAGTCTTCCCTGTTATCACCAAATTAACCCCCGTGAATGTGCAGAGTGAGGGGGCCTGGTGCCCCAGGTGTGGGAGTGCCAGCCCCGTGGTGGGGCAGACAAGGTGGTACACACACGGGACTACGCTATGTAACCCTCATTAACCTGTATGAACAAATACACCTGCGCAAACGGTTATCTTATTTGACATTACGACACCGAGGACATAGTTTATAGTGGATACTTGTTATCTTGATACCACGAAAAGTGTTCGCCTTTGTTTGGTATCATAAACATTGCTATTTTCATCAGATATCGCGGATGAATGAGTCATAAATAAATAATAAGTACATTGTATATTAATACAAGGTATAATGTGCTTGTACATTATACATTAGACAGTACATGGTAAGTAAAAACCATGTAGTATTCGGGTGTGACACACATCTATACTTGACCCAGCAGGAACCCTATTGGATGGAACGGGGGGTCAACAGGCCTGGCGCCGAAACAGCGACGTCCCTGGCGCCTATATAATTGACCCATCATATGTCAATGATGACGCAGGTCCCTTACGTCATAGGACAAGGTACTGTCCCCCTTGCGTCATAGGACAAGGTACTGTCCCCCTTGCGTCATAGGACAAGGTACTGTCCCTTGCGTCATGGGACAGGTTGAGGTGTGAGAGACCGCCGGGTGGCAGCATCCAGCACACTATCACAGGTGAGAGTCTGGCCGTTCCTGCTCTCTCTCACCTTGGGTTTCCCAGCACCCCCCCCCCCCCAACACGGCACCACCGCCACAATACCTTCCCAGCCACCAAGGACAAATGTAAGGGTCGCCCTGGTGTGTGTGTGTGTGTGTGTGTGTGTGTGTGTGTGTGTGTGTGTGTGTGTGTGTGTGTGTGTGTGTGTGTGTGTGTGTGTGTGTGTGTGTGTGTGTGTGGATGTGTGGATGTGTGTGTGTGGAGGACTTTAACAGCGTGCCGGCAATGTCTTAACACATTCAAGCAAGCCCGGAGCAAACGGTGAGGTTATAACTGACTACGCATCTTGCGTCTGCTAGCAACCAGGAAGATATTAGACGGATAGATGGAAGATAGTAGATACCTGGTTGATGGGCTTCTGGGAGTTGTTCTACTCCCCAAGGCCGGTCCGAGGCCAGGCTTGACTTGTGAGAGTTTGGTCCACCAGGCTGTTGCTTGGAGCGGCCCGACTACCCACCACAGCCTGGTTGGTCCGGCACTTCTTACAGCAAACTATCTAGTTTTCTCTTGAAGATGTCCACGGTTGTTCCGGCAATATTTCTTATACTCGCTGGGAGGATGTTGAACAACCGCGGACCTCTGATGTTTATACAGTGTTCTCTGATTGTGCCTATGGCACCTCTGCTCTTCACTGGTTCTATTCTGCATTTTCTTCCATATCGTTCACTCCAGTATGTTGTTATTTTACTGTATAGATTTGGGACTAAAATCTAAAATCCCTCCAGTATTTTCCATGTGTATATTATTTGGTATCTCTCTCGTCTCCTTTCTAGCGAGTACCTTTGAAGAGCTTGGAGACGATCCCAAAGGGGCTGGTCCCAAACCTGCACACAGAAATAACATCACATGAGACCAGAAGACATGGCAGGATGTGCATAATACCCCCGTCGAAGAGCAGAGGTGCAATAGGTACTCTGAGAGAGAACTATCAACATCAGAGGCCCGAGACTATTCAACACGCTTCCACTACACATAAGGGGCATAACTGGCAGACCCCTCACAGTGTTCAAGATAGACCTCGACAAACGCCTCCAAAGGATACCAGATCAACCAGGCTGTTACTCGTACATCAGGTACTGTCCCTTGCGTCATAGTAAGGGTCTTGCGAGCAGCCGCATACAAAAGCCTGGTTAACCAAACCATCATCAACCAGGAGGCCTAGTCAGAGACCGGGCCGCGGGGACCTTGACCCCCCGGAATCACCGTAAGATAAGGTAACTACGCAACAACCACCCTGACAACATCAAGGCCACAAACAACTCGCTAAGATTCAGAGTGGAGAGTGTTGTCACTTGTCATCATCAGCTGACTCCAATCTCCAACACCAGTGATTGTGTGCGGTATCTGTAGTGCCTGACTCATCATGTCGCTCGTAGGCCTATATCATGCGGCTCTAGGGTCCGCTCACGTGGACCCCACCCTCACGTGGACCCCATCCTCACGTGGACCCCAACCATGCCCTTGGTCCAATAAGATGTCGGGATTATGGGTGTGAAGGAGCAGCCAACCTTCACACCAACATTCACCACCGCTGCTCTTAACTACTACTGCTGCTATTACTCATGTCATTGGTACATGTACTAACTACTACTGCTGCTGCCTCTGTAATCTGTTAAACAGTAGTGGCGCTATGTTATCTACCACGAGTACAGCTGCCACTGGTGGTGTACTTACTCGCCAAGATGGCCGCCGGACGCCTCGCTCCGCTCACATACCTGCGGGGAGGCAACACAACATGTTAGTATTTGGTCTCTACTGAATCAATTCTAACGGAGAGGGGAAGAATCCTGCATATTTTGTTGTTGGTACGTGTGCTTGTGTGTGTGTTCATAGACATTAGGGCAAGGTATATGCGTGTGGTGGAAATGGCCCTTCCAGGGTGAAAGCCACTCTTATTTTCACCCTAATATCAGACATAGACAAGGATACAAACTACAGCACTGTATCATTTCCAGGTGTCACTAGGACCTTCATGTCAGTAGACAATATAGAGGACACGACACACCTCAATGTTCACTCGAACGGAAATCGGGTCTTTCAATGTGCCACACAATATGATGTTTAATGAAAATAAATTCCAGCTCCTGCGCTATTGAGAAAAACAAAAATATAAAAACGGAAACCATATATAAAACAGAATCAAATCACACTATAGAACTAAACAGCAATGTTAAGGACCTAAGAGTAATTACGTCAGAAACCTTACCTTCAGAGAACACCATAAAGTAGCTGTCACGACTGTAAGAAAAATGACAGGTTGGATAACAAGGACCGTCCAAACAAGGGCCGCTATACCAATGATGATTCTTTTCAATACACTACTGCTCTCTAGGGTGGACTATTGTTGCTCTAACAGCCCCATTCAGAGCCGGAGAAGTTGCTGACCTGGAGAGCGTGCAAAGATTCTTGACCGCTAGAATCCACTCTATAAGTCATCTTGATTATTGAGACCGATTAAAAGTTCTAAATCTGTATTTTCTTGAGCGTAGGCGAGAGAACCGTAATAATTTACACGTGGAAGATAGTAGAGGGGCTGGTCCCAAACCTGCACACAGAAATAACACCACATGAGACCAGAAGGCATGGCAGGATGTGCAGAATACCAACGTTGAAAAACAGAGGTGCAACAGGTACTCTGAGAGAGAACTATCAACATCAGAGGCCCAAGACTGTTCAACACGCTTCCACTACACATAAGGGACATAACTGGCAGACCCCTCACGGTGTTCAAGAGAGAACTTGACAAACACCTCCAAAGGATACCTGATCAACCAGGCTGTGATTCATACGTCACAGGGGCCCTGGTTGACCAGAACAGCAACAAGGAGGCCTGGTCAGAGACCGGGCCGCGGGGCTGCTGATCCTCGGAAGCTATAAAAGTTAGTCGCCCCAACGAAACAGGACCACCAGGGGCGCCCCAGGGTCGGGTAAGGACACCTCGACAATCAAGTGAAGGCCATCTCATATTCCCTAAAATGGGTAACTACCTATTATGGGTCTGTATGGGGAGGGAGGTATGGGGGAAGATGTGTCAGTGATGGGGGAAGCAAGCAAGGGGAGGTGTGGTGGGGGTAAATAGAGGGGAAAGTGCGGAAGGAGTGAGGGCCAACTGGTGCCGCCTCCAAGCACTTCCTCTCCTCCATATTGACTCTGCCTCCTCCCTCACTCTCCCCCCTCACCACACCTTCATTCTTTCTCCCGCCATCCTCTCATCCTTACCCTACATCCTCATTCCTCCCCCACCCCCTCCCCCGCATAGGTGAAGGGAAGTATAGAAGTGGGAAATACAGTGAGAGTTATGAAAGCAGGCGAGCTGTCCGCCTTGCTGACACGCTCTCACCAATGCCCCCACATTTTCACTGGAAGCCAAGGAGGTACCGGGGGAGCCCCCAGAGGCAGGTACCGGGGGAGCCCCCAGAGGCAGGTACCGGGGGAGCCCCCAGAGGCAGGTACCGGGGGAGCCCCCAGAGGCAGGTACCGGGGGAGCCCCCAGAGGCAGGTACCGGGGGAGCCCCCAGAGGCAGGTACCGGGGGAGCCCCCAGAGGCAGGTACCGGGGGAGCCCCCAGAGGCAGGTACCGGGGGAGCCCCCAGAGGCAGGTACCGGGGGAGCCCCCAGAGGCAGGTACCGGGGGAGCCCCCAGAGGCAGGTACCGGGGGAGCCCCCAGAGGCAGGTACCGGGGGAGCCCCCAGAGGCAGGTACCGGGGGAGCCCCCAGAGGCAGGTACCGGGGGAGCCCCCAGAGGCAGGTACCGGGGGAGCCCCCAGAGGCAGGTACCGGGGGAGCCCCCAGAGGCAGGTACCGGGGGAGCCCCCAGAGGCAGGTACCGGGGGAGCCCCCAGAGGCAGGTACCGGGGGAGCCCCCAGAGGCAGGTACACACACACAACTTTAAATATTTTACGAGTCACTTTAAGCGAGGAGAGCGCACGAGGGCTGAGACAATATTTCAGTATATATTACCACGCACACTGTCGCTAATTGAGGCCCAGGCGGGGGCCCGGGAGCTGAGGTTCAGCCAGGAGAGCCTTCCTAGTAGGGACACTGAGGACCAGGGGAATTTAAGGCAGATAAACCTGAGGAACTATTGGGCAAGAAATGTACAGCCGAGGACTGGAACCACATCCAGGAAGGAAAGAAATGATCAGGAGCCGCAGAGAAGACAATTAGTGGGACGAGGGAGTAAAAAACAGAGAGAGAGAGAGAGAGGAAAGACTGAGAGGGAGAAAGAGAGAGAGCATGACTCAGGGCCGTCTCTCTCTCATCATTGCCACACACTACCAACCTCTCTAATCCCTCTCCCACCACGTTAACTCTCACTCCCTCAACACTACACTCATTCTTGCTTAGTAGTATACATCACACAATGTTACACTTTAATAACACAATTCTAATTATATAGTTTCTATTCCTGTAGTGCACCGTCTCACACCCATCAACATCACTCTCCCACTTAAACACTTCTATATAACCTATCAATACATAATAATTTAATAGTGTCTTAATACACAAGCAAGTACACACACTTCTACAGTCAGGAACCGGTACACTAGTTAATTGACGGTTGAGAGGCGGGACCCAAGAGCCGAGGCTCAACCCCAGAAATACCTACTAGATGAGTAAAACTCAACACCAATCAACTGAAGAGTGATTATTATTATTAACATCTTTATTGACAAAATTAATTACAATTTTGCCTAATCTGAGGATTTTGATAGTCTTATTAAATTGAGGATAATGCTAGTATTCACTGTCACGCAGGACAGAGGGTCATACATAAGACAATAGGCCTAAACTGTAGGCTGAAGCACATATATATCACGGTTACAATCAATGTTTTAATGTGTGGATATGTGAAAACAACTTTCTATTGTGCACTGCCACACAAGTGCAGGGATGGGTTCATAAGTGATACAGCTTAGAATATAAGTAGAAATTGTTCTTCATTCTTTAAAATGGACAAGCAAATTTTGGGTAAATTGTTAGGATGTCGTCCAGAACACCTGAGTCAATAAAATAGTTACACAGTTGGTGGTACAATAGGCCAGGAGGTCTAAAGTCCTTTACGGTTTCACATTCATCAATATAGTGTTCTAGTGAATGCATTAAAGGTTTATCACAGAGTTTACAATCTGAATATTCTGGTAGTGGCTCAGCCTCACTAACCTGCCAGATGTGTCTATAGCCAAGGCGAATTCGCGCGATTACTACATCACATTGCCTGGTCCGGTTACTGTGCTGACCATACAAATACCTATTATTACAGAACTTGTCATAACTTTTAATACTGCAGCTTTCAGGTCTCTGTGCATTTCTTAGTTCTTCTAAATCTGAATTAATTTCTTTAATTTGTATGTTTCTAATAACTGCATTAGATAGTCCAAAATCATAATCAATGTTTTCTTTCCTGCAAGCCTCATTGGCCAATTGATCTACAAAGTCATGTTTTTCAACTCCAACATGGGATGGGATCCACACAAATTTTATACAAGAATTATTATCATTGGCAAAAATTACATTCCATTTAATATTACAAGCTACTTCCGACATACATTGTGATGGGTTATTTAAGGACTGCAGAGCACTTTTAGAGTCACAGAAAATAACTCCACCACCATTGAGCTTAAGGTATTCAGTGGCTAGATAAATACCCAATAGCTCGGTCTGTGTCGTGCTTGCCCAGTTGTTCAATCTCTGTGTACTAGTCATGATCATTTCATTCCCCTTGAGGGGAGTAAGGGGAGAGGGAGAGTGAAGAATAGGAGTGGTAGGGAGTGGTAGGGAGTGGTAGGGGAGAGAGAAGAAGGGGGAGGGGCCAAGAACGTGAGGTGGATAAAGTGCTTGTGCAGACAGGCCACCAAGACGACCACACAGTGTTCAACACTGTACCGTGTAAGCCAGCGGTACACCACGCCGACACGCACCATGCTCACGGTACTCCAACAGCGCTGACACTAACAACAACACTAACAATCAACCAGGTAACAACACCACCAAACAAGAGTAGAGCCACAAACAACCAGCCGCGACAACAACTACAGCAAGAACATCTCTATAAATAAAGGCACAACAACAGGCAAGGAACTAATGGTCAATATTGCCGGAACAACCGTGGACATCTTCAAGAGGAAACTAGATTTATTCCTCCAAGGAGTACCGGACCAACCGGGCTGTGGTGGGTATGTGGGCCTGCGGGCCGCTCCAAGCAACAGCCTGGTGGACCAAACTCTCACAAGTCAAGCCTGGCCTCGGGCCGGGCTTGGGGAGTAGAAGAACTCCCAGAACCCCATCAACCAGGTATCAACCAGGAACAAAAGAACAGAGACAGTGACGTGAGAGAATCTACGCTTGCGGGACAACAGGGGCAACAGGAGTAAAGCAATCATCAGAAGAAAGCGACACGCTATTACGGCTGTATAACCTATAAAAGGCATTTGGCATGGGACGGGGGATGGGGGGGGGGGGAAGGATGGTGCCCAACCACCTGGGTCGGGCACGTGGAGCAGAAGAACTCCCGAAACCCTACCCAGGTATGATCCAGGTAAACACACTGGCAACTACACAAACAGGAGAAGAGAGTAGCGTTCCTCCCGATAGAAGGGACGATAAAGTCACTACCTTTATAAAGTCACTAATACTGGCACGACCTTCGCCTCCGCGGTCACCAACAGGAGCAGTAACAACAGTAACAGTAACAACAGTAGCAGTAACAACAGTAGCAGTAACAACAGCAGTAACAACAGTAGCAGCAGCAACAGTAGCAGCAGCAACAGTAACAGCAGCAACAGTAACAGCAGCAACAGTAACAGCAGCAACAGTAACAGCAGCAACAGTAACAGCAGCTGCAGCAATACTAGCAGCAGTATCAATAGTAACAGCAGCAGCAAGAACAATAGCAGCAGCAGCAGGAACAACAGTAGCAGCAGGAACAGCAGCAGCAGCAGGAACAGCAGCAGCAACAGGAGCAACAGCAGCAGTAGGAACAACAGCAGCAGCAGGAGCAACAGCAGCAACAGGAGCAACAGCAGCAGCAGGAACAACAGCAGCAGCAGGAACAGCAGCAGCAGCAGGAGCAGCAGCAGCAACAGGAGCAACAGCAGCAGCAGGAACAACAGCAGCAGCAGGAGCAACAGCAGCAACAGGAGCAGCAGGAACAACAGTAGCAGCAGGAACAGCAGCAGGAACAACAGCAGCAGCAGTAGGAACAACAGCAGCAGCAGGAACAGCAGCAGCAGTATCAATAGTAACAGCAGCAGCAACAGTCAGAAACACATGCATTACCAGCACTACACACTTTGATATGGCGGCGACTCGCGCACAGGTGCTGCACCAATGTTTACTTCTTACACACTTCCTGGGGAGGAGGTGGGCAGGGAGAGAGGGGAGAGAGGATGGGGAAGGAAGGAGAGAGGACGAAAGAGGGAGAGACCTGGCCTCTACACGTCCAACACAGCTACGTTGATCCATCTGTTCAAATGTTATTCATGCATCATAGTATATATATTTGCTGGAAGTAAGTTGAAATGGGGGAGGTTAGAGAGAAGGGTTTATAACACAAACCCATATGCAGCTTTGAGCCTGACCTTCACAGATCTGTCACTTGCTTACTATTACATCTCTCGACTCCGTTCCAGGAAGTACAATTTGAATGATTTCGGACGATCCCAGTAGTTAAAAGTGCTTTAACTACCTGCATAAAAGCACACAACAGTGCCATTGTATTGAAGAGTGGCGTCACTGGCGTGGCACTCCTTGTTTTGATGCCTCCCAGTACTCGTCTCTGTTGGTGGTACTGTTGTTGTAGCTCTGTCAGTGTTGTGTGTTGAGCCTGTATTGCCCCAGGTGTGTGCTTCCTCCCTCCACGCTCTTGTGGCCTCCACTAGTGGCCTGCACTAGGCACCGTTGTTGATGTGTGTCACCTGTTTGAACATCAATGGACAGTCCCATCACAATACTGAAGAGAAAACTGCAGTGAAAGCAAGTGACACAAGATAGGGACTGTGAGAAGAGGAGGGCGGGTGGGGGGGGGGGGGGAAGAGTGGTTGGGGAAGGAATGGTCGAGGAAGGGAGGTGAGGGAAGAGATGTGAGGAGGAGTGAGGGAAGACTGGTGAGGAGGAGGAGGAGTGAGGGAGGCTCATCGTAGACTAACCTTAAGCGATCAAAGCTTTTAATGAGAGTGGATAATTTAGTCATTAAAACCAGAGAAATCGAAGCACCAGACTGTGAAGAAATGAAGGCAGAGAGAAAGTGATGAGGGAATGAAGGGGGGGGGGTTATGAGGGAATGAAGGGGGGGGGGGGTTATGAGGGAGCGGGGAGGGGGGTGAGGGAGAGGGGAGGGAGGGAAGGAAGGATGGAGGTGATACCGTCACGCCGAGAGACTAGCACTCACGGAAGTGAAGCCCCGACACACTTAGGGTGTTGGCGAGTGTGTACGCCTGGGGGGAGGAGGTCGCCGTGGGGGGGGGGGGGTAGGGGAGGGAGCCGGGCCAAGTGCTACACTGGCCCAAGGTAACACCTCTACCACTCCCATATTTTGTCTTCGGCACCACTGTTGTCGCCACCACCACCACTGGCCTCACCACCATCACTCCCACACTGGCGTCACCACCACTGGCGTCACCACCACTAGCCCACTCTACAGTATAGCCATTTACCATTATCAACACATTACACCTTCACATTTCTGCTAAGTTACTAATGGCCTCAACTTGTCATCAGTGACAACATTGGCAACCAAATAGTTCAACAACCACAACCTACCACAAGTCCACAGACTACCACAGCCATAAGTCCACTAAACTACCACAACAACAAGTCCACTAAACTACCACAACAACAAGTCCACTAAACTACCACAACAACAAGTCCACAGACTACCACAACAACAAGTCCACAGACTACCACAACAACAAGTCCACTAAACTACCACAACAACAAGTCCACAGACTACCACAACCATGCCTGACCCTCGTTCAACATCAGCACCAGCCAAGACTACAGCCCTCCCACCACCACATCAAAGATTTTTCCCAAAGCCATTATAACTGTGTACAAGGCCAATATGAGCGGCTCTCTCCACACACGCACGCGCACGCCTGCTCTAGCGCCCAGGAGAGACGCAACTGCTATTCACAGGCATTGAACGATTATATGTAAGATGCCATACAGAGAAGTAGCATGGAAATAGACGTTACGTTGAGGACCAAGGAACAGCCACAACTCCTTGAGCGTCCTCCTCCTCCTCCACAGTCATCGGGAAGAAAGCCCCCGGTGTTGAACGCTGCTAAACAAACCAAGGCACAGAACATTACAGGTGTGGGATGCACTCCACGAAATATTTCAGCAACTGGAGTAGACAAGAGCAGCAGATCCTGACCAAATGTTCCCATGGACTGTAAGGAGGCCGCCGAGGGGCTCAGCGGACCACTAGCAACCATCTACAGCACCGCAATAGACAAGAGAGAAAGCCCAAAAGACTGGAAGACAACCAACGTTGCAGCTATACTTAACTTGCTCCCCAAACACCAACATGCCTTCAGAAGGAAAATCGTGCTTAACTAGCTTAATTAAGTTAGACGATAAGACAACAAAGATACAGCACAAACGGGAAGGATGGGCAGACTCTCTCTTCCCAGACTGTCAAGTACGCAGACGATAACTCCACGCAAGATAATGTTATACAAACTTGAGAATCAAGCGAGGGTAACTGAGAGGGTGCTTAGTAAGATTAGAGCGTTAGAGAATACCTCTCAGATAGGAAACAAAGTTACCGTGAGAGGAGAAACCTCAGTGCTCACCTATCAGTGACTACGGCAGTGACTACTAGTGGAGGTGGCAGAAACGTCTACTACAGTTCAACACAAATTAAAACAAATCAAAATAGAATTTGGAAGGTAGCCAGAAGTAATTGAACAATACGAAATAAAAGATAGAGAAGTCCATGGCACAACTAGAGACAAGGAAGGACCTTGGAGTTACTACAGCCCCGAGGCGAACACCATAGCACCATATAACTCGCGTCGCCACCACAACGTACACACCTGCCAAACACAAGAATAACAATTAGGAACCTAATTAAGATCCTGAGATCTAAAGACTGAGGTCTCAAAAACCTGACCCTTCCGATCACTGTATGTAAGGCCTATTCTGAAGTAAACCACCCCCCTCCCCACCTAAAGAAGGGAACTATAAGGAGAAAGCGCCAAGCCATTACGACTATATCGCCTTTGGAAGGGATCAGGATAAGGATTTGGGATGGGATGGGACGGGGGAGACAGAAGGAATGGTGCCCAACTTCTTGGACGGTCGGGGATTGAACACCGACCTGCATGAAGCGAGACCTGTCGCTCTTCCATCTAGCCCAAGTGATTGGAAACACAACAGAGTTTTGAAAAGTGGTTCATGCCTCAAACTGAGAGGAAGGGCGTCTAATGCAAAGTGTGAGACGCTGCTACTGTAAGGTAGTGTAGGGTAGAGGCGGCGGCTCTGACAACCATATTGCCCAGACGAGTCACAGAGCTGTCAGACCCAAGTGTTTCACACCAGTGATCAAATGGAAGTAATGGGGGGGGGAGGGGGGCAGTAATCACAGTTATGACGAGGCAGGAGAAGGTCGGAGACCCTCAAGTAGGCAACCAACAGCTGGCATGACGGGGCCCAAGACCTGGGGCTCGACCCTGTAAGCACATTTACTTGACTCCCCCATACACACACACGTCACTCCCACACGCACTCACATCCGCGCGCGCACAAGCACGCACGTACGCGCAAACACACGAGGCCACCAAAACTCACCCCCCCCCCCACCACCACCAGGAGGGCTGGTGGATGCGTGAACAGCGCTCTAGACTCGAGACCTAGCGACCTGGGGTTCGATCTCCGGCGCCGGCTGAAAAACAAATGGGCAGTTTCCTTCACCCTGATGCTCCTGTTACGTAACAGTAAATAGGTACCTGGGAGTTAAACAGCTGCTACGGGCTGCTTCCTGGGGATGTGCGCGCGCGTTAGAGAGAAATAAATGTAGTAGATATAATATATGAAAAATAGATTGGTTGGAAAGGCGGGGTCCAAGAGCTAATAGCTCGATTCTGCAAACACAAATATTAAACACACACACACAGGCACGTGCTCATAAAATGAAGAAAGTGAGCAACCAGCACCGAGAGGAGGAATTACCACGTTTATACATTGAATGAGGCAATGAATGCAGGAGGAAGGGATGGAGGCAGACACGCTCCACCGGTGTATATTATGTATAATGAATGAGGCGGCGGCATGGCAACCACGACCGGATTATCGGGAGTGGCGGTGGACTCACCTAGTTGTGCTGGCGGGGGCTGAGCTCTGACTCTTTGGTCCCGCCTCTCAACTGTCAATCAACTGGTGTACAGGTTCCTGAGCCTACTGGGCTCTATCATATCTATATTTGAAACTGTGTATGGAGTCAGCCTCCACCACATCACTGCCTAATGCATTCCACCTGTGTCCCCTTGTTCGCGTACCACCCGTGTTAAATAGCTTATCCTTATCTACCTTGTCAATTTCTCTGAGAATTTTATAGGGAGTGATCATGTCTCCCATAACTCTTGCGCGCGCGCTCAAGCACGCACTCACGCATGCATCCATACACTTGGTCTCGGGACCAAAGAGCCAGAGCTCAGCCCCCGCAAGCACAACTAGGTGAGTACATCAATGGATGCATATCCAACTCAACCCATTTCGTCAGCAAAACGTGCGCAAAAGACAATGTTAGGGACACGTGTGAATATATGTACGTGCGTCTCTAGTTCCCCCGGGCTCACCATAGCCCGTGCTACTTGCCCCGATCCTGTGCCAGGTAAGTTACGGGCTCACCATAGCCCGTGCTACTTGGAACTTGTTCCGAGTAGCTGAATCTATACAAAACAACTAGTTCCCCTCCATGAGCCTCCTCCAACTTCTCTCAGCCTTTTTTCTACTCTAGCTGAGATTTTGGTGGGGGGGATGAAGAGGAAGAATGGGAAACAGAGGGGAGGAAAAAGGGGAAGGGTTAAGACTGGAAAAGGTAGGAGTTGTACTCTATGGTTGCACACTCAAGGCATGGTCTCGTGTACGTGAACCTGAGAGCTTTCGAGATCTCTCTCCCTTGGTTCTTAAAAAGATATTGTTATGAATGGGAGGGATGCCAGAGCCAGAGTTCAACCCCCGCCAGCACAACTAGACGAGTACACCCCCACCGCGACACTCACTGGACCAAACATACACTAGGACACTTGCCAGCCATGTACACATTCCCTTCCTCCCCCTCCAATATATTTTTACATTTCAAGGATAACTGATACAAAATCAATACACAGCTGATTCATCGCTCCACTAGTTTAATTAGTCCTTGACCAGCCCTCGCCACAAGCAGCCCTGCTGGAGTCAGCCCTCGCCACAAGCAGCCCTGCTGGAGTCAGCCCTCGCCACAAGCAGCCCTGCTGGAGTCAGCCCTCGCCACAAGCAGCCCTGCTGGAGTCAGCCCTCGCCACAAGCAGCCCTGCTGGAGTCAGCCCTCGCCACAAGCAGCCCTGCTGGAGTCAGCCCTCGCCACAAGCAGCCCTGCTGGAGTCAGCCCTCGCCACAAGCAGCCCTGCTGGAGTCAGCCCTCGCCACAAGCAGCCCTGCTGGAGTCAGCCCTCGCCAGCTCTGTTCACTGAACATGTTCATGGCGCGCACTGTTCAGCGGACGTGTTCTACAGCGGCGTGAACCCGTCGACACAACCACGCTGGCGGGAGAGTACATTCCGCTACCCAATATTTTATTGACTATCGAGTCTAACACCCCCCCCCCCCCCACCCCCACCGCCCCGAGTCATTGTGTGCGTGCTGGGATGATGAGGATGATGATTATGATGAGTATGATGAGGATGATGATGATTATGATGAGGATGATGAGGATCCAGGAAGGTGCACAGATATATTCTTAATTCTGACAAATGTCACAAACGAAGCAAATACAGTAAACAATTTTCCCTTTCTAGTAATCACCCCCTTTTTTGTCCCACCCTCTCCACCCTTTTCAAAGCATCCGTCACATTCTCCCCATTCTGTATGTGTCATCCAGACGACTGGCGGGAGCCGTCCTCCCCACCACTGCCACTGTGAGTGCTCCCCACCACCTGCTGCCTCACTCTCCGTGCCGACCACCACAGGGCAAGATGATCACGAGGGAATAAGACCATCCCAGTGTTTCAGTGTTGGTCCTTTACACTATGAGGAGAGGGCGAGCGCTCACACAAACCAAGACGAAGTTAGTTTACTTTTCAGATGCTAGTTTAGTGCTATTGCTACTACTAGTACTTGTTTACAAAACAAATAAAGTTTTATTTCAAATCTTGCTTGATGTCCAAGACTTCGGTCTCGGTATAAAGCATAAGAGCTGAAATTACACTCACCACAACCTTCTCTCTCTCTCTCTCTCTCTCTCTCTCTCTCTCTCTCTCTCTCTCTCTCTCTCTCTCTCTCTCTCTCTCTCTCTCTCTCTCTCTCTCTCCTTTTCTTACTACATTCCATTCTACTCTTTTCATCCATGTTGGTCACTCCCCGCCCCCCCCTCCCCCCAGGTATCGTGGGAGCGTGAAAGTGGTGCCGTGCCTGTAGCTATTCCACTTCCGGCAACAATGGGAGAGGGGGCGCCGGGCCTCCCTCTCCCACACTGCCCTGTTACACGCTCCTTCCTACTGAATATCCCTGCTTCTTGGCGGTCGCAAATGGGAGGGGGGGAGGGGGGGGAGTAAGGTGGTGACAGGGGACGGGGAAGAAGATATACGAGTGTTGAGCTGAGAACTGACACACGAGGAGAGGGAAAGGGGGGGGGGGCAATGACAGGTAAGATACGCTGTGAGAGAACACAAGACCATCATGTAACCATCTTAGACTACTCTGAAGGTGCACGCAGGTGCTCAACGATGTAGTTGACATCCTCTTTTGATACTTGCTTGATGAGGTTCTGGGAGTTCTTCTACTCCCCCAAGCCTCGCCCGAGACCAGGCTCGACTAGCCAGGCATCCTAGGTGAGATATGTTATAATTATCAACCCACGCTGACCTTCGCCGTCAACTACACGACGGCCATTACAACACAAGACGGTCAGCCAAGACAGACAGCAAAGCCATCGCAGCTTCCCTATGTTGACCTCCAGTTTTCCCTGGAGTCCGTCTGGAGAGTTCTACTACTACACCTCAAGACGTCACTCCAACAGTCATTCACACTTCATTCATTAATCTGTACACCAGTTTATTGACAGTTGAGAGGCGGGGAAAAAAAAAGCCTAAGCTCAACCCCCGCGAGCACAACTAGGTGAGTGCACCTCGCCTGAGTCGCAATGTTCACTTCTCACAAGATGTTTGTGTAAGCCTCGCAGTGTGTGTCGCCGCAGATGGCTTCAGCTTCACTTTGAATCTAGTAAGCTCTTGAAATATGGGCCTAAACCCAGCAACCCAGCTAAACCCAGCCTTGGTCCTCGACCAAGGCCTGGTCGAGGACCGGGCCGCGAGGACGCCAAGACCCGATATCCTCGCAAGGTAAGGTAAGGTAACCCGTAAACCCACCTTGTAATGTGTTGGTATATAGGCTTGACAATTAGCCTAAGTAGGGTAAGAGCTCTCAGCCTAGACACTCCAGAGGCACAAGTGTCCATGTTAACACCTGGCCCTGGCCCGGGCTGGGGGTTCAAACACCCTGTCCATGGAGGACAGAAGAAAATGTATATATGCTGGTTAGCATTGTAAATATGTGGCCACGTCTGTGGTAGAAAATAATAAATAAAAAAAAAACCTAACGTCCAACTTATTTAATAAGACCAATAGTCTGCATCAAGAAGTCAAAACAAAAATAAAAATATAGCTACCATATCTTGAGATGATTTCGGGGCTTTTTAGTGTCCCCGCGGCCCGGTCCTCGACCAGGCCTCCACCCCCAGGAAGCAGCCCGTGACAGCTGACTTACACCCAGGTACCTATTTTACTGCTAGGTAACAGGGGCATAGGGTGAAAGAAACTCTGCCCATTGTTTCTCGCCGGCGCCTGGGATCGAACCCAGGATCACAAGTCCAGTGTGCTGTCCGCTCAGCCGACCGGCTCCCCCATAACCACAACCTTGTTTCATTGTTATTTAGAGACAATTGACTTCAATAAGCTAGCGTATTTCAGGGAAAATGGTCATAACACGTGCTGGAGACCAGCCATTTATGGGTCAATACTTGTATCAGCCGGAAATACCAGGTACAACGGGTAAGTGACAATAACATCACCTTTGGGACCAATCTTACCCTCATCATAATGACTCACGCGTCAAGCTCTACAACACAAGGAATGATACAGTGAGTAAAGGCGCTCGACAACGTTCTCAGATGAGGAGTGGACGCCACGGAAGAGTAGCGGAGGCCCGCGGAAGAGTAGCGGAGGCCCGCGGAAGAGTAGCGGAGGCCCGCGGAAGAGTAGCGGAGGCCCGCGGAAGAGTAGCGGAGGCCCGCGGAAGAGTAGCGGAGGCCCGCGGAAGAGTAGCGGAGGCCCGCGGAAGAGTAGCGGAGGCCCGCGGAAGAGTAGCGGAGGCCCACGGAAGAGTAGCGGAGGCCCACGGAAGAGTAGCGGAGGCCCACGGAAGAGTGGCGGAGGCCCACGGAAGAGTGGCGGAGGCCCACGGAAGAGTGGCGGAGGCCGCGGAAGAGTGGCGGAGGCCGCGGAAGAGTGGCGGAGGCCGCGGAAGAGTGGCGGAGGCCGCGGAAGAGTGGCGGAGGCCGCGGAAGAGTGGCGGAGGCCGCGGAAGAGTGGCGGAGGCCGCGGAAGAGTGGCGGAGGCCGCGGAAGAGTGGCGGAGGCCGCGGAAGAGTGGCGGAGGCCGCGGAAGAGTGGCGGAGGCCGCGGAAGAGTGGCGGAGGCCGCGGAAGAGTGGCGGAGGCCGCGGAAGAGTAGCGGAGGCCGCGGAAGAGTAGCGGAGGCCGCGGAAGAGTAGCGGAGGCCGCGGAAGAGTAGCGGAGGCCGCGGAAGAGTAGCGGAGGCCGCGGAAGAGTAGCGGAAGAGTAGCGGAGGCCGCGGAAGAGTAGCGGAGGCCGCGGAAGAGTAGCGGAAGAGTAGCGGAGGCCGCGGAAGAGTAGCGGAGGCCACAGAAGTGGCACTTGGGGTGCTCTGACGTCACACACAACAGTCTACCTTAAATAAGGATCATGACTGACAATCACGGCTCAGCTTGTGCTCGTCTTCCCAATATCAATGCAAAAGCTTTAAGACTAGTTAAATAATCCAGCTTATCAAAATTATCAAGGATTAGTTAAGCAGTTTTTTTCCACAGCTTATAACCATCTGTTGAACAGCTGTTGCAGAAGGGCAGCAGACACCTGGGGCAGGGAATGGCTTGCTGATGGCTTGCAAGAAGTTCAGCATCACTACACAAGAGTGCTCTCTAGGGTGGACTATTGTTGCACTCTAACAGCCCCATTCAGAGCCGGAGAAGTTGCTGACATAAAGAGCGTGCAAAGATCCTTTACCGCTAGAATCCTCTCTTATAAGTCTTTAATTATTGGGACCGATTAAAAGTTTTAAATCTGTATTCTCTTGAGCGCAGGCGGGAGAGATATATAATAATTTACACGTGGAAAATATTAGAGGGGCTGGTCCCAAACCTGCACACAGAATAACATCACATGAGACCAGAAGGCATGGCAGGATGTGCAGAATACCCCCGTTGAAGAGCAGAGGTGCAACAGGTACTCTGAGAGAGAACTATCAACATCAGAGACCCGAGACTGTTCAACACGCTTCCACTACACATAAGGGACATAACTGGCCGACCCCTCACAGTGTTCAAGAGAGAACTCGACAAGCACCTCCAAAGGATACCTGATCAACCAGACTGTGATTCGTACGTCAGGCTGTGAGTAGCCGCGTCCAACAGCTTAGTTAACCAGACAACCAACCGGGAGGCCTGGTAGGGAACCGGCCGCGGGGCCGTTGATCCCCGGAAGCTATACAAAGTGAACAGAAGGTAAGAGCAAGCTGCTTAGGTCTTAGTTGAGAATCTTATTATAAAAACTAAATGCATTTCAAGACCAAGAATTTCACCTATTCTTCCTACTGCAGGAGAAAGAATGTGAGGAGTATAAGCTATATACCGAGCCAACGACAACACCCTCAAACTATCACCATGAAAGAATTAATGTTATAATCACATTAAATTTGGAGGTGTTGGGTGGCCACACCTGAACACCTTCACCCGGTAGGAAACGTGGATGTTTATCTCTCAGAATGTTTGGTAATATGTTTATTGTTTGTGATGTGTTTATATGTATGTATTAACACGATGTACTGAACGGGGTGAGAATAGCTTGAGCGACCTCATCCCTTTGTGTGTATTTTACCTCAATAAACTTATTTCAATTTCCTTCACCCGAGGGAATGTATGGTCAGTATCAAGCCCTTGTGGTACACTGAGTGAACACCCCGCGTCCCGTCCTCATAAACAACGCCAAAGTCCGTGCCATGCACCCCGCCAAACTTTGTTTATGAATGAAAAAGTCTTTACACACGACTGGCAACTGATGACGTCCGAACACTTCTCCAACAAATGCATAGATGACGACTTTTGTTTCAATAACAACTCTGTAAATGCTTCACCCGCGTACGACAAATACAAATAATCGCCAACTAGAACCTAAACACCTAACTTAACCAGTGCCTAAATATGCACAGTATGCGAATATATAATATTAATTCATATTTTAAATCAACAGAATGTAAAATTTATGAATGCGACTTTGGGATCGACAGTTGGATGGAATGTACTTGGTTTGAGAACGTGCAGTGTACGTACGTACGTACGTACGTACACACACACACACACACACACACACACACACACACACACACACACACACACACACACACACACACACACACACGGGCCAGTGGCTGAGTAAACAGCACGCTTTACACGTAATCCTGTGGTTCGGGGTTCGATACCCGGTGCCGGCGAGAAGCAATGGGCAGAGTTTCTTTCACCCTGATGGCCCTATTACCTAGCAGTAAATAGGTACCCGTGAATTAAAGACACCTGGTGGTGTAACATGTTGATGTGTCTCTGGGTCTCTGCCTGGTTAGTCCTCCTCCTTGTTTTAGACTCAGGCTACTGGGAACAAAATGTTGCAAGTAGCACGGGCTATGATGAGCCTGTAGTGGACTTACCTGGCACAGGAGCGGTGCTGTAGCTTGGTTAGCCTTTGGAATCATTGCCCCCTTATACTCCTCCCACACCATCACCACCTTTGATCTATCAGAGGTGGTGATGGCTATCGGCTCCCTTCACCTTTGATCTATTAAACTGTTTAAACTTGCATTCAGGATTCTACAAGTTTAAACAGGTACTCCGCCGCCTCAAATTTGAGAATTGCGTGATGGGCAGTTGATGCTGTGGTGATGGGCACCCTTGCCCATCACCACAGCCGCCTCGGTCTTTGTTAACGTTGATTACCCAATCGGTATGACAGTTGTGTGCACGCGCGTGTGCGTGCGCTTCATCCCTCTCTTGTCCTATGTCAACCCTAACCTAACACATCACCTAGCAGTAAATAGGTACCTGGGAGTTAGTCAGTTGTCATGGGCTCCTTCCTCGGGGTGGAGGCCTGGTCGAGGACAGGGCCGAGGGGACACTAAAGCCCCGAAATTAACTCAAGATAACCTCAAGAAGATACCCCACAGGGGTAGTTCACTGCAATAACACTACACCCAGCCACTGCAACACCCCCTCACGACACTCCCGGCAGGCAACATCCCCCCCCCCCCTCCATTTTACCGGCAAAGTTTCCGAGGGGTTGTAACTGCGCCCCCCGAGACCAGCTCTCTCTTAACGGCTCCCCTGCTCCAGGACCTCCTGGCCACTCTCCCTACCTTCCTCCTCTGTCTCTTCCCCCAGGTGAGTGGCTGCTCTCACTACTGTCTCCCGTGTACTGTGCTACTCTCACAGTATCGAACCATGCCTCTCACTATCACAGTATCGAACCTTACCTCTCACTATCACAGTATCGAACCTTACCTCTCACTATCACAGTATCGAACCTTACCTCTCACTATCACAGTATCGAACCATACCTCACTATCAAGAGGTGGGAAGTTTTTTTTTTCTTTTTTTTTTCTTTTTTTTTATTATTTTCTACCACAGACGTGGCCACACATTTACAATGCTAACCAGCATATATACATTTTCTTCTGTCCTCCATGGACAGGGTTAGAGAATGGTGAGAGAACATTAGAGGTTCGGATCCACTCGCTAAACACCTAAACTATTGCCAAAGCTTAAAAATCTCTCGTATTAAATCGCCCTGCAACACCAGCGGTGACGTCATAATCTACACGTGGAAAATATTACACCGACCTGATTCCAAATGTTCATTTTTAAATAATTCTTTCCACATCCAGGAACCACGGCAGAATATGCACGATAACCCCACTGAGTATCTGGGGTGAGGCACCAACACAGGAGAGCTCTCGAGAAACATGTCCTATGGGTTTTTTAACACTTATGTGTTTAAGACACATGGATAAACAACTACGTCACTGGGGTGTGGTGCCTACGTGGGACCGCAAGCACCAAGGAGTGTAGTTGATCACACCAAGTAAAGGGGGCAGTGACCCCCCCTAATACAGCCAAGGTCGTGGTGGTGAAGCCTGGCCATTCTCGCCCCAGGGGACGTGTTCCATAATGGGGGTTGGGGACCTGTATGGGGGGGGGGGCAGGAGAGGCGGGGTCAGCCCTCGGGGTGTCGCTGCCTCACACACACACACACACACACACACACACACACACACACACCTGTAACGATTCGAGAAAGAGACCTGGGAGTGGATGTGACACCCAATCTAACTCCTGAGGCACATATAAATAGGATAACGACAGCAGCGTACTCTACACTGGCGAAAATTAGAACTTCATTCAGAAACCTAAATGAGGAAGCTTTTAGGGCGCTTTACACTGCCTACGTGAGACCCGTCTTAGAGTATGCCGCGCCATCATGGAGCCCCCACCTGAAGAAACACATAAAGAAACTGGAGAAGGTTCAGAGGTTTGCGACGAGGCTTGTCCCAGAGCTACGAGGGATGGGATATGAAGAGCGGCTGAAGGAACTGAACCTTACGACACTAGAGAAAAGAAGGGAGAGAGGAGATATGATAGGGACATATAAAATACTCAGGGGAATTGACAAAGTGGAAATAGATCAAATGTTCACACGTAATAATAACAGAACGAGGGGACATGGGTGGAAACTGGAAACTCAGATGAGTCACAGAGATGTTAGGAAGTTTTCTTTTAGCGTGAGAGTAGTAGAAAAATGGAATGCACTTGGGGAACAGGTTGTGGAAGCAAATACTATTCATACTTTTAAAACTAGGTATGATAGGGAAATGGGACAGGAGTCATTGCTGTAAACAACCGATAGCTAGAAAGGCGGGATCCAAGAGTCAATGCTCGATCCTGCAAGCACATATAGGTGAGTACATATAGGTGAGTACACACACACACACACACACACACACACACACACACACACACACACACACACTCACACTCTTACACACACACACTCACCGCCCTCTACTCGTACGAGACACTATATCAACCGGAACTAAGGTCATCAGTAGGCCTAGCCTACCTTGTGCCTAACCTAAATAATCTGTCAAACGCAACCCAAACTGCGCATATACGGTTGGACCTTGAGGACCACAGGTGGAGGGCCGTGAGCTGGTGGAGGGTGGCAGGTAAGACTCACAGACGCCCACTGATCACACTACATGAAAATAACCTCAGGTTGGGTCCGTCCTGCACCCTTGAGGTCTTCACAAGGTCCAAGACAGATACGTCGTCACTTTAATTTGACGCCTGAGTTGGGTTATTTCATGTTGTTTTAGATTCAACTACTCGAAACAAAACGTTCCAAGTTGCACGGGCTATGGTGAGCCCGTAATGGACTTACCTACCATAGGAGCGGGGCTGTAACTTTGTTTTGGCTTAGTCTAGTGCACATGTACTGCCTAAGATGAGAAGTAGAGGCCGGCACTCAGTGTGCAGGACACTGGCCAGTGAGTGGTCGCACACCCTCACCCGCGAGCACCCGCTCTCCTACATATGGCCACAACCTGCCCAAGTTAGCCTGGTTGATACCTGGTTGATGGGGTTCTGGGAGTTCTTCTACTCCCCAAGATTGACTTGTGAGAGTTTGGTCCACTAGACTCCCCCCTCCAATGTATCATTAGATTCCTGTGAAGACTTAAGGCGATTTTTTTTATATTTCCATCAGGAAACAGTTGGTGATGACACGCAGAGGCATCACCAGAGATTAACACTGGGAACTCTACCGCGCCTGGGGACGACGGAGTAACTTATGAAATACTTAACGAAATACGGAGAACAGCCCAGTGTTAGACCTCATTAATATTAGGTATAAACAGAGCAACATTCCCGGAAAATGGAACAAAGCTAAGATGATCCTTGTCCCTAAACCCGTTGGAGAGTACAGACCTGTGTCCTTGATTGATTGATAATGATTAAGCCACCCAAAAGGTGGCACGGGCATGAATACCCCGTAAGTGGTGGCCCTTTTGAGCCATCACCAGTATCAATAGATGATACTGGAGGTCTGTGGAGGTGCGACTGCACCCTGCGTGACGGGAGATGTCTCCCGTGAGAGACCTGTGTCCTTAACCTCGTGTTTATGTAAACTGATGGAGAGGATACTGACTCATGAAGATTAACCCACCCGTGAGGTGGCACGGGCATGAATAACCCGCAGAGTAAATTATATTGACTTTTATACTTGGTAGATTAGCTATCCAGTAATTTGTTCGGGTTTCTCAAAGGCAACAGTACCTCGGAGTGGATTATTAAATGTTTATCTGATGTTAGTGATAGCTACAGAGTTTTTATTGACTTACAAGACTTAGCAGTTTCCATGGCTTAGTGGTAACACACTCGCCACCGATTTGGTCTGGTTCGTATCCTGGCCGGGAAGGATTGATTGGGCACCAATCATTAACTGTACACCTCTGTACCCAGCAGTGAATGGGTAACCGGTTCTTGAACGATTTGGAGGGTCGTATTCCATGGAAAATTAAGCTTAAGGACCTGCCCGAATGAATGATTAAGTCCTGCTTAATGATTAAGACCTACTTAACGACTCCAATCCTCCTCTACTACCAATAAAACACAGGCGTCTTTAATACCTTTGACCCCATCCCAAATCCTTAACCTGATAGATAGATAGATAAAGATTAAGCCACCCAAGAGGTGGCACGGGCATGAATAGCCCGTAAGTGGTACAATTTTTTTTTGTTTTCCCAGTGTTCTGAGGTTGCATTTAACCATCAAGCTGTTATCGTGGGGGAGGATACTGCTTCACAGTCTTTATGAGGGTGTCCAGCTGCTGGACACCTTTGTTGACCAGGAGAGTGGCTGTGTTGATGGCTTCAGGGTGGCCACTGCATGATTCAGGAACTCTTAAAGCTCTTCTAAGGTCATTGGTTGCTTCACATTCCAGAAGATAGTGAAGTAATGGCTTTTCTGTGACAGTTTGGCAGAAGATGCACTCTCTCTGTCGGGCTTAACCTGACCTCTTCCAAGTGTTATATAGTCGTAGTGGCTTGGTGCTTTCTCTTGATAGTTCCCTTCTGCTCTTCCCTTCCTTTAACCCGGCAATCATATTCCTCTTGTTGTTCAGTCTGCGGTGAGGAGACATTGTCAGTTAACATAAGAATCTAGAAAACTGCGGAAGGCCTATTGGCCAATACCTGGCAGATCCAATTTATATCCACCCAATCTCATTCGTTAATACTTAATGAATATAACATTTATTTGTCTAACCTACGCGTGAAACAATCAAGGGATTCTACGTCTATTATGTTGCGCGGTAATTAGTTCCACAAATCAACAACCCAGTTACCGAACCAGTATTTACCCAGGTCTTTCCTAAATCTATACTTGTCCAATAAACATAATGTTTAAGATAATTTTCTAATTACGCAATCATATATTGGCCTCAACCGCCCTGTCTCATACGTCCACACTATTGTTCTTGAGCAGGGACATGATCCCCACCTCCGCGTTACATCCCTTCCATGGGTGGTGGTAATTGCTCTTTATGCATTGCAATACAATCTTGCAAGACATATTACTTTGTAACACACTTCTCATACACCCTCTTTAATTACTTACCTTGAGGTCACCTTGAGGTGCTTCCGGGGCTTAGCGTCCTCGCGGCCCGGTCGTCGACCAGGCCTCCTGGTTGCTGGACTGAACAACCAGGCTGTTGGACGCGGCTGCTCGCAGCTGCTTTATGATAGATTGTGTATTTCTTGCCACATTTTGACCTGAGAGGATTAATCCATTAGCTCCCACGACCCTCAATAGTCTAATTACCGACACTACATTTATCTCAGAAATTCTATCCCCAATACTCTATAATACCATCACCCATTACCTCAATCATAGCATTTGTTGGGCATCCCAAGATCAATTTCTTCATTGTGAACCTTCTCCAGCTTCTTCAGTCGCATCACATCATATGGCACCACTCCTGTGCCAGGTAAGTCCACTACGGGATCACCATAGCCCGTGCTACTTGGAACTTGTTCCGAGTAGCTGAATCTATACAACAACATTCTTCAGTCTATCTTTACCACAAGCAGCACTGAGAGGCGAGGCAGCGTCTGAGTCAGAGACGTCACAGTACTGGAGAACATCCCGGGAAGCACTGGGACTCCCCACAACACGCCAACACTTCCAAACGTCGCGGCGCCGACCCATGGTCTCACTTTCCAGCGTTGTAATCTCTTCCGACAGGGAAGGGGGGGGGGAGGGTAGAAATAGCCTAAGCTACTCTATCCCTTTGAGGTGTATTTCTTTCTTGTCTCAATAAACATACTTGAACTCTTCCGACATTGACCCACCACACAGTTCAACTCGGCTTCCAAACTCTCATGGGTATACCAACCTATGTGCCAAGATGTTTCTATTTGAACTTTCTGTACTTATCCTGTTAATTGTTTATATAATAGGCTGTGTGCCACCGCAGTAGGCAGCGGTGGTGGTGGTGGTGGCACAATTTTAAAGTGGCCTCATTTAGGCATGTTCGTAGTGGAAATACCACACAAGCCAACCACACCTGATGACAGTGACTGATACAAGGCTGCCATAAACCCGGCACCAGAGCACGAGGCCTAGTAACACAAGGCACTTGATTTACACCATTAAACACCTCTTTCTTTATACATGAACACACAACACAGCGGTGAAAAGGTGGTCCCTGTAAGGTGGCTCTTTAGGGGATACATAAGAACATAAGAACATAAGAACAAAGGTAACTGCAGAAGGCCTATTGGCCCATACGAGGCAGCTCCTATTCTATAACCACCCAATCCCACTCATATACTTGTCCAACCCGTGCTTGAAACAATCGAGGGACCCCACCTCCACAATGTTACGCGGCAATTGGTTCCACAAATCAACAACCCTGTTACTGAACCAGTATTTACCCAAGTCTTTCCTAAATCTAAACTTATCCAATTTATATCCATTGTTTCGTGTTCTGTCCTGTGTTGATACTTTTAATACCCTATTAATATCCCCCCGGTTATGTCCATTCATCCACTTGTAAACCTCTATCATGTCACCCCTAACTCTTCGCCTTTCCAGTGAATGCAACTTAAGCTTTGTTAATCTTTCTTCATATGAAAGATTTCTAATTTGGGGAATTAACTTAGTCATCCTACGCTGGACACGTTCAAGTGAATTTATATCCATTCTATAATATGGCGACCAAAACTGAACTGCATAATCTAAATGGGGCCTAACTAGAGCAAGATATAGCTTGAGAACCACACCAGGTGTCTTGTTACTAACGCTGCGATTAATAAATCCAAGTGTCCGATTTGCCTTATTACGAACATTTATGCATTGATCCTTTTGTTTTAAATTCTTACTAATCATAACTCCCAGATCCCTTTCGCAATCCGACTTCGCAATCACAACACCATCTAGCTCGTATCTTGTAACTCTATCATCATTACCTAACCTCAGAACTTTACATTTATCAGCATTAAACTGCATCTGCCAATCCTTTGACCATTTCAAAACCCTATCTAGATCAACTTGAAGTGATAGTGAGTCCTCCTCCGAATTAATTTCCCTACCGATTTTCGTATCATCGGCAAATTTGCAAATGTTGCTACTCAAACCTGAATCTAAATCATTTATATATATTATAAACAACAGAGGTCCCAGGACAGAGCCTTGAGGCACTCCACTTACAACATTTTCCCACTCTGACTTGATTCCATTTATACTAACTCTCTGTTTCCTTTGGTATAGCCATGCCCTAATCCAGCTTAATATAGCACCCCCAATACCATGACTCTATTTTTTTAATCAGTCTTTCATGTGGCACTGTATCAAAAGCTTTGCTAAAGTCAAGGTATACAACATCGCAATCCTTACCACTATCAACTGCCTCAACAATGCTAGAATAAAAAGATAACAAATTTGTTAAACATGAACGGCCATTTATAAAACCATGTTGCGACTCAATTATTAATTTATGTTTTTCAAGATGAAGACGAATTTTATTTGCTATTATAGATTCGAGTAACTTTCCCACAATAGACGTTAGGCTAATTGGTCGATAGTTAGACGCAAGTGATCTATCTCCTTTCTTAAAAACTGGTATCACATTAGCAACTTTCCAAAACTCTGGCACTCTGCCTGACTCTATTGATTTACTAAATATGGTTGACAGTGGGTCACAAAGCTCCTCTTTGCATTCTTTAAGCACCCTAGCAAACACTTCATCCGGCCCTGGGGATTTGTTTGGTTTGAGTTTTACTATTTGTTTAAGAACATCCTCCCTGGTAACTGCTAAACTCGTCAACCTGTCCTCGTCCCCACCCACATAGACTTGTTCGGCTGAAGGCATATTGTTAAGTTCCTCTTTAGTAAATACAGATACAAAATATTTATTAAAAATACTACTCATCTCTTCATCACTATCTGTTATTTGACCTGTCTCAGTTTTTAATGGACCTATCCTTTCCCTAGTCTTAGTACGATATAACTGAAAAAACCCTTTAGGATTTGTCTTTGCTTGCCCTGCTATGCGAACTTCATAGTTTCTTTTTGCTTTCCTTATCTCTTTTTTAACATTTCTAACCAGTTGTACGAATTCCTGTTCTAAAGTGACCTCCCCATTTTTAATCCTTTTGTACCAAGCTCTCTTTTTACCTATAAGGTTCTTCAAATTCTTTGTTATCCACTTTGGGTCATTAGTATACGATCTATTCAATTTGTATGGTATACTACGTTCCTGTGCTTTGTTTAGAATATTCTTAAATAAGTTATATATTGAATCCACATCGAAATCCCCATTTAAGTCACCTATCGCTGGGTTCATGTCTCGCTCCAAGACCGGCCCACACCCCATACCCAAGCCTTTCCAATCAATTTGACCCAAAAAATTTCTTAGGCTATTAAAATCAGCTTTTCGAAAATCTGGCACTTTAACAGAATTTTCTCCTACTGGTCTATTCCATTCTATGCTAAATCTGATTTCTTTGTGATCACTGCTCCCTAGCTCACTCCCTATTTCGATGTCATTAATTTGCGTTTCCCTGTTAGTTAACACTAAATCTAAAATATTATTTTCCCGTGTTGGTTCCTTAATGTGTTGCGTAAGAAAGCAATCGTCAATTAATTCTAGAAAATCTTCTGCTTCACTATTCCCTGTTTTGTTCAACCAGTTTATTCCGCTAAAATTAAAGTCACCCATGACATAAATACTGTTAGATCTAGATGCTCTAGATATTTCATCCCATAGATGCTTTGCTTCCATTCTGTCTAAATTTGGTGGCCTATATATTACTCCTATTATAATATTATTAGCTTTTTCGTTTAATTCAATCCAAATAGTTTCTGTGTGTGGCTCTGTTTTGATTCCCTCTTTGAGACTACATTTCAAATTGTCCCTAACATATATGGCTACTCCACCTCCTCGTCTAATATATCTATCTGTGTGAAATAGTTTAAATCCATATATTTGATATTCAGCTAATAGTTCTCTATTTTCTACATTCATCCACGTTTCGGTAAGTGCAATAATATCTATTTTTTCTGTGCAGACAAGAGCATTTAATTCGTTAATTTTATTTCTTAGACTTCTACTGTTAGTGTAATATACCCTAAGTGAATTGTTACATAAGTGCTTATTGCACATAAGTGCTGAAAGTATCCTAGCCCAGCTGGTGGAGGTGTACCCGCTCCATCCACACACCTGCCTCATACCACCACTCCACACACCTGCCTCACACCACCACTCCACGCTAGCCAATGTCTCCTCCTGAAGTCTGAAGTTCAAGTTTACCCACACGAGTACCACAAGGAAGGTGTAGACCAGGGATACTTCAGCACCCGCTGGCTCACCCTCTCCCCCACACACTGATGGGCCAGCACCGTCCTCCTAAGGTTTCCCACCGTCAAAAAACTATCGTAGTAAATTGCCTTTATCCTAACCTACCAGAAGACCCAAAACAGAAAACGGGACAGTATGTCAATACGTCAAAATGCGACTAACTCTTAAGAGGACGGGTTAGATGGACAAGCGTTTCTACGAGTGACCTATTACATCTGTAAACACATCCACACCAAATATAATTACAGGATATGAATCCGCCCTAAGATAGGTGAGGGGATGTGGACAACATGGATGGAAGAGAGGATGGAGGGAAGGCGAGACGGAAGGGCTTGGGGAGTAGAGTACTCCCAGAACCCCATCAAGCAGGAATGGTGGGGTGAGGAATGCACAAGCAAGAACTGGAGTGTAGGAAGGACACTTACCTCTGGTGGTGGCTCCTGGCGGTAGTGGCGCTAGTCCACGGCAAGTGCTGGGGTCGGTTGATCATGGTGACCATTCCTGAGAAGTCATCCGTGCTGTGGTGGTGCCACACACCCGACTACATCATCACTACGCCAACACCACCCACACAAGTCACCACACAAAACACTGCACTTAAGATGGCGCTGCACAATAAACTCGCCCCTCGGGGCAAAATTTTAACTGCACTTGAGAATAATCACATATCCACCAAATATATGACGCCGCCGGCTGGAAGACCTCTACACTTTTCCTGAAACACTTAATATATATATACACACTTGCTTCACCTCTCTCACATGATGCCCGGAGGAGCCTTCACACAACACTTTTTAAACACGATAATACCCCCCTGTACCTGGGGTCTACACTGTACCCCTGTAGCTTGGGGTCCACACTGTACCCCTGTACCTGGGGTCCACACTGTACCCCTGTACCTGGGGGGTCTACACTGTACCCCTGTACCTGGGGGTGGGGTCCACACTGTACCCCTGTACCTGGGGGTCTACACTGTACCCCTGTAGTTGGGGGTCTACACTGTACCCCCTGTACCTGGGGGGTCTACACTGTACCCACAGTTACGTGCACGGGGCCAGAGAACCTCTGACCAAGTACAGTCAACAAGTTTAGCGCCTCTAAGACCTGGTGGGAAAGAGACACGTTACAAGATAATTTTAACAATATCGTTCAGGAAATGTTGTGCTCATTTTCAGTCTCAATGTTATGTTTTCCTAAATTGTTCGTTAGCACTTTATTCGCTCTTTATGCGTGTAAACATTCACTAATGTTCGTTGTATTTCATTTGCAATCCTTCGTTCAGCAAATAACTCACTCAATTCGTAATGAATTCGTTCATTAGAGCGAATTGTTCGTTCATGTTCGTTCGTTAACCTCCACAAACTACAGCCCCGCTCCTGTGCCAGGTAAGTCCACTACGGGCTCACCATAGCCCGTGCTACTTGGAACTTTTGGTTCCCAGTACCTGAATGTATAACAACAACGTTTGTTTACCTACACAAATTCGTTGGTTAGATGCTGTGATTCTTTTACACAATCTCCATTTACAAGCAATTACTTGCGAGACGTCTCAAACACCTAGCGAATAGTTAGCGTCCAATAGTCAAGATGTGTGAAATGCTTAACAGTAAGCTGTGAGCCCTGAGGCCCATGACAAGCCTTGGTAGTAGGGGCAGGGGGGAGGGGGGGGGAGGGAGCAGTAAGAACATAAGACCAAAGGTAACTGCAGAAGGCCTATTGGCCCATACGAGGCAGCTCCTATCTATAACCACCCAATCCCACTCATATACATGTCCAACCCGCGCTTGAAACAATCGAGGGACCCCACCTCCACCACGTTACGCTGTAATTAGTTCCACAAATCAACAACCCTGTTACCGAACCAGTATTTACCCAGTAGCACGTGCCTCAAGTAGGCCTAGCTAAACCCACCAGTATCAGTAGCAACAAACATTATTGCTACCACTGTACCGACTACTACTATCACCACTATCCTCTCTATGTCATGTTGACAGCCATATTTAATTCCAATAACAAAATAGAAATCATTATTCGCGCGCACGCGCACATGCGCGCCATCCCATCCTGTAAGCAGTCATGGGAAAGGTTAAGAGGCACACAGTGGGCCGAGGAACGGCGGGCAATCATGTTGTTGGAGTTGGGAGGCGGTATGTGGTAGGTTTTGCGGCCACACTTTACATGTGCAGTGTTCTGGCCGCATGTCTAGGCAGGGATGGCGCGCATGTGCACGTGCGCGCGCATAATGATTTGTATCTTGTTATTGGAATTAAATATGGTTGTCAACATGACACAGAGGATAGTGGTGATAGTAGTAGTCGGTACAGTGGTAGCAATAATGTTTGTTGTTACTGATACTGGTGGCTGGTAGGGCCTTCTTGTTGCTGGTGCTACTGCCTGTATGGGGGCATGGGGTCCACTACCGCCCACAGGATGGGTAGGGGGTCCACTACCGCCTACAGGATGGGTAGGGGGTCCACTACCGCCCACAGGATGGGTAGGGGGTCCACTACCGCCCACAGGATGGGTAGGGGGTCCACTACCGCCCACAGGATGGGTAGGGGGTCCACTACCGCCCACAGGATGGGTAGGGGGTCCACTACCGCCCGCAGGATGGGTAGGGGGTCCACTACCGCCCACAGGATGGGTAGGGGGTCCACTACCGCCCGCAGGATGGGTAGGGGGTCCACTACCGCCCACAGGATGGGTAGGGGGTCCACTACCGCCCACAGGATGGGTAGGGGGTCCACTACCGCCCACAGGATGGGTAGGGGGTCCACTACCGCCCACAGGATGGGTAGGGGGTCCACTACCGCCCGCAGGATGGGTAGGGGGTCCACTACCGCCCACAGGATGGGTAGGGGGTCCACTACCGCCCGCAGGATGGGTAGGGGGTCCACTACCGCCCACAGGATGGGTAGGGGGTCCACTACCGCCCGCAGGATGGGTAGGGGGTCCACTACCGCCCGCAGGATGGGTAGGGGGTCCACTACCGCCCACAGGATGGGTAGGGGGTCCACTACCGCCCGCAGGATGGGTAGGGGGTCCACTACCGCCCACAGGATGGGTAGGGGGTCCACTACCGCCCACAGGATGGGTAGGGGGTCCACTACCGCCCACAGGATGGGTAGGGGGTCCACTACCGCCCACAGGATGGGTAGGGGGTCCACTACCGCCCACAGGATGGGTAGGGGGTCCACTACCGCCCACAGGATGGGTATAATAAATGAAGTAAACTAATATCAACAACATTCTCTCTCTCAGCAGGTGAGAGGAGCCACCATCTCTCCAGCAGGAACCTGTCTCCCCAACACCAGCCAGGCCTCTGCTTTCTCCCCAACCAAACCTCCCCTCCACCTCCTCCCCCACCAACTGGTTCAGCTTTCACTCCCTGCTCTCCGTCAAGGACCTTCGTCACTTGCCGGAGGCGTCAACACTTACACCCTCACACTCATCTCGCTACACTCATCTCGTCAACAGCACCTTGCCTCCGAAGATAAGATTACCTTCAACCCCGACAATCAACCGAGCTGTAATCCATACGTCAGACTGCTAGCAGCGGCGTCAAACAGTCTGGTTGACCAGCCCACCAACCAGGAGGCCTGGTGTGAGACCGGGCCGTGGGGACCTTGATCCTCGGAACCACCGCAAGGTTAGGTAGCCACAACATTTCCTAGTCACAGAGTGCATTCCATTGAACACTACTCTGATACTGAACAAATCATACTGTGTGTGTGTGTGGACCATTTGGGTATTGAGTTTCCAGCTGTGTCACTGTGTTGGTGTACTGCCCCTGCTAAATGTGGTGGTCCTTGTCTGACGTGTGTATTCCCCCTGAATATTTTGTATATGGTAATCATGTCCCCTTGTATTGTGTCTTCCAGTGACGTGAGGTTTAACACCTGTAGTCCTCGTAGCTCATACCTCTCAGCTCTGGGACTAGTCTGGTGGACGGTGTACTCACCAATTAAAACCCTGCCTATCGATCATCATTAGTTTCAGCGCGCTCCTGTGCCAGGGAAATTCACTACGGGCTCACTATAGCCCGTCCTACTTGCAACATTTGGTTCCCAGTGGCTGAGTCCAAAAACAATAACAATGACCATCATTAGTTCCTCGCAGTGATTCTCTTCTCTTGCAGGCGATGAGTCACAATAACGTGGCTAACGTATGTTGACCAGACCACACACTAGAAGGAGAAGGGACGAACACGTTTAGGACGGACCGAAACGTCGTCGTTCCTTCACCTTCTAGTGTGTGGTCTGGTCAAGATTCTGTTCTCTTGTTTTTCCTATTATTATAATATATTTAAAACTATGCATAAGAAAGAGAGAAAACGAGAGAAAGCGAGAGAGAAAGAGAGAGAAAGAGAGAGAAAGAGAGAGAGAAAGAGAGAGAAAGAGAGAGAAAGAGAGAGAAAGAGAGAGAGAAAGAGAGAGAGAGAGAGAGAGAGAGAGAGAGAGAGAGAGAGAGGGGGGGGGGGAGGACGGGGGTTTAGGTAGTATATGACAGAAAAAAGGTTGAGTCAATACATTAGACAAGCAACAGGTATAAAACAGGGTCCAAGAGCTAGGTGCAGGCACACACACTGCACATGTATACCTGGTTGGTATTACCTGTGTACCTGTGGGAGAAGTGAAGAC
>NC_091173.1:21525494-21785494 GCF_040958095.1 Procambarus clarkii
CAGTTAAAACTGGGCACAAAACATTAAGTGAATAACAGTACACAACCACAGACCTTGAAGACACAGCCAACTCCGCCACACTGTCAATCCTGTTGTCCATAACACGTCATGTCCAACGAATACAAATTACGACGACACATGGAATTTAAACCCCGAACCAAATATAGTTAAGTCAACCCACATCGCAGGGCAGAGGGTAAGTCTCTCGTCGTATCGGACGATACTTGTGTAAAGGAGGAAATGTATATGTTTATCTCTCAGAATGTTCGGTAATACGTTTATTGTTTGTGATGTGTGTCTATGTATGTATTAACACGTTGTACTGAACGGGGTGAGAATAGCTTGAGCTACCTCATCCCTTTGTGTGTATTTTACCTCAATAAACTTATTTCAATTTCATCGGACGACCTTACCTTGAGGTTACCTTGAGGTTACCTTGAGGTGATTTCGGGGCTTAGCGACCCCGCGGCCCGGTCGTCGACCAGGCCTCAATTGCGTTTAAAGATGGGGGAGGGGGGGGAATAGATAGCATGGATAACAAGAACATTCGAGATATGACAGGCCAATCGCCAACCCATCCTAACTTCAAGAGAATATATGAACAATACCTTGGTCTAATCTAGGCCTATATATATATACCTACGGGCTCACCATAGCCCGTGCTACTTGGAACTTTGTTCCAGGTAGGGAATCTTTAACAACAACCTATATATGTACATAACGTATTTAGGCCTAGGTTAAATTAGTGATGGTCTTCATTTATTTCTTTAAAAGACCACTAATAATTTAGTGGTCTTTTTAGTAGGTAAAAAATGAAACTCGAGAAAAATGTACAAAGGATACCTGACCTAGAGATCAGTAGCACCTCTGCCAAATAGCCACATGCAAACACCAACAGTCTGGTTGATCGGGCCGTCAATGAGGGAGAGACAGAATGGGGCCGCGAGGGCAGTGACCCCCCCCCCCCAGAGCCACCAAAAAGGCAGCCACAAGACAGACGTTATGCGCAGCGCTGCCAGCCAGCCAGACCTATATCTCTCCCACCCAGAAGGTTCTCCCAGTGCACGGAGACATTCCAGGAAGGTCTCCCAGGTCTCCCATGGCGGCGCTGCATCTCACCATACAATTATGAAACACGCCTTAAAATATAAATGCTCTCAAAGCCGTCTCCCCGTCATTGTTGGGCTCCTCTCCATCTCCATCTCTCTTCGTACCTGGTTGATGGGCCTTCTGGGAGTTCTTCTACTCCCCAAGCCCGGCCCGAGGCCAGGCTTGACTTGTGAGAGTTTGGTCCACCAGGCTGTTGCTTGGAGCGGCCCGCAGGCCCACATATCCAACCACAGCCCGGTCGGTACGGCACTTTTTTTTTAGAAAACAATCTAGTTTTTGCTTGAAGATGTCTACGGTTGTTCCGACAATATTTCCGATGCTCGCTAGTAGGACGTTGAACAACCGCGGACCTCTGATGTTTATACAGTGTTCTCTGATTGTGCCTATGGCACCTCTGCTCTTCACTGGTTCTATTCTGCATTTTTGTTCCATATCGTTCACTCCAGTACGTTGTTATTTTACTGTGTAGATTTGGGACCTGGCCCTCCAGTATCTTCCACGTGTATATTATTTGGTATCTCTCTCGTCTTCTTTCTAGAGAGTACATTTGGAGAGCTTCAAGACGATCCCAATAATTTAGGTGCTTTATTGCGTCTATGCGTGCCGTATATGTTCTCTGTATTCCCTCTATTTCAGCAATCTCTCCTGCTCTGAAGGGGGAAGTGAGTACTGAGCAGTACTCAAGACGGGACAGTACAAGTGATTTGTATAGTACAACCATTGTGATGGGATCCCTGGATTTGAAAGTTCTCGTAATATGACAGACAATGTATATCACAAGTCCTCATACTTGCATAAAACCAATCACAACATATAATTACAATATCTATAATAGTTAAGACTATATTAATCAATAACTATCATAACCATATAGTGATTATCATCATAAGATATACCATCATAAAAATGACATCTACTACAATGACATCATAAAAACAGTGACAACTACATCATCTATGGTGAGTGTTAGTAATGCCCTTTTATTTGTAATTAAGAAGAACAAACCTTAGGTTGCAGTTAGCCAGGTATGACCACTATAAATGATAATAAATTATCAACGCTTATCTGTTGTACGACAGCCAAGAGTCACAACACCAAACTTCTAAGCCCATCATTACACATCATTATCTATGATTATTATTACATAATGATCATGACAATCTTATCTACAGTGACTATTACGCACTCTAGATTCACAATAATGATTGCCAAGCAACATGCTCAATACTCTTGTAATTATTACGTGGCTTCACCAGTAACAGTCTCCTATCACAGCTTATCTCAACCCACAAATAGTTGGTATATATGAATACCATCCGCCTTCTCCTGTCCTCAATTCTTCTCTTCCTTCTCCCCTTCCTCTTCTCTCCTCTCCCCTTCCTCTCCTCTCCTCCCGTTGAATGGTTAAGAACTCATATGCAACCATTTACAAAACTTACAAGTACAGTGGATCATGATTTGTCATATTCGAGGGGAAAAACAACTCATCACTCTCACCCTCATGAAGCCTCATCAATTAAAATCATACATTAAAATAAAATATTGTGGCTATGTGTGCATCACCCTAACTGTATCAATAGGACCAAGACTCAGCTCTTGGGCCCCCACCTTTCCAAATGGTGGTCGTCTAATGCAATGGTTTCCCCCCCACACACTTCTTTCGTGTCAGTATTTAAACGTATTCATGGTACCTCCTACAGCTTATTGTACTTAGTCAATACTATTAGGATATATATATGTAAATGAGCTTAACAGTCTCAAGAGTTCACCTCTCGTACAAGCTGTTGCACAACACATGTTTATGTTCCTTAGGATCTTACAGGACGCGATCATGTTACCAGCATTTCCTGCAGGAAGTTCTCCAAACTGTTTTTTTAAAGCGTGCACATGTGCTACGGCAATATTTCTCGGTGTAGTGACGATTTACAGCGAACAGCAGTGACCTGGCACAGTGAAGGACCCACAAGACAACAGTGACCTGGCACAGTGAACGACCAACAACAGGACAACAGTGACCTGCACAGTGTGAAGGACCCACAAGACAAACAGTGACCTGCACAGTGAACGACCCACAACGAGCAGGACAACAGCGACCTGGCACAGTGAAGGACCCACAAAGACAACAGTGACCTGGAACAGTGAAGGACCCACACAGACAACAGTGACCTGGCGCAGTGAAGGACCCCAACAAGATAACAGTGACCTGGCCCAGTGAAGGACCCAAAACAAGACAACAGTGACCTGGCGCAGTGAAGGACCCACACAGACAACAGTGACCTGGCACAGTGAAGGACCCACAACAAGCAGCAGCAACAGTGACCTGCGGCGCAGTAGGGGCGACAGTTTACGGTCAAAGTTGGCATGAACAAGTGGTTGTTGGGAGCTCGCGAGAAATCCTTGGGAGGTGTCCATTAGTTGTGAGCCTCCACCACCGCCTCCAGACCTCCGTGCTGCTCCCACACACATGCACTCACACCCTCACAACACACCTTCCTCACAACTACTCATTAATACAACTCAAACATTATTATATATATCCGATTATTTACGTCTGGAATCAGCTCGGGCTCGTTAAAAATATAGTCGTAATGGCTTGGCGCTTTACCCTCTGATATTCCCTCCCTCGTTAAAGATAGCTCTGGTACCACCATGTTCACGGAGGTGCACCTCTGAACATAGTTACGGGACGTCCTGGAACAACCACGAGGACGTCTGGAACAACCACAGCTACCAGGGACGTGTGGAACAAGTAGTCAGGAGGTTTGGTAGCACCAATGAGAGTGGTACACCTGTACCGTAGGAAGGGGGAGGTGAAGCGGGGAGTTGAGGAGCAGTTGGGAGGCGCAGAGAGCGGGCAGCCTTCCTCACTGCTCACAAAAACATGATAAGAGCACCCCAACATCCGGGGGGGAGGGAGGGGAGGGAGGCGTAATATAACCACCTCCCCCACCTCACATAACTAGTCAATCAAGGGGCTGCTGTCTGGACACATGCTGCCCTCTCTTGTAACCTCTCTTGTTTATTGTACAGCTGACTATACTTCCACTCCTGCCTCCCTCACACTACCATACTCTGCCTGGCGAAATTGACATACTGTCCCGTTGTCTGTCTTCTGGTAGGTTACGATAGGTCACTTTAGTAAGACAGTGTCTTGACGTTGAGAAACCTTAAGAGGACCTTACCTAACCTTGCGACGTTGTGACTGGAGAAGCAAATGAGTCAGAGCCCAGGAAGAACTTTTTCCAGTGTTAGAGTTGTCAATAAATATAATTGATTAGATGCACGAGTCCTTGAAGCTATTTCGGTTTACAATTTTAAATGTGTATATGATAAAAGCGTGGGGAAATGAGTCATTAATTTAACGAATGTTTGGAAGGCGGGGCTAGGAGCCTAGCTCAACCCTGCAAGGACAGGGTTGAGCTAGGCTCCTAGGCAAGTACACAACTCAGCTTACCTTCATCACCCTACATACTCTGCCTACCTTCGTCACCCTAGCCTCCCTTGCTGCCTCACACCCTGCAGCCGTACCCTACCATATTCTTCTCACCCTGCCGCCAATCACTCTCCACATTTATACACTCGACAGCTCAAACAACTTCCTGTCACACGTTACAGTTACACCCATTGTCGTTCTAATGTTTAAAGAGCAGCTTCGTATGCTTAACATTTGGCCTGCGACATGTTATCAACCAGTAGAAGCTTCTTGGCAACTGGCATACGAGTGTACTTGCGAGTGCCCGACAGGTCACGCCACACCTCTCGCTGGAGGATGTGGTGGTCGTCCCGTGGGGTTGCTCTAGCACTCGCCCCCCGGATGTTGACAGTGTTGACGATCTTCAGGTCATGTTTTCGCTTCTTCCTTTACCTCTCCCATATCCGCCAAACACACACCGAAACTATGACGTTGGTACAACGTTTCGGACAAGTTTTAACACCTCCTAACCAGTTATAAACCAATATAGCAAGTTGTAACAACGTTCTAATACGTCATAAACACGTTAAGCCAAGATGTAACGACTTTATTACAAGTTGTAATAAGCGGAAAATAGAGACAGTTTTGATTTGTGTGTTCCAGGGATCACCCCTGTCGTGATGCTGCCACCCTCACCCATTACCCTGACCCATCACTCATCCAGATATCTTCACCCATCACCCATCAACAGTTATTATCCTATACAGACGACGAGTCACTACGTGGATGAAAATATGAAGACCAAACCCCACATCAGAAGATGGAGACACCACGACGTTTCGGTCCGTCCTGGACCATTATCAAGTCGGGTACAAGAAGGTAGAGAGGAAGATACCTTCCTATCACACGACTTCATAATGGTCCATCATCAGGTGTGTGCTCTGGTCATCATTACCGTGTCATCAACTACCCCCATCCATAACACTATACCCTCATTAATATCCTAATATTGCCGCCATGATATTCCATACAGCTTTCCTGTGTGGCTCCACAACATGGTGTATTCCGCCGGAGTGGTGTAATATTCAAGAAGTATGGATTCCTGTGAATATATCTGGGGGAAGGGCGGCACTTCCCGCTCATGTTACACCATCCTCGCCTTATGGAAGCAGTGGCGGAAGGCAGCCTTTCAGAGGGAGGGGGAGGGGGAGTGAGAGAGGGAGGTAGGGAGGGGGGAGTGAGAGAGGGAGGTAGGGAGGGGGGGAGCGAGGGAGGGGAGGGGGAGAGAGGGGAGGGGAGAGCGAGAGAGGGATAGAGGGGGGGGGGCGAGAGAGGGGAGGGAGGAAGAGGGGAGAGAGAGCGAGAGATAACACAGCAACTAACCAATCAGACAATACCATCCCCCACCACCACCACCGGCCAGAAGCCTGACATCCAGGAGAGGTGAAACAAGACTGACAACCGGCGCCAACCACCAACAACCGGACCTAACTAATGTCCTCTCGTGTTTTACCAGTAAACACCTGGTTTCCACAGCCGTGTCCCACACGCCCTCACACACCTGTAACATTAAATATGAAAAACCTGTGACACCTGCGACGGAGATAAACACGTGAGATTAGGAAACGGTGGTGAAAATGAAGAGGGTTGTCGTTGTTGTTGTTGTTTTACTCAGCTACTGGGAGTCTGCCCTTCACTATCTCTTATCTTGTTTCATTTCTGGCATCTTGTTGTAGACCTCCAGCAAGTTGGCCAAGCAACACTTTCCTTTACCAAAACCATGCTAGTACCTCGAGACCAAATTGATCTGTGGGTGGGGACAGTCCTATCAGTCTAAATGACTGATAGACTGATCAGCTTCGGATCAGTCTCTCTAGCAACTTGCAGGGGATACTTGTTAGTGATGCGAGTCTGTAATTTAACAGCTTCTGTATTCCCCACTCTCTTGTAGGATTGGTACCACATTAGCCACTTTCCAGATGTCAGGAAGTTCTCCCGTTTCTAGAGAGGAATGGAATATTATAGCAAGTGGGGTGCACAATGCTTCAGCTGCCTCTTAGTATCCATGGCGATAGTTCGTCTGGTCCGGCGGCTTTTGTCACATCCAGTTCCTGCTGGTGATTCTTTACTTTTTCTCGTGTCACAGTTATTTGAGTGGGGCTTTCATGTGGAATTTCCCTGTTCAGTTTGTGTTCTAGGCACTAGTGGCAAATCAGACACCAGCTTGAAGACTTCCTGAAGGCTATTGTTAAGTTCCTCACATACCACCTTGTTATTTTCTGCTTGATAGAAAATAACAAATAACAAGACGTTAGAAAGAATTTTTTTCAGTGTCAAGAATAGTTAATAAATGGAATGCATTAGGCAGTGATGTGGTGGAGGCTGACTCTATACACAGTTTCAAATGTAGATATGATAGAGCCCAGTAGGCTCAGGAAACCTGTACACCAGTTGATTGACAGTTGAGAGGCGGGACCAAGAGCCAGAGCTCAACCCCCGCAAGCACAATTAGGTGAGTACACACCCAGGAAGCAGCCCGTAACAGCTAACTCCCAGGTACCTAATTACTCCTAGATAACAGGGGCATCAGGGTGAAGGAAACTTTGCCCGTTTGTTTTCCCGCCGACTGCCGGGATCGAACCCAGGTCCCTAGATCCACGAGTCTAGAGTGCTGTCAACACCCCAGCCTGTGTGTTTACTAGTTGTGTTTTTGCGGGGGTTGAGCTTTGCTCTTTCGGCCCGCCTCTCAACTGTCAATCAACTGTTTACTAACTACTAACTTACTAACTACTTTTGTGTGTGTGTGTGTGTGTGTGTGTGTGTGTGTGTGTGTGTGTGTGTGTGTGTGTGTGTGAATGTGTGAATGTGAGAGATAATGGGAGTGTGAAAGAATGTGTGTGAGCGAGAGAATGAGTAAGAGGGCGAGAGAATGAGTAAGAGGGTGAGTGAGTAAGAGAGAAAGTAAGAGTGAGAGAAGTAAGAGTGTGAGAAAGAGAGTGAGAGTAAAAAAGAATGAGAGAGCAAGAGTGAGTATACGTAAATGCATGTGGAGGGAGAGAGGTGGGTGTGGGGGGTGTGAGGAGCAGGGAATGAGGCGAGCGGCAGAGCTCGTAAACACGACCTTGAGCGTGGTCGTATGGCTCAATGTTGCCAACACCCCACAACCACCTGCCTCCCTCCCTCCCTCCCCCTCCCAAAATGTCTGCCACCCTGCCTCCCCTTGTCCGCCAGCTCTCCTCCTACCCTACCTGTGTGTGGACTGGTTGCCGCCGCCCTCCTCAAAACCAGCCCAACCTTGTGTATCTCTCCCCTCTCCCCATCACAGCTCTCTACCTCGGGGTACCTCGGGTTGAGCGGTGCTTGGGAGACACAGGCGTGCTGGCGGCAGGTTTTCATAGCGCCTCCAACGATTTATAATGCACTAAAGTTAAAACTTGAGAATATTCTGTTTAGAATAAAGGTTCACTTAGGTCATCACAAACCTCATTTGCCTTCGCATACACCTGCTGATTGATGAAGATTATTAAGCTACCCAAAAGGTGGCACGGGCATGAATAGCCCGTAAGTGGTGGCCCTTTTGAGCCATTACCAGTATCAATAGATGATACTGGAGATCTGCGGAGGTGCGACTGCACCCTGCGTGACGGGAGATGTGTCCGGTGTTGCACCTGCGCACGCGCGCTTAGTTTGTTTTCTGGGTAGGTAAGGGTTTGGTTACGTTAATACCGTATGAAATATTAAATTCGAAATCAAATTGAGTAATCCCTAGAATTTCATTTACAGAAAACCAAGTTCTTCAAACCGTTTCAAAGAAAACGCGTTATGGAGTCTTGTATTTTAAACAAACGATTTATAATGCACTAAAGCTAAAACTTAAGACTATTCTCTGTTTAGGACAAAGGTTCACTTGCGTGCTTGACAGCTGGGTGGACAGCGCATTGGATTCATAGTCCTGAGGTTCCGAGTTCGATCCCAGGTGGAGGCGAAGACAAATGGGCAAAATGTTTTTCACCCTGATGCCCCTGTTACCTAGCAGTAAAGAGGTACCTGGGAGTTAGGGACCGGGCCGCGGGGACGCTAAGCCCAGAAATCCTCTCAAGATAACCTCAAGATAGCCACTTTACAAGACTTACTGGAACTGTAATATACTTTCAGACCATCACACTTATCTAGATAATTATTTGATCCAGGCGTTTAACCAAGGCGGTTAGTCTGTCATTACAATCACGGACACCCTGAGAAAGACCTGATTCTGTGGCCACCAAATTTGCAGGGGTTCCCGCTATCACCAGAGAGGCGAATGTTTTCCGCTATCACCAGTCAAATCTTCTTCGAAATGATCAGAAGAGCGGAGTTGTTTGCGGACGCCAGAATGGCAGGTTGCGGCTGTAACTGGCATTGACTACATTTACAACTTAGTTTCCCAAAGTTGTTATATAGACTTTTAGTGGGTGAAAATATCAAGGTGCGATCTATACGTCAGAGGGTAATGACGTCTTAAGGCTGTGACGTATATAATAGGGTTGAGATTACATCAGAGGGAGGGGGAAGGGATGGAGGGATAGGGAGGGGGGAAGGGATGGAGGGATAGGGAGGGGGAAGGGATGGTGGGATAGGGAGGGGGAAGGGATGGAGGGATAGGGAGGGGGGGGAGGGATGGAGGGATAGGGAGGTAAAGGCAGAGAGGTTTGGAGAGTCGAATTACTTGCCTGTGTTCGGAAACTTTAATTATCTCAATTTATTACCCTTCACGGAAGCAAGCAGAAAAAGGTGGGCGAGCAGAATTGCTTTACTTTCTCACTCCAGAGATTTTCACGGTTTCATGCGTTTTGCTCTACGCCGTCGTCCCTTCTATTGAGATGGCCAGTTAACGCTACACAAGTCGAGAGGTTCTTCTCTGGAAGATGCAGCCGCTGCCTAACATATATCCAAGCTAATGTTGACCAGACCACACATAGAAGGTGAAGAGACGACGACGTTTCGGTCCGTCCTGGACCATTCTCAAGTCGATTGTGAATGGTTCAGGGCGGACCGAAACGTCGTCGTCCCTTCACCTTCTAGTGTGTGGTCTGGTCAACATACTTTAGCCACGTTATTGTGACTCATCGCCTGCATATCCAAGCTAATATTGACACGTCATTAACGTCAGCCACCAGCCTCTATCCAACGTGACGAGCTTCAACATAACCCTCAACGCTTGTGTCTGTTGTCCTCTCCAACTCATTTAGTCTAACCGAGGTCTACACCTGCAACATTTACACATCTTCATCCCAGCAATCAGGGTTCTCTCTTGGTCAACCCGACAATTCCAAGGTTCAGCAAAAGAGTCTATATAGAAAAACAGCTTGAAAATGTTTGATATTCATGCAATATATATTATCAAAGGACTGTGGTCGAGGTGAAGAGACAAGACTCCTGTTGTATGGTCTAGGCATCAACATTCCTCTACTCTAGTATTCCTAGTAATTACCATCCCTGACAGAGAAAGGTGAATCACTCGGCCTATTAGGCAAATCGGGCCTTGTATAGTAGGCCGAGTACTGCATTCTGGTTACTAGGTAGTACAACATTATATATATATATATATATATATATATATATATATATATATATATATATATATATATATATACATATATATATATATACACACACACGTGTGTGTGTGTATATATATATATACACACACACACACACACACACACTCGGTATATAATTTTAATTGAATCCCAGCATGAGGGCAGTACCTGGCAGTGAACAAATGGCTTGGGGACCATCGTGGCAGTCTTTCGTGTTTAGTATTCCCTGGAAACACCCATCTTGGCTTCCTAGACCCACTTGGCTCCCAGACCCCAGTGCCCCCACGCTCTCTTTCCCGATAACCCCAAGAAAGGTGGAGGAAGGGGGCGGAAAGATGTTTTTTTTTATTTATTTGCGTTCTGGGCCCGCACACACAATGACGCCGCGTCGGTCGACCACTCCAGGTTCCTCTTATTGATCCCCTACACTCCCCACACTACACTTTACCACTACACCTACACACGAATTTACACAAGTAACAATGTGTCATGTGGTGGGGGTGACGGAGTATGTGGAGGCGGAACAGTGCTCTGTATAAACCTGTAAGGCAGAGGTCGTTGCGCATATCATTTCAATTCGTGGTTTCTTTGTTTACGGTAGCATGTGTTTTCCTGACCAAGTGTGATTTCCTGGCGCTCTCCGAAACATAGGCATGTGACTTCGCTTGTGTTCGTATTTGTTGTTTCAGAATATCGATCTTAGTCAATTTAGTTCTAATTCGGCCACAATTATACTCACATTATTTTTATCCTATTCTTCACAACTTTGTCGCGTTGGCTTGAAATTATCACTTCAGGATTTCCTTCATCCTCAACTTAGCGAACGTAAGTTATTATTTGATATTTACAAATATTAAACATGAGACACTTTACATTACTAGTTGACCAAGAGCGATGCCTCCCTACAGTATGCCCGGTTACAAATTTAACATGGCTACCTTCCTTGATGATCTTTGATTTCATCAAGAGTCCTGTGTTTGGGTCTGAGCAGCGCCTCTTGCTGGACGCCTAAACATTCCCTCTACTGGGCCAATCCAGTTTTCTCACTGTTCTCAAGTTCACTTAGTGCTGGCGGGTGTACGCCGCCATTCAATTACACTTTTTATTGCTCTACAAACACACAATACCACATTGTGCTTCACAGCCCAAAGAAAACGGTTCCCTTTCACTGGCGAGTATTTCTGTGAACAAAGACTTACAAGAGAGCCGTCTCACAAAACGTCAAGACAGCCCTCTCACCCACCCGCCACCACCACTACAACACCCATTCAACACCAACTGAGAAATTATAATAAAATAAATAATAATGATTTATTTAGGAACAGTACATACATAGTTGCAGCGTTACAGTACAAACATTGTTAGATTTAAAGATAGAGGTAGTACATACAATACCTAAAGCCACTAGTACGCATAGTCTCGGGCAAATAGCGTATAAAAATGCTCCGTCATCACATTACAATATTTCACCAGAGACACAAAGATACGGAATGTATCTTTGTATCTATGCAGGTACAGTATCGTCTAGAGGTCCAGACGAGCTGTTACAATAACGTGGCTGAAGACATGATCACAAAACCACACATCACAAAATGAGGAAACAACATTTCGGTCCGTCGTGGACCATTATCATGTGGTGGAGAGGTGTAACACTGCCATACACCCGGTCGGCCGAGCGGACAGCACGCTGGACTTGTGATCCTGTGGTCGATCCCGGGCGCCGGCGAGAAACGACGGGCAGAGTTTCTTTCACCCTATGCCTCTGTTACCTAGCAGTAATTGTAATGAGAAACCGCTAAACCGGTACGACAATATGCCTATTACCTGAAAGGGATACGAGGACAAGGAGCTGGGATAAGAAGAAGGGAAGGAATAGAGCCTAACCACTTGACCATCGGGGATGGCAAGCAGAGCTGCATTAAGCGAGGCCGTAACTGTAAAGACCTAATACGATCTTAAACGTGTAGCAGCTAACAGGTTCAGAGATGTTAAAAAGCCAGTTTTCACTTTTCAAGCAGTTCTCACCACACATTCACAAGTAAACACACTCTTACCAAACGTGTCTCTCATCCAGACATTATATTACGTCTCCGAATGGAACTGGAATGTGGCCCAAACAGTCACTGGTGGGCTGTGTCACGGTACACCCCTCTACCCCCCCCCCATCAACAGTCCCCTGGTGGGCTGTGTCACGGTACACTCATCCCCCCCCTCAACACAGTCCCCTGATGGGCTGTGTCACGGTACACTCATCTCCCCCCCCCCTCAACACAGTCACTGGTGGGCTGTGTCACGGTACACCCATCTCCCCCCCCCAACACAGTCCCTGGTGGGCTGTGTCACGGTACACCCTTCTCCCCCCCCCCCCCCAACACAGTCCCTGGTGGGCTGTGTCACGGTACACTCATCTCCCCCCCCCAACACAGTCCCTGGTGGGCTGTGTCACGGTACACTCATCCCCCCCCCAACACAGTCAACTACGTCTCTCACCAGAGGCTTCCACAGTGGAAATTATATTTGCTATAACTTTTTTACTATTAAAAAAATGTAGAAGACACGCAGGAAACTACATATATAGGCTAGGTTAGATGTCAACACCTTGCTCTACATCCAAGTATAAGCTGCCTTGGACTTCTTGTTAGAGAAAGTCATTAGTTTGCTCATTCCCACACCTCCCCCCCCTCCCCCTTAAGTTTTAAAACCTGCTGATAGCCCTTCCGAATCTTTAAAGCCCAACTCAATTCCAACAAGTACCCCGAGGTGCTGGGATTACGCCACAATCCCCTCCAGCCAACTCTTAATTCAACTCCTGCCTTGAGTGCGCGCCCTCCCTCTCCCATAATACACTATTACTTGCTCGTATATTGACTTATGCCGTCACAACATCTACTTCCTTTACATCAACACACACTATACCCTTTTCCTTTACATGGCGTATTTTAAATTTGCGTCTCTCTGACCTTCTGTACAACCCCCTCCCCAAGTTCCCCAGCTCTTACTCACCACCCACCCAGCCTTGTTCATCCATACTCGTCCAATCACACCCTGTCATCCATCTCTCTAAACAATCCCCCTCGCCGTATGCCCATTTCTCCTGCCCATCCACTTTCTTTCCTGTTCCGTGTCTCCCTTCCATGTGGTCTCCCTCCCACAAGCACAGTTCGTCCCGGATAAACTCCCCACACAGTTCATCATCATCATAATCTCCCTGCATTTAAACTTCTCATTGTTACTCATTAGCCACCATTCACTCACTCTTCCTCGTTCGCTACACCGTCGTCTAGAAATTCCTTCCTCGTCATCTCTCCGTCCTGCCTCTCTCTCTCTCCCGCCACGAGCTACCACCACCTACCCGTTCACCACAACGCCCCCCTCCCCTTCCCCCCCTCCTTCATTATGCCACAATCAATTTCCACTCCTTCCCTGCATCCATCACCTTTACCAACTGACTAATGTACTTGTGCGGGTCACTTGCTCATCCTCCCACTGTCAACCTCAACCCCCTCCCCCAAACACCACCAGTTCTTCCTCTCTCCCTTCCTTACTCCCCCGTTCCATTCCCTCGCCCAGTTTAGCGCCTCTCTAGTCATTCCTTCACCCCCTTTCTCGGCCTTTCATGACAGCAATTTCCGGTAGTGACTGCGGCGACAGTGGTAGTGATGACGGTGGGTCACGGTGGTGACGGCTGTGGTAGCAGTGTTGGCGGCGGTGTTTACCAGGAAGTGAGTGGTGACGTTCGAATGGTGGCAGTAATGATGTGGTGGTGGTGGTATAGGCCAGTGATGGAGGCCACTGGTGGCGGTGGCCGGTGGTGGTGGTGCGGAGGAGGGCCAATCATGCCGCTCACCAACGCTGAGAGTCCGCCCTAACAATTTCCACACTGTTCGTAAAGAGCTTGTGAGAGTTCGCCACTCAACATGCCAACGAAGATACATAATGCCTTAAGCATTTACTCGCCTCATAAGTTTTCCAAATGACACAGACACTTCAAATTACCCAATATTCACCTTGGGTTACTTTCTACTCGCAAACTATGTGCTGGAAAGTTACTCAACACTTTATGAAAATATCTCTTATATAACGTATTCCAACACAACACGGAGCGGTGCCACACACACACACGAGATCGAACAAGACAATGTGTTGCTGGTGAGTATGTGTGTTATCTTAAGGTTATCTTAAGATGATTTCGGGGCTTTTTAATGTCCCCGCGGCCCGGTCCTCGACCAGGCCTCCACCCCCAGGAAGCAGCCCGTAACAGCTGACTAACACCCAGGTACCTATTTTACTGCTAGGTAACAGGGGCATAGGGTGAAAGAAACTCTGCCCAATGTTTCTCGCCGGCGCCTGGGATCGAACCCAGGACCACAGGATCACAAGTCCAGCGTGCTGTCCGCTCGGCCGAGCAGGGGAAAAATGTGAGGAAATATCCCTTACAGTGTATCTACAGGCCACTCGGGCCTGACAACTGAGTGGACAGCGCTTCTGATTCGTTGTCTTGAGATACCCGGTTCGATCTCCAGTAGAAGCGGAAACAAATCGGCAGAGTTTCTTTCACCCTGATGCCCCCCGTTACCTAGCAGTAAATAGGTACCTGGGAATTAGACAGCTGCTATGGGCTGCTTCCTGGGGGTGTATTACAAAAAGGAGGCCCTGGTCGAAGACCGGGCCGAGGGGACGCTAAGCCCCCGAAATCATCTCAAGATAACCTCAAGAAGATAACAGTGAGAGCAAAACTACTAGGAATGTATCTTTAGTCATCAACAAATTGACTAGACACCAATGTAACCGAGAGAAGAGAGAGACATGGAGAGTGAAACTAGTAGATACAGAAACATTCTAACACGACAGCTGTTAGAATTGCTGTCCAGGCAATTACCAGGGAAGGCTGCTGGTTTAACCCTTGAAATCAACAAGAAAACAGGTACACCTGGTTCGATCTTGTCTTAGCACATAGAAAAACGTGATAAGCGAGCATATATATTGGGTGCCAGTGACCACAGTGTCTTTGATAATATAATTGTTATTAAAGGCTGTAGAATGAGGGAAAAGTGAAGATTGTAACTTGAAATATATATGTATAAAAAGACAAAATATATCATAGCAAGATATTAGAGGAATTGTTATGAACCTACTAAACATTTCAACTAAGATAAGCCGACGATTATGAGAAGACGTTACAAGGATGTCAGTCAATTTAATAATTAGTGATCTATATATCAAATTTCAACCTTAGCTAGTGAATTTCAACTACCACATCTATCAGACTTTTTTGGGGGGTTAGATTTTTTGAGAGGGGAAAGAGGGATCAGGAGTTATGGTGGTAAGGATGGGAGGTGGAGGCGAGGATAAGGGATGGAAGGTGGATATGAAGATAGGGAAAAGAAGGCTGTGAGGTGGAGAGTGGGATAAAGACGGTGTTGTGGAGGATGTGATAAAGGATGAGGTGAAGGATGGGATAAAGGGAGAAAGTGTCAAAGAAACATGGGCTACAAAATAACAGCAGTGAACTACAACATTGGAAATCTACACCTGATCTTTTACTCCTAACCTATGAGTGATGAACACACACGTGGCCCATGTCCCTCCTCCTCCTCTCAGCGATGAACAATGATGAACCCACTCACTCACAGGGGATACGCGAACAAGGGACCACAGCTGGAACCTTAGCACCCAAACGAGCCACAGGGACATTTTTCAGAGTAATTAACAAATACACAGGCATTAGACAGTGATGTGGTGGAGGCTGACTCCATACACAGTTTCAAATGTAGATATGATAGAGCCCAGTAGGCTCAGGAACCTGTACACCAGTTGATTGACAGTTGAAAGATGGGACCAAAGGGCCGAAGCTCAACCCCCGAAGGCACAACTAGGTGAGTACTTGACCCATCTCTCCCTCCCTCCTGTAGGTGATGAACTCACACTTGACCCACCTCTCTCCATCCTATGAGTGATGAACCACATTCCCATCCTCCAAGTGGTAAACCCTCACTCCCATTTGCATACAAGTGGTAAAGATGCAATCCCATCTTCAGTGTATGAGTGTTAAGCCCACACTATCCTGTGAGTAACAAACCTCCTCTTACATTCCATCCCAGTCTTACAAACAGTACTCACACCTCACTCTTCTATCCTCACCCTACGAGTAGTAAACATACATCTGATACATCCATACTCATCCCAAGAGTAATAAACTCACATATGCCTACTCTATCCTAAGCCAATGAGTGATGAAGCTAAGCATGATTGAACCACTTCTCCACATACTACACTCAATCATTCTACATCAGTCATACACACCTGCTTATCTCTTATGTTTACAGGGGCTTAACTCTCATATGTCATAACTCGAAACTGCTTATCAAACGTGGCTATTTCATCAGCAAAACACTGCATATAAGCTCCTCAAAGGAATTCCTAAACATGCAAACGATGCGTTACACACCAGGAAAGCTCTGCATATCAATGCCTTAAAAGAATCCATCGCAACATTCTTTCAGATTTTGTTCAATATTGGATATAGAATTTTCCTTCCATGACAAACGAAAAAAAAGATCATAAAAGCTAATATTCAATAACATGAGCATCAAAGGAAGGAGAGAGAGGGTGGGGAGGGGCAGAATGCAGAGCTTCACACTTGGAAAGCATTGTAAACAAACCACAGCCACTGGCGCCAGGAAGTGTTTATCTCCACTTTTTCCCCTGACTACTCTGTCTTTCCCCCTCTCTGCTTGCGGTGTCTCCATTCTCACTTAAATTGTGTGGTTACACAGTCAAGCATTAGTTTATTACTTCGACTTTTCAAATATTAGTATTTTAATGCAATGACTCTCATCCCTCGTGTATATTTGCATTCCAAACTGTGGTTCACTTGTGTGTGTAGCTTCCATCTATGCCCCTTTGTTCTGCTATTTCTCATTCTGAATATTGCTTCTTTGTCTTTTGAGTAACCTGAACACACCATTATGTTCCCCTGCCCATTCTTCCGGTAACATGCGGTCAAGCTCCCTCAACTTTTCCTTGTAGCTCAGTTCCCTGGGGTCAGGAACCAGTTTACTGTTGGCATATATATATACATACAGTATACAGTATGGTCCTGTCCTAGCTTTCTTTGTGATTTTAGATGGAAGGGAAGAAATGTTTATGTCAGAGCTTCACTATCAAAAATTTCTAAATGTCTAAATTTCTTTTGTCAAAATTTCTAAAGGCGACTTAGCCATTTGCCAATCTGGCATGTACTGCCGTTGTTATTCTATAATGTTTAACTCTGGCATGAGATCTTCGGTTATGTCTGCTCCCAGACCTCTTGATTCGGGAAGTTGTCTCACCTCTTGTGTACTGATCCTAGGGTCTTCGTGTCTGTTCTTAACCTCTGAACTTTGCACTTGTCAGGATTATGGGTTATCTTGTGTGTGCACGAATGCATGTAAGCATATGGTCAAAAATGCTTGTTCACGTTGCAAGCACCTTAATGTCATTTGCATACTAAATATGTGAGCATGCCCAGGTAAAACAGATTTTGGTGGGAATGTCAGCATACTTTAAAATCAACCACAATACTACACTGAAAGATTTACAAATACTGTACTGTACATACAACATAAAATTTGTTCATTTTAGGTTCATTATTTAAGGGAAATATATTTTACATGACAAACCAGTTCTTACAATGAACCACATAGATATTACTGTAACTACAGAATACCTATGAATCAAAAGACTTAAGACAGTAAATGTATCTAAATTAAAGCAACAATACAGTATTCGCTTCTTAGAATATTTATCAAATTTTATGTTTGTCAATAATTGATTTTGGAACAATCAACGTTTTGAAGTTGTGTTTATGCTTGTTTACCTTTAATTATTTGCTGATCAAAAAATATATACCTGCACATATCTAAATGTAGAGATGCAGGAACATTACAAATCATAAGCCCACATGCATATACATTACAAACCTACCAAACTACTGTAATACATTTACTAGCACATGACAAGTGGCAAGAAATGCAGCTTACACATGTGGCATGTCAGAAAAAGCTCAAGGCTTGAGATGCAATGAATATGCAATGAGTCAGAAAAGATATTTGCAAGGAAAATTTGTCTAAGATAGTCACTTGTAGGAAAAATATAGTGGATGATATGATTGAAGAGTAACAAGTTAAAAACATTATGAAAAGGTAAACACCATAAAAAAAAAGGGTCAGGAATGAACCAAGTCAAAGTCAGGCATGTACATGTCACAAAGGCAACTAGGAGGATTTCCTGCTCAGTCACACTTGTAGCCATAGATGGATAAGCACAAACCCACAGCACGCACACATATACACACACTTCAAAATTACATTTTAAAACCAGTTCAACTACGTTTTTTTCCTGCCATCATCTTAAAACATACAGACTGTATTGTTACAAACAAAGTACAGCATTCTGAAATTGCAATTGTTGTTAACATAATTAAACCAACAAAGCATGAAGCAATCTCAATAAAAGAAAAAAAACACAAAATGGAGTGCTATTAAATATTTATGCAGTAGCTACTGGACTACCTATGATTAGTTTCAATAAATTACATAAATAAATATAAAACAAGCAAGACATCAAAGAAAAAAACAAGAAATCAAGGCTAAGGAATAAATTAAAGAACAAAATTAAAAACAATACAGCACAAGACAAAAATACAATGCAGCAAATTCAATTTGGCAGGATTTTCTCATTACAATGTTTTTCACCTAGGACTATTGCAAAGTTTCACAAGTATTAAAACTAAATTGGACCTGGGATTTCTCTCCCCTCCGTAGGATAAATCAGTTTTGCCAATTAAAATACATTATTCTATATTATTTGGTTGCAACAGACATTTGTGTATTGCGGCAAACCTTTAAAAGAAACATGTACAACACTATATTTTGTTGTACAAGAATTCTTTCCATATACAGTATCGTGTAGTGATCATTTATCTTGGGGAGTTTTGGCCTTTATAATCGTTTCATTATTTTAATGCATTCCAGCACTAGATTACTTTGTAATTCTAGTTAAAAATATGAACACCTTATAGAACTGGTTGCCTCAGAAGGGAATGTCACGAGGGTTGGCAGATCAAGTCAGGCTTCCCACATTCTTGAATGCTTGTACTCACCTAGTTTGTGCTTGCGGGGGTTAAAGAGCTCTAGCTCTTTGATCCCTCCTCTCAACTGTCAATCAACTTGTGTACAAATTCCTGAGCCTACTGGGCTCTAACCTATCTACATTTGAAACTGTGTATGGAATCTGCCTCGACCACATCACTGCCTAATTCATTCAACCTGTTAACTACTCTAACACAGAAAAAGTTCTTTTTAATGTCCATGTGGCTCATTTGGGCACTATTTCCACCTGTGTCCCCCTTGTTTGTGTACCACCCGTGTTAAACAATTTATCCTTATCTACCCTGTCAATTCCTCTTAAAATTTTGTAGGTAGTGATCATGTTTTCCTTACTCTTCTGTCTTCCAGTGTTGTGCATTTCACTCATCCTTTCCTCGTAACTCATGCCTCTTAGGTCTTTGACTAGCCTAGTGGCATATCTCAAAAACTTTTTCCAGCTTCGTCTTATGCTTGACAAGGTATGGGCTCTATGCTGGGGCCACATACTCCAGGCCTGGTCTTACATATGTGGTATACAAGGTTCTGAATGATTCCTTATACAGATTCCTGAAGGTAGTTCTAATGTTAGCCCGCCTTGCATACACTGCAGATGTTATTCTTTTTATGTGGACTTCAGGAGACAGGTTTGGTATGATATCAACTCCTAGATCTTTCTCTCTGTATGTCTCTTGAAGGACTTCATCTCCCATTCGGTATCCTGTGTCTGGCCTCCTGTTTCCATCGCCTAGTTTCATTACCTTACATTTACTTGGATTGAACTTTAGTAACCATTTATTGGACCATTCATTCAGTCAATAAGTCATTGTGTAGTTAGCTAAATTTAATCCCTAGCACCCAAAACAGAAAACTCACATATCAACTAGCTATGACATGCCTTTGTAGTTGCTATAATCCATGGTGGCATTTTTCTAACAGCAGTTCAGGTTACCAGTGTATGAAAACTTTAGTTGTGCTAATACCCCTAAAGTTTTGTACTGTACAATATTTTGAATGCTATTGTTGTACTAAATTTATTAAGTGCCTGAATACTTAATAATCTTCAATATTCCTACAATGTTTTCTGCGTGGTGACTGTACACCCCAAGAGGAAGAAAATGATTCTGCCTATCACATGAACTTGGTTTGTATTGCTGCAACTTTGGGACATTACTGTACATACTAGAAAAATCACGAATATTGTTGCAGAAATCAAGTCCCAATAATATACCTAAAAATTTAATATCCAAACCCCCAAATCTGAAAATAAGGGAATTAATAATGTTTTTGGACCATCCTGGACCACCATCAAGTCAAATAACACTTTATAATGGTCCAGGGTGGACTGAGACATCAATTTCTTTATTTTCAGATTTGTGGATTTGGGCATCATAAATATTGTTATTGCCAACTGTTAAATATGAGCATCAAAAACATTGTGCTGTTAAAACACTCCAAGGCATTAATGAGGGTTTAACCCTAAAAGATGCAGCTGTTCAAGAAGTACTATTCACCATCAAGGGACACACACTAAAATATAGTTAACAAATGAGAAAAATTGCATATGGTGCTATTAGCTGTTTATAGGATAACAGGAACCTTTTTTTTTCATGATCAGAGGAGCATACAATAAGATGGAATTATCTTGGTCGTTACCAAATGTCCTTACTTCACAACCCTTACCAAATGGGTATAGTATAGCCTAGAGATACAGCGAGTGATGTGATTATTCTTTTTGCCTTGCCAGCCAAGGACCCCGCGTTTGATTTCCACTGTGGACTTATGATTGTTTCGTAAATGAAAGGAGGCACTGCACATGTATAAACTTAATTCTAACCATGTTTTTAATGAAATGTCATAAAAACCAAACTGATTCATAAATATTTGACTAAATGAGGGATATATATAACCATGTCTCACTCAATTTGTGTTAATGAATCCAGACACATAAATGTTTCAACTCATAAATAATTCTAGACGCCTGAACATTGTGGGAGGAAATTTGCCCTTATGACGGGTCTGTTCAATTTTTTTTTTTAATTTCTCCAACTGTATAATCTATTTAACAATGTTATAGTTACTTTGCTCATGTAGCTGGCGAATACGAAATACTGAATAGTAGGCCCTTGGCCTACATCAATCTTCAAGACAGTATTTTTATTAATTAAACAATTTTTGATTCCACAAACAGAAATATTTGATACAGTATTTTAAATTTGAACATTAAACAGTGGCTATCTTCACGATTCACAATCAAGAAGTCTAGGTGAGACAGAAATGGTTGGGTACGTTTTCTTTTGCCTAATGCCTCTGTCCACCTAGCAGTAAAAAGGTATCTGGGAGCTAAGCAACTGTTGTGGGATTGCATCCTGGGAAAAGTCAGTAGTTTGACCTAGGGAATGACCCAATGATGGGAATTATTATTACTAATGAACAAAGGAGGACATTATTAGTATCACAGAAAAAGTTTAAATACAAAATACTATCCCTGTCTTCTCAATTTTTGGCTGAAAAGAGCACAAGTGGTGGGTGTCAATGTACTTAATATAAGTGAGCACAGATTTCAATAAGGGACGTTATTAGATTAAGGAAGAATAATTCTGGCCAATAATTAAACACACACATTCAATTATATACCATGCATGATGCACATAGGTATGTATATTTTCTTACATGTAAATTACATGTCTTTCTATTTCTTCCTCAAATATTTATCTTCTTCATTAAGCATTTCACCTTCAAGTATGTTTAAACTGTATTTTTTATGTGCTTTTCATTATCTATATATGCACAAAGATGTTTTCTAAAATTTGCAGTCAGAAAAATAGTTTTTGCAATAAATAGCAAAAAATTGTAAAAATCTCTGACTGGAATCCTAGGTTGAAAGGAACAGATCTGATCCTGAGTAAAGCATCGAACAGCTAAGGTAATAGAAAACAATTTCTTCGATTCATTACAGTACTTATGATAAAAAATACCTCGTCACTTTTTAAGATAATATCACCTTGGTTATAATTAAGAGGAATATTTCTTTGGAGCACAATATGAAGGAAAATTTATTGGTAATAATTTGTGGCTTTTTCTTTACATCATATTTTACCTTAGAATAAGATATTTGCATGGTTATTATTATTTAAGAATACAGTATTTCCTTCATTATTAGGCTCATTTAAAATATCTGGTTTAGTTTTAAGAAGATATTTTCCTTGATCATAATTTAACATTTTCTTGGACAGAAATTATGATATCCTTAATTTAGGATATTTCCTTAATTACTATATTTCTTTGATTACAATAATACTTCCTTGGGCATTATTGAAGGTAATATTTCCTTGGTCAATATAAATATATTTACTTATTCATCAGTCAAGATATCTCCTGGATCATAAAATCCAGACAATAAGCAAAACAACTCAATAAAACTTCCTTGCCCTCCAGGAGGCCTGGTCGAGGACGGGGCCGCAAGGACGCTAAGCCCCAGAATCATCGCAAGGTAACCTGCCCTGTACAATCTCCATGACAACTTCAGAAATCAAGAATATGACTTAATTATGTCTCACTGCAAACCCAATATTTACTTATCATCCAATATATCAATCATTAACCCTCAACTAATCACCATCAATAACAAAGAGGTAATTAACATGTAAACACACATTGCAAATATTGACTCAGCAATGCAGGTGGGAGCTACACAAGAGAACCACTTGGTTGTGGGTGAAGGCGAGATTATTATGGTGGAAAGGTTTTGTAGAGAGTATGAGTGTGAGGTGAAGGTGGAGAGGTTGACACAGTGATGAAGGCTGGTGCTTGAAGGGTGACCTGAGTGTGAGGTGAGGGTGGAGAGGTTGACACAGTGATGAAGGCTGGTGCTTGAAGGGTGACCTGAGTGTGAGGTGAGGGTGGAGAGGTTGACACAGTGATGAAGGCTGGTGCTTGAAGGGTGACCCGAGTGTAAGGTGAGGGTGGAGAGGTTGACACAGTGATGAAGGCTGGTACTTGAAGTGTGAGGTGTCTGGGGCTCACCTGTGACTGTTGTACATGACGTGTGGGCCCAGGCGACCTCTCCACACCTTTCTGCAGCTGCCAGCTGGTGGCTCACCACACCCGTGCCCTCACCGCACGCCGGCGGCCCATCACCATACACAATCCAACAATTCACCTGTACACTGACATTTGGTGTTTTGCAGCAGCAAGTGATGAAAGTGGCACAGACCTTCACACTCAACTAATCACCACTCACATGCTTAGGGCCACTGAAGCACTCACACGCAGCTAACCACTAGTCCTCAAAACCACTCGTATTTCAAGTAATCGGCTGGTATGTTATCAATCAAGCGAGTTACATTCAGGTTTGCTCAAAGTACCCTAGATATTCATCAATGTTTGTCGGCCATTCTTACTAGTTGCTTCGAGGCTCACGGAATATTGCTCCGCGCGCAGGAGTACCAACTCCTCCTCCCCGTGAATTAACTCTCTATATTCCTCTATTTCTTGCTCCCTAGGTGCTTCTACACCCTTTTGCTGGCTCTTGTTGTTTATGAGGATTATGAGCTCATACGCCGGTACTCGAGGTTTTGATGAGATCCGTCTGTTTGTCTAAGTTATCATCGCATATGTTACTGCATGGTAATAGGCAATATATATGCTATTATAATTGTACTGTGATATACGTTTAGCAAAAGGATTATTAAGATATTACCTACATACAATTAGGAAGCTAAAAATACTCATAATATAACATGAAATATACGTAAATGTCAAAATAAATATTGCTAATATGTTTATCAATTTTTCAAAGAGAAATACAAAAGTTCTTCAAATAATTTGATTACCCATATGATTATGTATAAAAAAGTCATATATATGAAGAATGTAATTATTTGTAGACGATATATATGGAAGAACTAGTTTTCTGCGCGGTTTGTTGTGTGACGTCACGCACTTGGCAGACTGCCAGACCAAACGGAATAGTCAGATGTATAAAAAAATAAAAAACATATCGCGCCAATTTTAAATACATTATATGAGTAAATGATTGTTGATATCTGCATCTTTAATGGTGGGAAAGTTACATAGTCACCTACGAAACTTGATACGTGCTTTAAACAGTTATAAGACACTATATATGATTACAAAATGATACGTCATTATTTTTGTATTACATAAAATTAATCTACTACTCTCACATATATATATCTAAATCATATAACCATTATTAACATACTAAAAACTATTATTTTCTGTCATACATAATTTTTCAACAGATAGGCTAACTTTACAAACAGTCTGATAAAACCGAGTCGTAAAAATTCCATAAAGATAAGGAAGCGTAGAAGCAAGTGTTCTATCACCGTGTCTTCTGTTCTGGCTGCTGTCGCGTCTCTGCACAAGGAAACATATATATGTAATGCTACCTTTCAACACCATTATTTATTCAAGTTTTGTTTTTATGTGTGAATCAGTAATACGAGAGAAAACCAATATCCATACTAAAGAAAACGTTTTATATTCAAGCAGAGTCTTAAATATCTTTTACAAGGGCGATTTCAACTGATAATTCACTACTGCCGATTTCGAAAACTTCATTAACAACAGCTTAAGAACATTGAGTAACTAAGCCTCGTTGACAGGCATGGCAAAACGACATGAAGTATGCCATATAACATATAAATGGAAGATTGCAAATACTCCCTCCAGTACACCATCAGAAGTCAACAACAATGAATTCACCTGTCGGTCCCCAGACAGCCACCAACAATTCCTTAATATGTTGCAACACATCAAAAGTAAGCATAAGCGAGTGGCCCAACAAGGCCCTCGTGCACTCGACACCGTCCGCAATGTAAATGTAAACCTATACTCTTTCATACTATGGACTGCAATAATTGCTTAACATAGTGATTACCTTAATTATATACTTCTTCATTACTAATGTAAGAATTTGAATTGCAGCTATAGTCGCTGGTAGGTACCAACTTATTCAGTTACGTTATAATACATATTTATGAATGGAATTTTACAACTAAGTTCATTTATTATACTTAATTATATTTTCTTAATGCATTTCTTAAGTTATAAAATCTTACATATATATGTATTAAATATATTAATTAATAAATAAGTATCCCCTTCATTAGGCGTGAGTTTTTCTCCCCGGACAGAAATAGTAAGACATTGGTTGACATTTAGGGGTAAGGAAGGTTACATGGGAAGGTTACAATTTATTTTATTTTATTTACAGTATTCCTTCTACCTCCACTCTTCCCGTGCGCCTCTCGTTTTCTGTTGCCAGACGGACGAGTTTCCCCTCAACCTTATCCATGTCTGTCCCCTCTCTTCTCTCCTCCTCCCCTCGACTGGCTGGTCACCTTCTCTCTGTGCAAGGCGATCGCCCACTGAATCTACCAGCCACCCCCAACGTGAGGAAGCTGTGTACTTACTCTTCCTCATGCCCAAATAAGGACTGGGACAGGCCAAACTAGCCCTTACCAACCTAAGTACTACCAAGTCAGCAGATTGAAGCTAGTCAACAAGTCCCTCGTACCATCTCCCTCCACACCACACGCACACACGCATACACCCACACCCACAATTACAACTCACAATTATACATGAAAGAGTGCAAAATACTTGCACTGTTACATCATTCTGAAAATCCAAGGGTTTTCAAAAAGTATAAAGTGCAGAATAATCAAGTGTGTGTGATGTGGAGGGCTAATAATAAGGCATGGGTGACTTTGATTTTTTTTTCGGAGTGGGTGAATGAAGTGGTGTGCCCTGCCATAGAAAAATATGTGCAGGAGAAACATTTGCCACTCAAGGCCTTGCTTCTCCACAATGCTCCTGCTCATCCTCCAGGCTTGGAAGATGAACTGTTGCACAGACACACTAATTTTCTCACAGTAAAGTTCCTTCCTCCTAACACCACTCCTCTAATTCAGCCTATGGACCAGAAAATCATAGCGAATTTTAAAAAACTTTATGAAAGGGCACTTTTCCAGAAATGTCTTGAAGTGACTGAAGCCACGAACCTCACCCTTAAAGAGTTCTGGAAACACCATTTTAACATTTGTAGTTTTTTAAAACTCGTTGACAACGCCTGGCAGGAAGTGACTCAAAGAACCCTGATCTCAGGCTGGAGAAAATTGTGGCCTGAATGTGTGACAGAACTAGACTTTGAGGGGTTTGAGCCTGTAAATGATGCGCCTATTGTTGAGGAAATTGTTACTCTGGGCCGGCAAATGGGCTTGGAATTGGATGGTGATGATGTGGGGGAGTTGGTGGAAGAAGACAACGAAGAACTGACTACCAAAGAACTCCAAACCCTTCAAAAGGAACAGCAACAAGACCCAGCTGAGGATGTTTCTCCAATGGAGGAGGATGACGCAGCAGCGAATGTCCCTTCCGCAACCATTAAGAAGTGGTGTCAGATGTGGAAAGAGATGCAAACTTTTATTGAAAAAGACTCATCCAGAGAAAGCTGTAGTAAGCCGTTGCATTAATCTTTTCAATGACAATGTGATGCCTCACTACAGAGACATCTTGCGAAGAAGGGAAAAACAATCATCAATGGACCGCTTTGTTGTGAGAACATCGAGCAGTGAGCCACAACCAGGACCTAGTAGTATGCAGGCAAAACGTGCCAGAGAATGCACCCCAGAGAGGTCCTCACTGCCTGATGTTATAATGGAAGGGGACTTCCCTTCCAAACAGTAACACCTCTCCTCCTCCTCACCATCTTCCATACGCCAATAGCAATGGTAAGTAATAATTTGAACATAGTTTTGTAGTGTAGATTTTGATGAATTAGGTATAAAATTTAGTTTGAAGTGAGGTTTTTGGGTAGTCAGGAATGGATTAATTCATTTCCCATTATTTCTTATGGGAAAATTAGCTTTGGTTTACGAGCTGTCTCCAGGAACGGATTAAACTCTTAAACCGAGGTACCCCCTCTGTGTGTTCATTTGTTATAAAATTACGTGCCTGTTTCAATATAGTAAATATTTTGATCTAGTGGTATTTAGTCAATTCCCCCATTTTGGTTATTAATGCTGTTATTCCTTTTTATATGTGGTATTCATGTGCAGTATTGGAAATCCTATATTCTCAATAAGTAAATCAACGTTGCTATAATTAATTCCCAAGATTTATTACCGAAGTCCCTATTGCCCGAGAGTTCATGATTACCGATTTCTGTCCTTCCTGGGAGATCAGTAATCTAGACACATTCAGGTATTTTAGCAGGAAGGCGGTGGCAGTGTACAATAAGTTTTTATTCCTTATTTTTAAATGAATAAACCCTTCATTTGTTGCTCCCCCCTCATTTAACATTTCAGCCTCAATATTAACTGGCAGATCATTCAGGATCACAGTGATCTGCAAGCAGTGTTAAGCTGGGGTAGTGAGTGGGAGAAAGGAATAAGATAAGGTCGGGGTTCTAGCAAAGTGAAAGCGATGTAAGTTTCAATGCCTCTGATAAAATGCCACAACCTTGTTAAAACAGTATTAATGCCATTTTTCAGTTTATGAAAAAATGACTATTGTAAAGTAAAAAATATTATTCCACTTGCTGCATAGGTAAGGTTTATAATAAACATGCTGATATTCCAAAATTAATATTTATTTTAATATACAGACCATATTCAACATACTGTTCTCACAATGTTAACACGTAACTTTTACCACAAAATACAGCAGTGACCTGAAGTTCATACACTCTCATGCTGTTTTTACATTGTCAAAAAATGTGTATGTTCCTCGTAATGTGTCTTCAAAAATAAATTACACAAATAACTACACCATCCAATGTTGCACCTAACTATATACAGATTTTGGACAGCTCCCGAATGAAAATGTTTGCAATTTAACCTGACATTCTGAATGGAATCATTATAAATTTAATACACTGCATCATAAAAGTAAAGATGATTTGCTAGTCTGCATAACTTTTAGATTATTGATAATTACAACAAAGAAATAATCTACCATTAAAATCCTGACTCAATTAAGTTATAACTTTCTTAAAAATAAAATTGGTCACTATGCATTTTGTAAGTATCAAATTGCACGTGACACTGCTGCTTATGGTTGTTGCTAGAGTGTACGTTGTTCAGAAGCTGGTTGTCCTTTGGCAGAGTCGCTCAAACACACCCACTGACCTTCCAAGCTTTCTTTCCACAGGCTAACCTAATGTTGTAATAGGAAAACAAAAAATGAACTCATTCAGATTATCTGTATAAATAAAAAAAAATTATAGACAAATGCCAGAAAAAAAATAAGAATGTTGAGCATTTTTCATAGCATGATATAGGCAAACCTTAAAGCTAAAAAAAGAAAAAAAAAAAAGAAAAAAGTAAGTCTGGGTCCCAAACAACCGTTATAGGTGCAATGCTATAAATGGAGCATGCATTCCCGATCACTGAAATCATTATATAAAACCAATATTTTTGGGTCTAATAATATATGCAGGGTTTCTTCTTATTAGTCTTGAATTGAAGAGTAATTACATGGAAGCATTAAAAGGTACATAGTGATGCATGGGAGGTGGAGACTGGCAAGTCCTCTCCAGTGTCATTGAATGAATATTTTAAACATCTGTGAAGTAAATACCGATATACATGACCTGAAAATCTATAAATCTTTAAAATAAGACATAATAAATATAATGTCTTGGGATATTCTAGCCATTATTTAAACCCAGAATATGAAAAAACAAAAAAAGTTTTCTTGTTAATTCAGACCTTATCCAAAACTGATTTAGGATAAACAAGATATACTGTCTTCTAGTGACCAAGGCCAGCTAATATTAGAAGTAAATTCAACACTGACATTTCCAAACATTTATATTAATCCCTACATTGCACGGCATTTCATGTGACAACTTTGTACTATTGCAGTTAATAAATTACTAACATGGACATTTTTTCTCCTTTTTAAAAATTCAGTTAAAATATTGCCAAATTCAACAATTTACATTTCAAATCAGTGAAACAATTACAAAATATTAAAATACTGTATTGCTAAATTTATACATTTTTGCACCACCCATCAAGCACCTTCAGGTGCTGTGCACAGTGGCTAAGCATGCTTTGAGCGATAATCCAAAACAAATAAATTTAAATACAAATGAAACCTTTCATATTAAGTACTAACCTTATTATCTCCACCAGAAACTGCTAGAATATTTCCAGTAACAGACCAGCTAACATGCCAGATGACATCATCAAAAGTGTTTAGCTCTCTTGGTTGCCACACACCTGTCACTCCATCATTCATCCAGATAATGACCCGCCGATCCTGCAACACAAATACTGTCAGCATGCATGGACTGTTAACAGTTATCTACCCCTTGAAGAATGTCTGTGTCAGGTGTTATGAAGACTTGGAAAGTAGCACCTGAAACATTATCAAAAGAATTTAATGGAGACATAACATATCTTAAGCCAAGCCAGTATCATCTGCCTGCACTAGGAAATAAGTAGAATGAATGAGCTCCTGTCTCCTGCAACTACAGTATATACAAGTAAAAAACACGTGAAAATATAAAAAAGCACAAGGATGCAGCAAAAAGCGATCGATGTCAGATCGCTGATGTAGATAGTCGATGTAGATCGACTACATTGCATGATCACTTATGATTCACAAAATTTAGTCAATATTTACTTATGTTAAGTAATATTTAATTGCTCATCACTTTCATAACATAAGTAAGCATTTTCTGACAGACTTTCCTACCTTACTTTACTCTTAGCCAAGGTAGAGCAAGTGAAATTCTATTGCAGAAACCCATCCCAACTCTAGGAAAATATGCTTTCAATAATAAAAGGAAAATCAAGTGGCTACCTCACCTGGGAGCATGATGCAATGATGGAACGAGGGAGGCCGATGGAAGGTGCCCAGGCCACATCTCGCACCCAATCGGAGTGTCCCTCAAGTTTACTTTCCTCGGTCCATTCTCCACTAGAACTATCAAATCTCCATATCTTAACATAGGTATCACATCCGCCAGTAACGATACGTTGGACTGCAGCTCCTGATCTGTTGGAACCATCAGCAGAACCAGATGCCACAGCAGGTGCCCAACTCACTGCATTACACCCAATCTACAAATGTAATAATGTAAAAAGGTGTTGTCAATACAAGTCAAACAAGGCAAATGCATAAATTACTAAATATGAAACAACAGTGTTATGAAAAGTTGTGACATCAATCTCCTTTCATCTAAAAGAATGAGGCACATGATTTGGGAGTAAGAAACATTTTCATTTTAAAAGTACTGTACATTGAACAAGCATTATCATTTGAAGCTCTGAATTTAATAATTAAAATTGGCATGTGATTACACACTATGTCAAATGAATTTAAAACTGAAGAATGATACAATATGCAATTTCAAATTACTAGGATATACAGCATCTAATACTGGTACCTTGAAAGGTACAGGCTTACAGGATAAATTCCAATTACAAATAATATTAAGCAGGTTGAGTAGTTTTATCATGCTAATCGCCCAATTTACATTCTTAACAAATGTGGTGGAAAGGATGCAGAAAGTCTCTCCCTAAACTTTGAGGAATGGCCTCAAACAGTATTACTTTATCCTCAGATATTCCTTGTACAGACAAAAATGTATGGCAAGAATGAAGATGTGTACACATTCATGCAAAGGCAAGTGAAAATGGAGGACAGTGAAATGAAAGGACACAACAAAGAAGGAAAATAAATGGATGGGTCAATAAGAAAACATTTATGCATGTAGCCCAAGCACTAGAATCTTTTGATCATTCAATGCTTTAACTAGTTAATAAGCAAACTTTGGTTACAAAGCTCATACAAGTCCTATATTCAAGTAGTTGTCTAGAATTTCATAAATACTTTTCCCTATTTATATGATTGTTACTTTGGTAAACAACTTTTGTTGAACACCAAGGCAAACTCACTCAAAATTGTAACATTTATCTCGAGTTGACGTATTTGTTGCCTTGATGAAGACCAAGGTGTAGTCGTAGCTTCCATTCTTTGTATTCAATGAAAGTGACATATCACCAACTGATGTAAGTGTAGCCAAAGAATAGAACCATCAATGGGAAATTAATGTCCTCTACAATTAAAGTGATTTCCCTTTCAACTGATTTACTACTTGGGAACAAGAAACAGTTAACTGTAATAACATTAATGATTACATAAGTACAGTAATGTACTCTCACAGACATAGGATTAAAACCAACACTTTCGTATTTGTAAAATTTATGTGAGGAATTACACCAACTCTTATGCGTTCTCCTGAGTTTCTTGTCAAAGTCTGAGTATGTGGTTAGGACCAGACTTATGACTAATTGTTGTCGTTGATTAGTTGTCGAGATGCAAGTCTCATCCTAACCACATACTCAGACCTTGACTAAGCACTCAGGAATATGCAAAAGACGGTGTAATTCTAATAAATTTCACAAACACGTGTGGGTTTTTATCCTAAATTAATGTTTATGATACCAAACAATTATTTTGACCATACATTAACTTACGGAATGGGCATTGGTGATCTTCTTTGACTCCCATGTGTGTGCAGTGGAAGTTAAAATAGATACAGACCCATCTGCTGATGCACAGGCCAGAATGAGGCCATGCTCATGAGGTGCCCAACACACACTGTTGACTGTAAAATAATTTTTTAAGTATATTTACTAGCATCTAGGTCAGAACACTATTACATCTGCACTTTATACTGGACTCATCAATGACAAAAGTGAGTTTAATGAAGAATAAATATTAGACAGTTTACATGAAAAGATGTGACTGTTCCAAGACAATGCATGGAGCTCAGATACACTAAATTGGTTCAAAAGCTATTACCACAGATACATGATATTGTAGACGTATAAAAGGCAAAATGACGCATATAAAATGCCACAAGAGAAACTTTGCTTAACACATCGCAGGTACTGGAAGTATTTACGAGTCAATCCCACTGGGTCTCCACTGTATACTATACTTCCGGTCAGGAACTAGAGTACATTACTGGTATAAAGATCATGACCCTTGACAGGTCATGCACCTTAAAACCAAGAACGTGGTGAAATTTACAAAAAAAAAAAAAAAAAGGTTGCATGCATAATGTTACACAGCTGCAACCAGTTGTCTTTTAATGATTCACTAGAAACTCAGCCTAGCACCCAATGACATACTTCTTGACCTGGGCAAACATTGTACAGTACATGTAACACAAAAGTGGTAACCTAATCTTAACCAATTCTACCTAATGTTGTGCAATAGAAAACTAGTGGGCCAACAATGAGTGTACAAGGGATATACAGATATTTCACACAAACAAAACACTTTGGAATATGATTAGCAGCAGTTACTGAAATGGTTTCATAAAATTTTTACCAAGAAAGTGTAAACTAATGGAATGCAAGTATTTTGTTGGAAGACTAAGTTTGTGACAAGGCAATTTATAGAAGAGAAAAAAATAAAGGGGTACTTTAAAAACATTGTTTACAAGGTCTATAGAAATGATCAATACAAGAAGTGCAAATATACACGAGATAAGTATTTACTGTAATGCCATAAATCACCTAAACTGGAGTGCTCAATTCACTAATCACGCATTAGAGAAGGTTGATAGCTGGAAGAATTTTGAACTTCAAGTGGCTTAACCACTTAAAAGGTTGGTTGGGTGGCCAACCAACCTTAGAAATTTGGATCCTACCAACAAATGTGTTTCATGCATTTTTTAAATTACAGTACATTCTTTCATCATTCCAAGTTCAAATGTTCTGTGACACTTCTTTTCCCAAGCTGACCTGCACAAATACAAATTTCTTGAATGTCAGCATTCAATCCCCAACAGTCTAAATGGTTGGGCACCATTCCCTTCCTCGGTCCTATCCCAAATCCTCATTCTCATCTCTTCCAAGTGCTGTCATAATGGGTTAGCACACACTTCTAATACTGATACCTTACTTTACCTCTTATTAAATCATGTGTCTAAAGATAAATACAGTGAATGTTACAAACAAGTGAAGAGATTACAGTACTAAGTGATGATATTCAAAGTTAATTTTCTACAAATTCACTTCAATTATGGAAAATGTTTGGTACATCAATGATAGTGTTGGCTAACTGTACGAGATGAGATGACAATTATAGCATGACTAAAAAAAAAATTAGTTGGCATTACCTGATGAATCATGGTTAGCATATTCATGTATCTTTTTCCATTTGTGGCCATCTTCTTGCCAAATGATAACTTTACGATCATAGCTGCATGATGCTAAGATGTTGCCATACATAGGGTGAGCCCATGCCACTTGCCAAACCTGCAACATTTAATAATTGAGTAATAATGGTTTAATTAGCTTAGTTTTACAAGCACTAAACAAAAATTTACCTTTTAAATTAATGTTTTTTCTGAACATAAAAGTTTCCATATTTGCAAATTTGCAAATTTGGATACTTGTGCAAAACAAATTGCACATCTTATAAGATAAGGTGACCTAGTGTTTCCTTGTGTGGCTCATGGAACTGAAGCATTGAATCTTTATGCACTTCTAAATTTTGTGGAAATTTCAAAGCATCCTTCATCTCCACACATCACAGGTAATGTGTCGAACAAGGCTTGTGATAATATCCTAGTGAAGTGTGTGTGTGCTGCTGAACACTGAATAGATAAATAACTTACATATTATAAAGGTTGAAAGCAGCATAACAAACTATTGTAGTGCACAGTACTATGTGAAATAGGCAAAACAAGTGTGTGTCAATTTCAACAGTAAAGATAATCTCTAATTTTATGCTAAAAGAAACAGTCATAAGATCACAGGCATCAGGAAGATACGTAACATGCTTGACACCAAGTTAATAGTACTGTATCGTAATTTTCGAATATTATTATCGTATGTATGTAATTATCGAATGTTTAGGTACATTTCCTATAATAAAATCAGTACTATACACTACAAATAATATCTTAAAGTCAATTTATTTAATTAAGATGAAGCACAATCAAACATACCAGCTTAGAACACTTACTGGTCCCTCATGTTCCCGGAGATCTGCAATTAAAGTTTGTGAAGTGCCCTTCACCTCGAAGATCTTGATGGATCTGTCCGAGGAACATGTTGCCAGCCTTGTACCAAAGTAATCCATCTGAGCATCATGGATCATGTCATCATGACCAGTCTCTACATTACTGATCACAGACACCTGAAAAATGACATTAAAATGTTATATGTTGGCTTTACAATAAAATGAGAAATGCGCTACTATAGACCGCTTTCTGCACACTGAATATGATAACAAATTTCAAGTAAAAGTAATCAGACAGACCAGGCATATATTCATTTAAACATTTATGTTTTGTATATTTTGTATTTTATTTTATTTTATTTTATTGTATATATTTATTTTGTATATTCATACAAACATTTATGCATTGATTTTTGGTTTTAAATTCTTACTAATCATAACTTCCAGATCCCTTTCGCAATCTCAACACCATCTAGCTCGTATCTTGTAACTATATCATTACATAGCCTCAAAATCTTACAATTGTCAACATTAAACTGCATCTGCCAATCTTTTGACCATTTCAAAACCCTATCTATTTAGATCATTTTGAAGTGATTAGAGACAAAGTGTTTATTTTCCTCCCGATTTTTGTATCAACGGCAAATTTGCAAATATTGCTGCTCAAACCTGAATCTAAATCATTTATAAATATTATGAATAACAAGGTCCCAGGAGAGAGCCTTGAGGCACTCCACTTACAACATTTTCCCCACTCTGACTTAACCCCATTTATACCGTTTCCTTTGATATAGCCATGCCCTAATCCAACTTAATATAGCACCCCCATTACCGTGAGCCTCTAAGTGATTACAGTACAGGCTCTAAACATATTACTCTATGTTAAGTGTAATATAGTTGGCTAAAAGCTCTCAGAAGTTTCATTGCTGGCAATTAGATGTACCTGTTAATTCACATAACTTATCCGTAAGAATTCCATATTTAAGAAGTTCTACACAAATCCTTTGTGCACTAATAACAATTGATACGTCTTCCCAAGGGTTACATGAATACCGGACTACCAAAAAGTAAGCAGCAAGATGATGGCCAGCTTGGCACGTCAGGAGATGCATGGAACACAAGCCGTCAAAATATGGAGTCAAGTCAGTCCATCTCCAGTAGTGGCTCAGTGACAAATGCTCTGTATATACTTCAGATCATCATCATCATCATCGACATTCACCAGCAACAGTGTAACACTCGACAAACCTAGTTCCTACTCTCACAAGACACTACAACCTCGCCCCAGATCAGACGGCCAGATTTTGGTCGTACTCTAGCATTCTCGTTCCAGCATTAGGGCACTCTACCCCAAGCTTCACTCAAGCTCTCTGCCCCCATGCCTTGTCTCGGCTATCATGACATGTCATTACAGTTCCAAAAGCTGACTGCTGTAACCAAGACCATTAAACATTAAAAGCCACTAAACTCGTTGAATAATGTCACCCAAACTCAATACAGTACATTACAATCCAGACGAATTTGACATCGGTGACAGTGCATACAATACACATGGATACGAGTGAGCACTATCTGTATTATTGTGATATATATCTTTGTATTGACGTCATAACATGTATGGGATGCTAGAGAACCCCTACCTAGCCTATATATGTCAATGGGGCACGGCTGTATTAACATACCAGATATCTTAAAGTAGTGCAGTATGGTTAACCAGTCAACATTATTATTACCAACTACAACAAGGTACGTTAGTCACGGCATTATATTAACATTAAGAGAATGTTAAGCTCCTCTAGCAGACGGACCAACTGTCAAGTTACACCAAAACTACATAAAAAAATAAAAAGGAAGCTTTGCAATGATTTGGAGGTATATTTTTCAGATTGTTCCACAAACTGTACACACAAGAGCTGCATCAGTTACCATTTTTGAGTACACAGATGTTGTGTAGGAGGAGTATGATACTTGGTGATGAAGGAAGCAGCAGCCACCTCGCCTCGGCCGCCGTGACAACACTGCCAACTGTACGAGGCCGCCGCACTAACATGGCCGCCGCAACCCCGACTTCACTTGACAAACTCTCCTCCTAGGAAATGTATATATGTTTATCCCTCAGAATGTTTGGTAATATGTTTAATGTTTGTGATGTGTGTCTATGTATGTATTAACACGATGTACTGAACGGGGTGAGAATAGCTTGAGCTACCTCATCCCTTTGTGTGTATTTTACCTCAATAAACTTATTTCAATTTCAATTTCAACTCTCCTCCACACATTGCTAACTCAACTGACTAGTTATGTGGGGTCAAATATGGGCTTGGGAGTATATTTCATTATCCAAAGCTTCTAACAGATGCTTAAATGTAACACAGTTAAATTTAGAAACAGTAGAGGTTGTTAATTAAATAACTTTATATTAATGAATGAGATTCTTTATCATTGTTTTGTATTTATATTGAGGATGAGCAATATTCTACGCGCTACCATTATATGTATTTATATTGCTGATAAACGTGGACAGAATTAGTCTGTATTGACTGAAACTTAATAAAACTAACAAAAAACGGGAATTTACTACCTGTAAAAGTACGAAAAATGCATTTGTCAATATATACTGTTTATCACCTATATGTAGTTATTTGTGCTTACCCGACAGTGTCCGCTTTTGGCTTCTACCTGATGCAATATAACAAGTTTTTTTCCTGCGTTTCGACTTTGGCTCACTTCGATGTTCAGTTCCAAACGTCCCTAACATTTTTTTTAAATAATCTGCCACCAACATTGTGTATATGTCCCTTCGTCCTGGTCCCATCCCTTGTGTCCCTTCGTCCTGGTCCCATCCCTTGTGTCCCTTCGTCCTGGTCCCATCCCTTGTGTCCCTTCGTCCTGGTCCCATCCCTTGTGTCCCTTCGTCCTGGTCCCATCCCTTGTGTCCCTTCGTCCTGGTCCCATCCCTTGTGTCCCTTCGTCCTGGTCCCATCCCTTGTGTCCCTTCGTCCTGGTCCCATCCCTTGTGTCCCTTCGTCCTGGTCCCATCCCTTGTGTCCCTTCGTCCTGGTCCCACACCTTGTGCCGCCTCGTTATGGCCCAACTCGGTCTCTGAAAGTACCCTCATCTTAGCCCCATACAACCCTTGTGATTTTACTTTCAGGTTTCGCATAGTTCGGGACATGTGATTTCTTTATCATAATTTATGTGAAACTACTAGCAATAATGTTTCTTGTGTATTTGCTGTTGTTACGTTGGGTCATAGGCCAGGTATCTTTACCAGTCCCAGCAGTCAAAGTAGGCGCTGAGTCACAATTACGTGGCTGAAGTATGTTGACCAGACCACACACTAGAAGGTGAAGGGACGACGACGTTTCGGTCCGTCCTGGACCATTCTCAAGTCGATTGTCCAGGACGGACCGAAACGTCGTCGTCCCTTCACTTTCTAGTGTGTGGTCTGGTCAACAGTCAAAGTAGTCATTGCCAGGTGTGTGTATGCACATATTGCTTTGCAGGTTGTAAGAGTGTTGTTTGTCTGACAGCTATGTCACTGTGATCTTTTTATATATGAGTTGTGTTATTGTAGTGCTTTTTTAAGAACTGTGTACACAGTGTGTACGTGATGTGCCTCTGTTTGTTTGTGTTGCCCAGGAAGTACAACGAGAAGGTAACGGGAGAACTTTCAGTGTATTCGCTGTTGCACGAGCGATGACATCCCCTCAGACGGGCAGTGGAGGAGTAACCTGAGGGAAGGTTACTCCTCTTAGGGGAGGAGATGAGTAGGTCAGGGGATGAGTAGAAGGCTGATTCCCCAAGGTCTTACTGCAATCGAAAAAATGATCAGTAGAAAGCTAAGACAATATGACTATATAGTACATGGAAGGGATATGAGGACAGACTCATAAGCTGCACTTCAAATATTAGGAAAAAACAGCGGAAAGGCCACGTAGAAATAATTACCACTATTTTGTATCGTGGAGTAGTAGCTAAAGGCAAAAGACTCATCATCACCCTAAACTGCTAAATTGGCAACTCGTCATCCAGTGATCCACAAAAGAATCCAACCCAGCGTAGAGTACATAAAAAACACCATCACCTAAAAACTCGCTCACCTCAACAAAGCCCATCTACAACACAGTTACAGAAGGTTCGCCCTCTGCAATATGGTATCTTCAAGCCACCAAGTTAGGCAGGTTAAATATTCCAAAAGGAATCCACAGGGAAATAGCAGTTCGGTTATATAGACTACGTCTAGGTTACAGATGCAACTGGGATTTTGGTGAACCCCGACAGAGAAAATGCATCATCAATCACAGAAAAGCCATTACTTCAATATCTCCTGGAATATAAAGCAACAAACGACCTTAAACAAATCTTTAAGAGTCCATGAATCTTGCAGTAACCATCCTGAAGCCATCAACACTGCCACTCTTCTGGTAATGTAAAGTGTCCAGCAGCTGGATACACTTATAAATACTGTCAAGCAGTTTTCTGATCGGGAGGAAAAGGACACCAACAGCATGGGGGCCTATTTATTTATTAGTAGAACAAGTAAATATTTTCTGCAGACCCTGTTAATGAAGCGGCTATTACTTGTATATTTTACAACTGCGTAACATGGACAACTTTGAGTACTATAACTGCAACTTAATAACATTAATACATATGCTTATAGCCGGGAACTAACTAAATCAAGATCTGCAGAACACCGTATACTTATTATCTATGAGTAAAAGTAAGGCAAATGTCTAACATATTTTTCCTTGAGAATCAGGGCATTTAGAGTAGCATATATTGGTCTAACACGTGACAGATAATAATAATGCCCCATTCCAATACATAATGTAAATTCGTAAATTAACCTGTAAATGCAGAATACACATAAAGGGCAGAAGGTTAACATTACTCCTACAAGTCGAGCTAGGGAACAGTGATCATAAAGAAATCAGATTTAGCATAGAATGGAATAGATCTGTAGGAGAAAATTCTGTTAGAGTGCCTGATTTTCGAAAAGCTGATTTCAATAGCCTAAGAAATTTTTTGGGTCAAATAGATTGGAATGTCTTGGGTATGGGGTGTGGGCTAGACGTGAACCCAGCGACAGGTGACGGAAAAGGGGATTTCGATGTGGATTCAAAATATAACCTATTTAAAAATATTCTAAGCAAAGCCCAGGAACGTAGTATACCATATAAATTGAATAGATCGAATACTAATGATCCAAAATGGATAACAAAGGATCTGAAGAACCTTATAGGTAAAAAGAGAGCGTGGTACAAAAGGATTAAGAATGGGGAAGTTAGTTTAGAACAGGAATTCGTACAACTGGTTAGAAATGTTAAAAAAAGAGATAAGGAAAGCAAAAAGTTCACTTCCTGTGAACAAATCCACAAGGGCCATGACGAGGGTTCGGCCCTTGTGGATTTGTTCATTTGATGCATCACACTATTGTGATTTCTGTGTGTAATGAGCACTTCCTGTCCTCCTTGAAGGTGTATGGTTCCTGCGGGTCCTGTGGGGACGCGGGGATGTCGGCCACTTATGACTAGTATCATCATGTTATTTGGCACCCAAAGGTCCATCTTCTTTTTATATTTTTAATTCCTGTAAAATATATATATATATATATTAATAATAAGTGACAATAAGGAACAAATTTATTTGAAAATAATGATAATACACAAGTGTTTATATATATATATATATATATATATATCAATTGATATGACAGGCGTGGATCAATAATTTCCTGTGCTTAAAAAGGGAGGCGGGGAAGGTATAACGTCTCAGTTGGGCAGCAGTTTCGTGCCTCCGAGATCTTTCCCATTGGGCCTCCCGATAGCTCAGTGGAAGAGCTTCCGCCTCACATGGTGGGATTGGCAGTCTAAAGATGGAGGTCAGGCGCTTGCGGCTAGCCTCACTCAGATTGGCAGAGGGAATTGTGTGGGGTACGGGATGAACATAAGCTGCTCGACTAGTCTTGGCTGATCGATATATTTCAAAAGGGAACAGCATGCCAGTGCCACAATCAGAACCCCCCTCCCTCGATATCTTTTGGCACTGCCAGCCAGCTACACTGCTAAATACTAACAAAAAAAATTCTCCTATAGTAATATACAGCAATATTCACTAATCTCAGGAAAATTAAAAAACAATCCTGCTATCAATAATTTGGCCGCAGCTGCATAAAACAGACCATCTTCCAACCGCTTCAAAGGTTTCGCAAGCCACGTACTACCTCTTTCCCAGAGTAAAAGGGCAACTAATCTATTTTAGTATTTCACACCGTTAAGCTTCGCCCAACCACTTAGGCTGGACGGTAGAACGACGGTCTCGCTTCATGCAGGTTGGCGTTCAATCCCCGACCGTCCAAGTGCTATTAGACGGTTGGGTATTAGTGCTATTATTTAACTGAGATATAGACACACAGTAGATAGATGGATAAATGTTGGATAGATGGATAGATGGAAAGGAAAAGTAATTTTACCCAGAAAGGCAAGTTTAGTGGGAATGTCACTTATGTGAGTGACACACCGTTATACCATGAACAACAGCCCCTCCCTCCCATAGCAATTAGCATTAAGGGGAGGGAGGTAAGGGAGAGGGAGGGGCTTGGAGTGTGCCGTGTGCGGGTTGTTAACTTGGCCAGACTTCTCCCCAGTGATAATGTAGAGGGTGAAGAAGGCGGGCGTGTGCCTCCCGCTCCTCCGTGTCCGCTCAACAAAGGCTTTACCCCCAGCTGTGGCCCGGTCCTGGTAAATATTCCCAGTATACTAAATGAACCAAGTTTACGCTGCAAGTACGAGGCTACATTATGCCAAGGGGCATTTCAGAACCAGGGCACGTTGGCAACGATATAGTTAACTGTCAGTCCTATATGTTGTTGCTAATGCACGCGTACAGCGTGTACTAAAATGGGTGGTACCTTGAACACTGCACAATTTCAGCGTAGTGCATTACTTATATTAATGACGACGTAGTCAAACAATGATTTCCTTCCCACAATGGACCACCTGAAGCGGACACAATGAAACAGTGCGAAAAATTCTGGTAGCGGATACTATAGTGGGTGGTATAGTTGGGAGGAGGTGGGAGGGGGAGCCGGGTATGTCTGGAGATGCATGGGGGGAGGGGGGAACTAGGTATGTGGGAGGCCAAGACGGGTAATGTGGGCGGGAGGGACTATATGTATGTGGTCATGACTGGGGATGTGGGTGCGGTGGACAATGTATGTGGTCGGGAGGGAATATATATAAGGATGGTCAATACGTTGGGTAATGTGGGAGGAATGGCTTAAGTATGTAGATGGCCAAGACGGGGGAAGTGAACAGATGGAAATGTATAAGTATGGGCGGGATTAGGCGTATAAGTTGGGAGGGAGAGTGTTGAAGGGCGGGGCAAATCTTGTGGATGGGAGGGACTAGTCTTACACATAAGTAGTCACAACAGGGTGTAAGGGTGGGCGTGTTGGGCGGGACTACAGATTTATGGATGGGCGCCGCGGGACTTGTGGTACTCGGGGCGTGGCGTGTAAAACAGGGGGGATGAGGATCCTCCGGCCGTGCAAGACATGTGGGACAGGGCACACGGGTAGACAGGACGGACGACACGCAAGATTGGGTGGCTACGACGGGCGGGATCTGTGGGGGCGGGCGGGCGGGCGCGAGGGGGTAGGAAGCAAAACACACATTACGAAGGCGGTGACTCAGGCCAGGTACCACCCTCACACACACACGCCCCTTACGCCTCCACGCCGCCACTAGAGGCTCCAGCAGCCATTATGGGAGACGCTAAAATATTCAGGGACATATAAAGCATGCTACCTGAATTTGAGATGGCGCTTCACTATGACACTGTCAAATTAATTTTATCTGCGATGAGTTCATAGATCAAATCGTATATATACATATCCACGTCATGTATAGGGTCGGGGTATACCGATTTTAGTGAATATGGGCTAAGCGCTGTATCCAAAATTTAGTTACCGTAGGTAATGCTGCACATGACGGTAAAGCTGCCGCCCAGTTGGGTGGGTGTGGAGCAAGACTAGGAACTGCGTGACTCACCATAGATGTAAAATGCCTTGTATAGAGACTCTTGTGAGCTTCTTGTTGAATCATTTGCGATATAAAAGATTATTTATATGTATATGTATTTAATCTACTGCTCTAATTAAGACTGCTCTTAAGAGACATCTTAACAAGCAACACTGAAATAATCGACAGGTATAACAGAAGACTGGACATCAGCGAGGCCCTACACATCAACAAATTAAGACCAACAATCAATAACCAGTTAACACATAATTAAACTCTACCCACGTCAAGACCCCGAACCAACAGAGAGACAGTAGAAGCAAGAACATAAGCTACTTATGTTCAAGCATGTAATAGTCTAATAATATCTTTTATGTTTCAGCCACTTGTTCATCTCAATCATGCCCTGTACCATCTCACCACAAGCAAATATAAGCCTTTGCAAAAGCATGATAAACCGAGAGAATCTAAGAATAGAAACCAATTTACCAGCCTTAGAACGACCCTAGTCATGGCTAAGAGATCAGAGTTAATTTTCTCACACACCCAAACACACATTATATATATATAATATATAATACACGCACACTTTAGGCTTGTAGTGAGGTATCCCTAAGGTGGAAGTATACTGATCTTCCCCAGGATGAAACTCCACAATAGTTGCCTAACTCCCGGGTACCTATTTACTGCTAGGTGAACAGGAGCACCAGGGTGAAAGAAACTGCCCATTTGTTTCCGCCTCCGCCGGGGATCAAACCCGGAACCTTAGGACTACGAATCCCGAGCGCTGTCCACTCAGCCGTCAGGCCCCTAAATCAAATGTATTTGATTTACCTTAATGTAATGTACAATACAGGTATTTTTGTTGTAATTTTCTGTATTTTTCAATTAATCTCTATAGCACCTTCCTCTACAATACTGTATCCTTACCGTGCTGTTCCCGTTTCTGCTAGAATTGATTCTTAATATGTACCGAAATATATTTAGCCTTAATTCTTTAGTTGTAATAGAAAAATTTGATTTACATAGTAAATTAATATTTTATTCGGAACTAAACAACTTTATGGCCATTTCCAGGTGGTAATATGCTCACATCCAAGTGCCAAAGAATTTCCCTTATCTTTTGGACGGTCATAAACGTGGCGTATGATCAAGTAGGAGGTGATGACGGGCCTCCCACTGACAGTACCTGGGGCCAACAACTGTATATCAAACTCGCCGGGTTACACAACACCAGCAGTGATTATGAAGATAACCAAGACCTAAGTAACTGGGTACTGGACGAAGAGCACATTTTTGCACCATACAAGACAACGCATCATGCAAGTACGCACAACGCTTTATTTTACCTCGTCCATATATTCCCCGCCCCCCATACGCACGTGCGTGAATAATGTATGTGTATATATATATGTAACCCAGAAAAGCTGTAAAACTCCCAAGTACCTATTTATTCCTAGATGAACAGAGGCATCAGGTGAAAGGTAACATTGAAAAACACTCTCCTGTCCTGTCAACGTGATCGAACAGGACAGAATGTTGATCCTTTGGTCGAGAGGGAAAACAAACGGGCAAAGTTTCCTTCACCCTGATGCCCCTGTTACCTAGGAGTAATTAGGTACCTGGGAGTTAGCTGTTACGGGCTGCTTCCTGGGTGTGTACTTGCCTAATTGTGCTTGCGGGGGTTGAGCTTTGGCTCTTTGGTCCCGCCTCTCAACTGTCAATCAACTGGTGTACAGATTCTTGAGCCTATTGGGCTCTATCATATCTACATTTGAAACTGTGTATGGAGTCAGCCTCCACCACATACCTGCCTACCTAACGCATTCCATTTGTTAACTACTGACACTGAAAAAGTTCTTTCTAATGTCCCTGTGGCTCATTTGGGTACTCAGTTTCCACCTGTCTCCCCTTGTTTGCATACTCTCTTGTGTTGATTAATTGATTAAGATTAAGCCAACCAGGAGGTGGCACGGGCATGAATGCCCCATAACCTCTCGTGTTGAACAATTTGTTTTTATCTACCCTGTCGATTCCTCTTAGAATTTTGTAGGTAGTGATCATGACTCCCCCGTGGGTGGATGAGTGTGTGTTAAAGTAAAAGTATGCATAGATGAAGATGAAAGTGGGTGGATATGGGTGGATGGTGTGAATGAATGCTATATGAAGTGGGACAGGTGTTTAAATAGATGGAAGAGGGGTAGGGGTATGCTGGTAGGCAAGTGTATAGGCAAGGATGAATTATGAAGTGTAGGTGATTAGGATGGTAGCATGTGAGGGTGGGTTGGAAGGGTAAGAAAAGTGGAATTCATGGGCCTGTGTTATTGTGGTACCATATCTATAAATGCCTATGAGGAGCAAGACCTGGCTCTTCAGCCTTGCTTTTAAGTACCTTGCAAATATATGTTGTATATAACCCAACATTCTAGTACCCTATACTTTATTGTACTGTTTTAAAACTGGATAGAGATGGCTTCTATCACTGTTGCTCCCAATGCATTACACTTGCTTGCCACAGTTTTTTTTTTCCAAGAAATTTGAATTTTGGAGGAGAAATCTGGTGGGCAGATTTGATCCATTATTTAAAGGAAAACATTATATGGAAGTTCAGATCTTGGAGTGTGTAATGCATTCTCATGACTTTTGAATCATTTATTATAATTGTACCACTTTGTGTCTTTGACTGCCATTCTGGCCTTGATTTTTCCTTTTCTTTTAACTCTTGATATGTATTATAATTTTTGCTTACTTGTTTATGATTTTTTCTCCTTCTCAGATTCATCCAAATTTAATTAAGACTTAAGATTGTCATTCCTGCCTAATATGTTTAAAGGGACTTTTAACTACTGTACTGCATATCAAATTGCACACTATTTCTAACAGACAAATAATATGATGTTTTTCCTCTTAGCACTAGACAACACACAACATGAACTGTGGTGGAAGGTAACAAGTGAAGATGATCCAGCGATGGATGCCGAGCCAGGACCATGGGATGGCAAGGGACTATTAAACACTGTGTCATCCAACCTGTTTCTACATTATGAATTAATACAAAACTCTTGGGAAGAGAATGAGATTATATAATATGCCATTAAGACAGAGTGAATGTGTGAAAATTCTTAGGAAGCTAAGCTAGGTTTAGTTCAAATTAAATATAAATGCACCTTGTTACTTAAATTATACATATCAATCTGCAATAATAAATTTTTGAAAAAATAAATGTTTAAAAAAATCTTACTTGATAGGCCACTTTGGCTGTTTGGTACAACATATACAGTATGTACCGAGTGTATTTTAATAAATATAACCAAAAGCGTTAGATCAACGAATCTAGTACAAATCTATATATTTCTTGGGTTTTCTTCATTTGGGAAGAAGGCAGAGAAATGGACACACCAAAGTTAATTTGCACTTTCAATGAGTGTTGTACTTCACTAAGTATATCTCGGTATCCTCAGAAGCCAAAGAAAAGTGAATACAATAGGACAGTTACTTTATTATAATATATATATATATATATATATATATATATATCACAGGTGTGATGAGAGATGGGACCCCTCATCCTGAGGATCTAGTCAACTTTCTTCTCAAGTGTAAATGACAGTAAGCAATAGAAAAGATTTGTGCTAGAATTAATAATCTAACCTTTTTTTTGGTCATGTGCAAAAAGCAAGAACACTAATATATATATTTTACAAATACAAACATTCATGTATACATACCTGTTTAAACATGTTTTCTGTATTGCATTTATATTCATACACTACAAACACACGCTCGCATTTATCCAGACTGATATGAGATTAAGTCTGCACACGTGTACTTTACCACCAGTTGCTTTACAGAGATTGTCGACACAAGCATTTATAGTTGAAGATTGTTAAAACAACGGAGCCATATCTTTTTAAATACAGTAGTATAATTTTATGTTACTTGACATAACCCTAAACCCTTTTTACAAAATGTTGTTCTAATGTATTCTTGTTTTATATAAAATTCTGTACATGTAATCTATTTTATATATTTTATTGAAGTACAGTACTATTGTACTGTATATGAAGATGTTATGGAAACCCTGCACTGATTGTATCATATGTGATGACATACCTGATGAATTTGATTCAAAGTTGTAGATCACCCAATTTTAAGGAAAACTAAATTTGAAAAATAAACAAACTGCACATATAGAGAAAAAGGTCTACAGCCCTAACATCACTGCAGAATATAAAAATAAGAAAATATTTTGTTCGGTTAAAATAAGAAATCCTACCAACATTGTTTTCTTTTTGAGAACAAAGAATTTGTTTTCATAAAAAAAATAAAAAATTGAATTTTTCCTTTTGATGACATAATAAAAAAAATCACAAAACCAATATTAGAAGTAAATAAAATACACTTAACTTTTTAACAAATCTTTAATAAATTTAGTCTACTAACACATTTTATGTACAGGAATCTAGCTACATGCATGACAGTGACAATACAGTCAACATTATTAAAATGAGCAAATTGTTGAAAACAAATGGTGAAAAATAATATTTGAATGCTTTTGTTTTATAAAATATAAATATTTAATATTTAGTTAAAGGTACTGTAATTCCATAATACACAGTTATCCCCTGTCATTATCCAATATTTATTGGCTTCATTGCTGAGCTCAACACTGATATTAGCAAGAAGCTGCACATCACTGGTTTAATCTGCCAAACTTTCCCAAAGTCATAAAAAAGAAACTTGATATTTGTTATAGGTTGACTGGTGGACAGGTGAGAGTAGTCCTATTTTAATGTGGTAAGTACGGTACAACAAAAGGGAAGTTTGTTTCTGCTACTTAAGACCCAGTGAAGGCTCTAGAAAACTAATGAAAACTGTAAAATTTTACCTCATGTATTTACATTTTGAGTGATAATTAACAAAAGCCAGTATACAAAAATGAATAAATAAAAAACTAAGGAAAAGCACTTACAAGCTTGCATAGTAAAGAAGAAAATGAGGAAATTAGTTACCACTTTTTTTCCTTAGTGTTGGCTTGGATTACCCGAATGATGTTTTGAACAACATCCAAACTAGTTGCTTGTCCACCCAGATCTGTCAAAAGAAACATGTTTTAATAGCTTACAACTGCTCTTTACTAGCTGATACTGACATGCACATGTGAACTCTAATTTTACAAGTACACGTCCAATACATGCCAGTAGTTAAAATAGCTGTTGAATCGTCTGCATGTAGTGATCTACAGCATTCTAGAAAAGTTTGTGAAAAAAACATCATTCAAGAGGAACCTTAATTTTCAGACTTGATCTGGAGAGACACCCTTAGACCGCACAATATATTAATAGCTGTTTTAGTGTCTAGCGCCTTAATTTAAACACCCCGCATGGGATAGAGGCAGCTATAGTGCACAAACGCCACCTAGAAAAAAAATCCTGGCCAACATTCCTGGGTGTGAGAGCTTCATTATTGAGCGAGCCACCAAGGCTGACACACGCAGCATGAGCTCACAGCACCGCTGTTCAGCTTGTGACCACAGCATTGCCTAAAAATGTCAAAATATACATGTTCATGCTATTATTTAGCTATGACAGTATTACAGAAGACACTATGATAAAACTGACAAGGATTCTGATAATAGCAGGATTGTGGTGACATTTAGCACTGTGCTCCATGGTGGGAGGAGTAATGTTGAGGGAGGGCATCGTCTTTTGACTTGTGTGTGGCCACCTTTTATTGACTGGACTTACCACACCAGCTTAGTGGTTCACTATATTGAACACAAATGTAGATACTTATGTATAACGTGTGAACAGACTGTAATAACAGCAATAGGAGGGAGGGAGTGGCAGTGAGTGGCTGGCTGATGTGTGGCGGTCACTCCTCGTTGCATTTTCACTCACAATACCAACTTAGTGGTTCGATATGGTAAGGCTCGACTTTGTCATAATTTGGTTTAACAGGCTGTTGCTTGGAGCGGCCCGCAGGCCCACATATCCACTACAGCCTGGTTGGTCCGGCACGTCCTGCAAGAACTTATCTAAATACCTCTTGAATACATCCACCTTTGCTGATGGTACAAAACACAAGATTTCTAATGCTTGCTGGGAGGGTGTTGAACAGCTCAGAACTCAGGGTGTGGATGGTCGGCGAGAGGGTCAGGGGCTCCCCCTTTCCCCTCCCGGGGAGGGGAGAGCTGCTCAGACGGCGGCATGGCAACGTGTGAAGTCTTGCTCGTTTCTGTTTGGGAAGTTCTATCCACTTGTTCGGCTTTTGTAGCAATTTTCACCAGAATAGAGGTTTGTCCCAATTTGTTTTGGGATGCCTACCTTTCTGGGTGCCTAACCCGGTCGATGGCAGACATAAGAATGCTTCCAACCACACGGGGAATGTGTGGTTGGCACGAGGACATACAGGCCAGTGCTCCTCATGTCTCTGTGAGGGGGCCAGATTCTGGCTCGTGGTCTCCAGTAGGCCCACAGAACTCCACACACATGGCTGATGCCAAAGTCTGACATTAGCATATCAGCCTGGATAGCGCCAAGGAGCCGACGGGGCTCCCCCCAGAAATATTTGTAATCTTCTGCAAGCATTCAACTATTCGAAAATTATTGATGAATTCTTATAATTGTGACTATTCTGAATATAGGATGAACATTAAGAAACAAACTGATGGGTATAGGAACAAACCATATAAACAGCTACTAACCAGCAGTATGGATCATGTCCTCATTAACTGTTTTGTCAACAGCATCCCGAATTAGGTAAGCATGTTCCTCCAGCTCCAGGTGTTCCAACATATCGCAAGCAGCATTTAACATTGCTACTGGATTAGCTATATTGCGGCCTGCTACTGATGCTCCAGTATTGCGTGTTCCTGGTTCAAACACTGCAAACTGAAAAATGTTACAAGATGTTAAACAAATGTGTAAACTTTTAAATAATACTCAAGTACTGTATATTGAAGCTCAGACAAGCACAGGCTCTAGACCTGCGCAACTAGACCCAAATTCTAGAGGAGAATTCAGCAAATTTAATTTTAATAATAAACAGATTAACTGGGAACAGATAAAACGAGACCCCACAGATATAAGTTGGGAAGAACAACTAGAAAATGCAAACCTAAACCAGTGCCTTGAGAAAATAAACTTGGTGGCTTGTTTGGCCCTGGGTAGGGACTGGTATTGTGCTGGTTAGGGCGTCAAGGTGTTGCGCAACCTGCCACCTAAGCGGCGACCGGTTCCTGTTGCCTCTGGAGACGGTGTACTTTTGCGGGTTTTTCTTTTGTTTTTATTTTCATTTGCCTGGTGGGGGTCTGCCTAGTGTGGCTATAGTTCCACTGGTAGTGTTTGGTGGCTCTCTGCTAGGCCCCCGTGACTGTACACGTCGCAGGGGTTTTCAGTGTTATACTCTACCTATTGTTAATTTTGGGTGTTTAACCGGTTAGCAACACCTTGCCCATGCTTCCCGTAGTTGTTACCCCTACGGGCCCTGGAAACCCCTGTCGGGGCTCGGTGGACCATTGTGTGTGTCTTCCGGGTCCCAACCCGTCTTGTACGGGATCGTTGGTTGCTATGCCCTTGTCTCCGGGTGACAGTCGCCACTTTTACCTCCGTCATGTTGCCTGTTGGGTCACTGACACCTTGACCCGGAGTCTTGCGAGAGAGATTCTCTGCTTGTTCTCCAGTACTCTCCTGATGTTACAGTATTACTGTTCAGAGTACAGGCGGTATCCGTGTTGCAAGCTAGGTTAGGTTGCTGCAACACGCTAGGTTGGTTTTCCACTCAGATGCCCCGAGGCCACCCTGTTTTGGTTAGGTGCTATGAGCCCCTTTCCCTCCCTATTCCCGGCTCCGGACCATCTGCAGGTTTCGGGGTCGGGGCGGGGTTTAGTTGGGGCCGAGACTCGGGCGATTTTCGGGGGCTGCCCCGTTCGGGTTGGGGACGGAGGTTTTCAAGCCTGTTCCTTCTACCAAGGCGTCTGGGTCTTACCAGCGGCCTTGGGAATGAGAACCTCTACGGGAATGGTTCCCGAACGCCCCAGGGAAGATAACCCTGTTATGCAAGGGCAGTACTCACAGGGTGCTTAAGGAAGTCAGCCACTAAGCGCATGCAGCCCTGGCACTGATGAGGTACTCCTGGCCACCGCACAACACACGGCAGTGAACGCCACACAAGGCAAACACCGCCTAGGAAACAGAGGCCAGAGAAGCGTCTATCCCGCTTGACATTAGTTCACGAACTGATGCTAGGCAGCCGGCGCGGTAGGTCCGGGGCTGCCCCCCTCCCCCTCTCGGGGCGGGGAGGGCTGCGCGGACGATCGGCGCGGCAGTAAAGTGTGATGTTTGCTTGTTTCCTTGGGATTGTAGGGAGTTTCCACCTCTCTGTTTGGTTTTTTGTTTTAGTTTTTTACCATGTGGGGTGGGGTTTGTTTTATTATGCCTACCTTTCTGGGTGCAAACCCAAGTTGATGGCAGACATCAAATGCCCACAACTACATGGGGGGTTTCTATATACCATTGCTCCCTTTGCCTCTCTCGGGGGGATGGAGGGGCAGGTTCTGGCTCGTGGTTCCCAGTAGGCTGAACTTCGACTGACTGATGCCCCAGACTAACATAACATATCAGCCTGATAGCTCCAGGGAGCTGTAATCTCCCCACAGAAATTTCATATAATACTCACATGTTCACCATAATTGCGTCCAGACAGTAATCCGGGTCCACCCACAAGTCCACAAACAACATTTGACACCACATTGCCATAGAGATTGGGCATCACCATAACATCAAACTGTTGGGGTCGGGCCACCAGCTGCATGCAAGTGTTGTCAACTATCATGTCACTGAATTCTATTTCAGAATATTCTCTTGCTACATTGCGACATGTCTCCAGAAAGAGTCCATCAGACAATTTCCTAGAGAAATAGTAAAATAAGATTTAATTAAGGATTTGACTCAGAATTTGAATTTGAAATCAGATACCCACTACATACTAACCCTTAATCAGTGCAGTTGTTTTTATTTATATATACAAGAGTTCTTACATTTTGTAAAGCCACTAGCACGCATAGCATTTCGAGCAAGTCCTTAACCACCGTGCTGCATGGCCTAAAAATACAGTACAGTACTGTGACATTCCCATAATGTGCTGAAAATAAATTCTTTGCAAAAAATTATTTTATCTTCTTATATTGTTAAAATGCAGTCTCTGATTAAGGAAAACTAAAAGAAACCAGTGTTGAATGCAATGAAACGCCATTTTCTTGGTGAGACCCGGAGGCTCCCCGGAGCTATACCAGGCTGATATGCTAATGTCAGACTTTGGCATCAGTCAATTGTTTGGAGTTCTTAGGGCCTACCGAGAACCACGGCCAGAATCTGGCCCCCTCAGAAAGGCAAGGGAAGCAATGGCTTATAGAAAGCCCCGTGTGGTTGGAAGCATTCTATGTCTGCCATCGACCAGGTCAAGCATCCAGAAAGGTAAGCGTCCCAAAACAAACCCCTATTCTGGTTAAAATTGCTACCAAAAGCCGAACTAGTGGATAGAACTCCCCAACAGAAAATGAACAAACTGCACAACCCAACCGGGCCTAAGGACGTGAACAAGGCAACGAGCAGCCACGACCCTGTTTGACCGCCAAAATCCCCATGCCCGAATGCCCGCCCAAGACACAGTCCCAAGGAACGGCAGCAAAAGCCCTCGAACTTGCGAACGTTATGGGCACGGGGAGAGACCGCAGGCTGGCCAGCCGTAATAACCCAGCGGATGACCCGGGAAACCCACACCTGCGAACAGGGAAGGGAAACCGGATCAACCCTAAGCACGCCCATGGACACAGAAGCCGTGGCGCGCCAAAAATGGCAGAGAGCTGCAACCGGGCACAAAACATGAAGCACCCCCTAGCCAAACCAGCAAGGCATCAACAACCCAGGGACCCCTCCGGAAAGCAGCACATTCTATGCCAGAAAAGAAGAAGGCCACAGAGGAACAAAACAATCGCCCCGACCAAAGGAGCAGAAACCCCAGTACCGGAGGAGAGCATAAAGCTCACCAACCCGACCCCCTGAGGCCAACTCCAACAGGAAGAGAGCCCCTGAGAAACCAGAACCGATGGAGCCACAAGAACCGAAGAGAAGAAATGAGAGAGCACCCAGTCCTACGACCAGGACAGCTCAAAAGGCACACGAGCACTCCGAAGGTGAACCAACACACGAGACAGCGTGCGGAACAGCGTATAAGTAACATCAACACCGAACGCAAGCAGAAGCGGCTCCGCCAGCGTTGCACGAAACGAGGCGACAGTATGTGGCAAAATGATGGCCCCGAACCCACATATGAGAAGGACAAGACCTCGCCAACAAAACATTGCCACTTAAGAAGAGACAGAAGGAAAAAGGAAGGACCGCCAAAATACCCCACACTGCAGCCAAGAAGAAGCACGCAGGCGGGACACCAGCAACGAAGCCGCCCGACCACCATATAGAAGGCTAGACTCAAGGCAGAGCTGAACAAGCTGAGGAAGACACGGAGCCACGGGAAGACAGTCTCCGTGGTGTAGTGGTAAGACACTCGCCTGGCGTTCCGCGAGCGCTATGTCATGGGTTCGTATCCTGGCCGGGGAGGATTTACTGGGCGCAATTCCTTAACTGTAGCCTCTGTTTAACGCAACAGTAAAATGTGTACTTGGATGAAAAAACGATTCTTCGCGGCAGGGGATCGTATTCCAGGGACCATAGGATTAAGGACTTGCCCGAAACGCTACGCGTACTAGTGGCTGTACAAGAATGTAACAACTCTTGTATATATCTCAAAAAAAAAAAAAAAAAAAAAAAAAGACCTCGGGTGCGACCACCGAGCAGGCAGAGCCGGAAATTCGAGCCGGCAAAAGAAGGAGATGGAACGTCTGCCGTACCGAAAAACATCCCAATGCCAGCGAGCCGCCAGGAGGGTGGAGACCAAGACCCCGACAGACTCCAGAGAAGGGACACAGCAAGAGACTGAAAATGCCAACAGGACGGGAAAGCCAGGAACCAGAATCTAAACCTGGATATAGGAGCCAAAAGGCACAAACACACAACGTGGAGGACAAAAAGAAGCTGAGGAATGAAGAAGGCAGGCAGCAAACGGGAACGAAGGGACAGGACCAACACAGGACACAACACAACCTTCGAGAACACATAGAAGCAAGCACAAATGATGAAGGCACAGAAAAGCCCAGTCGCACCCGAGACCAAAAGTCATGCAGAACCCCCAAGAAGAGGGGAACATGATGAAGAAGTCCCGTCCTAAGGAGAGAGAGAGAGAGAGAGAGAGAGAGAGAGAGAGAGAGAGAGAGAAAAAAAAAAAAAAAAAAAAAAAAAAAAAAAAAAAAGAGGCGAAGAATGGAGAACACCACCCACCGACAGGACGGAATCAATGGGCTTAATGGACAAGGAACCGAGCCCGGGAAGGGGCTGACGCCCAACAACTCGTGCGGAGAGTGGGGAAGGAAAAACCCCACTCTGCGTAACCACAAGCCCCGCCCAGAAGGTAGAAAAACCCCAGTAGGGTCCAATGGGGCCTGAGGCTCCCCATGTCAGCCCCACCCCAGCCCTGGTGTTACGGCCCTCTCGGGACGCAACGGGGTTCTTACTCTGATGTAGTTAGAGGAAGATATATATCCGGCCCCAAGCCAGTAGAGGCTATCAAGGGATGCGATCCGTGACGCAAGTAACTTAAAGGGAGTAGGGAAAGAAAGGTAAGAACTTAATATAATATAATATAACCATCACCATTTAAATATATAAAAGTAAAACGTACACAAGGGGGAGGGGTATTAACACTTTACAAGGGGATCAACACTGTAGTCTTCTGCTGGAGACTATGGATCCTTGAAGCTAGGTGCTGAGTCCGCGGTGCTTTCTTCGTGGCCTCAAGACGTGTCCTCTGAGAACGCCGAGTCTACCCTGGCCACAGGTCAGCCACAACACAGGTCCACTGGGGGCACCGTCGTGGAGGCCGTCAACCACACGTCCAGCAGGTCTGCTGGCAGGTACTGAGCCACCAAGGCTGGCACGGCCACTCCACGAACGATAAAAGGGGTACGCCCTAGACAGGAGTCTCGTGTGATATCACCAATCACCCTCCTGTCCTCAATACCCCAGTGGATTATCGTCTCCAACCGTCGGTCCCGGGTAAATCCTTCCACTGCCACTCCACTGGCAGGCTTAACACACCACAGTGTTCTTCCGGGGGGACGACGTCACGACAGCTGCAGCAAACTTCACAGTATGGAGACTGGCTGCCTCAGGTAGACTGACTCCACTTCCATCACAGTGGTCCCAGGTCGGCTCTGTAAGCAGACACGTCATCAATAACAGGGACACTAAAACACCATACTTACAGGCTCAGACACAAACGCCGGACATATCCACTCCATAGATGGCGTTGTAGTCTGAGCACCACCTCACCAGAGGTCAGCGGCGGCGGTGTTGGGCGCTGAACGGGGCTGGAAACTGGCCCTCGTAGCTAGTACACGTCGTCGGTTTGGAGGGGGTTTCGGGAGCTGACCCACAGATGGCGCGGCCGTCACTGTTTAGAGATTGGACGCTGGATCAGGGTCCGTAACACCTCCCCACCAAAAGAATTTGGTTTGGGTTCCTATAAAAAGAGAAGACAAACCAAATTAGTACGTGGATTTAGATGCGAGATAATGCATCAGCTACCACGTTGTCCACCCCTTTGATGTGTTCAATCTGGAGGGGATATTGCTGCAAATGTAGACTCCATCTGGTGAGCCTGAGGTTCTTTTGCTTAAATTGAGCCAGGAACTTCAGAGGGTTATGGTCGGTCCGTACTAATATAGGATGGCCATTGCTTGTTAAATATACCTCGAAGTGCTGGACGGAATTAATTAAGGCCAACGTTTCCTTTTCTATGACCGAGTAATTCAGCTGGCTGGGGGTGAACTTCTTAGAATGATAGGCCACCGGATGTTCCACCCCCTTCTCGTCCGTCTGGGATAAAACGGAGCCCAGGCCATAGTCAGAGGCGTCGACCGTCAGGATGAATCTGTCCTCAAAGCTCGGGGACCTGAGGATTGGAGCAGAGATCAGAATTGCTTTGAGACTCTCTAATGCCTTCTGGCAATTCTCATTCCATATTAACTTTACCCCTTTCTTCAGCAGATTGGTCAAGGGGGCGGCGATGGAGGAAAAATTAGGGACAAACTTACGATAAAACCCAGCCATACCAAGGAAACGCAAGATGTCCTTCCTGGTAGCTGGCGTAGGATACTGGACTATTGCCTCGATCTTGCTGGCCTTCGGCGCAATCCATCCTCCTCCAACCTTATGACCTAGGAAGATGACAGAGGTTCTGGCAAACTCAGATTTATGCAGGTTGACCACCAATCCTGACTGGAGCATGGCCTTGAAGAAATCCTCTATGTGACGCAGATGATCCTGCCAATCTACATCATATATTAATACATCATCGATGTAGACTAAGGTGTTTTCCACGTCACGCAACACCGTACCCATCAGTCTCTGGAAAGTGGAGGCTGCGTTTTTCATCCCGAATGGCATCACCTGACATTCAAACAGCCCGTCGGGAGTCACAAATGCTGATATGGGTTTGGCTTTTTCCGTGAGGGGAACTTGCCAATAGCCTTTGAACAGGTCAAATTTTGTCAGGTACCGGGCTCTACCTATGGCATCCAGACATTCTTCTACTCTGGGGAGAGGGTAGGTATCTGCTACAGTGACCTTATTCACCTGGCGATAATCAATAAAAAGACGGTATTTCATACCAGGTTTGGGCACTAGTAGTATCGGGGATGACCATGGGCTCGAGCTCGGGGCTATCAGATGGTGTTTCAGCATGTAATCTACCTCCTCTTTCACCACCCGTTTCTTCAGTGGGTTGAGACGGTACGGGTGTTGCTTTATAGGCCGGACGCCTTCCTCCAGTTCGACATCATGCCTCATGACAGAGGTTAACCCTGGAACATCGTCGAAGATAGGCTTGTATTGCCGTATCATCCGCAGCAATGATGATTGATGTCCTTCGGCTACGTGTGTCAACTTTGCCTGCAAGTTTAACAGAATGTCTGAGTTAGTCAACACCTCCTCTTCCTCCTCAATGTCGTCATTAGTGGTCACTAAGGTTACGGGGAGTGTATCCCGCCCCTCGTATCTCTTGATCATATTAACATGAACCAGAGTCTCTTTCTTACGACGGTCTGGAGTACTCAGAAGGTAATTGAGGTTAGTAACCTTCTTTACAACCGGGTAGGGACCTACGAATCTGGCGCTCAAACTTCCAGTTATTGTAGGAGTACATACCAAAACCAGATCTCCTATTTGGAACTCCCTTTGCTTGGTCCTCCTATCATACCTGCTCTTGATCGTTCTTTGTGTACTTTCTAAGGTCCTAGTAGCCATCTCCCAGGCTGAGAACAGCCGTCCTTTATTTGTAGACAACCAGTCCACAATATCCTCGTTGGTTTCTACGTTCAGCCAATGGTCTCGTGCCACCTCTAAGGGACCTCTTACTGAGTGACCAAAGATCATCTCGAATGGGGAGATTCCTATGGATTCATTGGGTACTGATCTTACCGCAAATAGGAGGTAGGGCAGTTCTTCAACCCACTTACTCTGCCTGTCGTAGCAAAACTTCCGAAGCATGCCCTTCAACGTCTGGTGAAAACGTTCCAAAGCTCCTTGAGACTCGGGATGGTAGGCACTAGAGGTAACCTGTCGAATTCCCAGGTCGGCGATCTGTTGGCGAAACAAATGGGACATGAAATTAGACCCCTGGTCCGTCTGAATGGTCTTGGGAAGACCGTATCGCGAGATGAACCAGAGCAGTTGTTTCACCAAAACCTTAGCTGTGATGGTTTTAAGGGGGATCGCTTCTGGGTACCTACTAACCCGATCTAGTATTGTTAGCAAATACTTCACCCCTGAGGTAGCAGGTGGAAGAGGGCCTACTATATCCAAGATGAGGTGTTCAAAGGGCTCACCTATTGAAGGAATGGGGTATAAAGGGGCTTTGGGGACAGGCTGGTTTGCTTTTCCGGCCACTTGGCAGGCATGGCAGGTCTTGCAGAAATGACGTACTTCCTCCTTCATATGCGGCCAGTAGAAACCTTTGGCTAGGCGGTGGAAAGTCTTAGAGATCCCACCATGTCCAGCAAATCTATTAGCATGGGCTGTTTCTAACAGCTTAGATCTGAACACGGCTGGGACGACTATCTGATCACCTACCGCCCTTGACTGGGGGTATTTCGGAGGATGCCGGCGACACAGTACACCACTTGACCACACATATAGATCCCCTCCTTTCGTAGGAGAGTCTACGGTGTCGGCCAACTTCCGTACCTGAGGGTCCTTCTTCTGTTCCTCTATCAGCTGGGCTCGAGTCCAGCGTTCGGGAACCGGCATCTGGACTGGTGGGACAGGTGTATGGCTACTTGTAACCTGCGGGATAGGAGGAGAGTCAAACAAAGAGTTTAGATCTAGTGGTGCATGGAGGTGCGCCTGAGACCTGGTTTGCACTGCTGCGATGGGACTGGTCTCTTCACGTCCTGGAATATCCACTACCAGGGGACAGTTGGGTAACAATCCTAGGGCTAAGTCATTGGCTAATATTACGTCAATTCCCTCTATGGGAAGACTATTCACCACGGCCAACCGACACTCACCTTTGAAGTGCTGAGAGTCTAGATGTACTTGTACCAATGGGGCAACGTACAAGGTTGAAGGGAATCCACCCAGGATTACCTTCTGCATCTCATCCGCCGATATACCTTCGGGTAATGATGTTTCCAGAATTAGAGACTGGGCCGCTCCACTGTCTCTAAGTATTACCACAGGCGTACTTGCAAGGCCACTGGCTACATATCCTTGGGAGGTATATGGGGCGAACAATCCTTTCCTCTTCTCTTGGGTGGATGTCGGTGGTACTATACTGTTCATCAGCATGACTTCCCTACGGGGATTATTACCTGAACTGCTACGACACTTCGCAGCAATATGTCCTCTCTTACCGCAGGTCCAACACAATACATCCCTTTTCGGACTAAACCTCCGAGGACTATCCGAGGTTGACTTGGCGGTACTACGAGGGGCAGTTCTATCTTCCGGTTTATGTTTGGCTGGATACCTTGAATAGGTCTTCGGGACGTACCTAGCAGATGGCCTGTGAGTCAGGATATACTCTTCCGCCATGGTGGCTGCCGCACTCAAGGTCTCTACCTGCTGTTCCTCTAGGTACGTCTTCAGGTCTCCAGACAAACAATCCTTGAAGTCCTCGAGCAGAATCAGCTGCTCGAGGTCTTCCTTGGTCTCCACCTTCCGAGAGGCACACCATTCTTGAAAAAGTCGCTCCTTGATGGTGGCGAATTCGGTGAAAGTGTGCTCTGAGGTCTTCTTCAGGTTTCTGAACTTTTGCCTATATGCCTCAGGTACCAATTGGTACGCCATGAGCACCACTTTCTTCACCATATCGTAATCGCCGGAGTCGTCAAGGGATAACGTAGAGTAGGCGATTTGGGCCTTCCCAGTCAAGACTGACTGTATCATGATGGCCCAATTCTCCCTTGGCCACTCCAAAGAGGCAGCGACTTTCTCGAAGGCTGCGAAGAACTTCGAAACTTCTCTCTCGTTGAATTTGGGGACCATTTTGATATTCCTTACCGGATCGAAACCGCTTACTCCAGTTTGTCTCTGTCCAGCGCCTAGTCGTAATACTTCTAGTTCATGTTGTCTCTGTCTTTCCTCCCTTTCTCGCTCTCGTTCTTCTCTCTCTCGTCTCTCTTCTCTTTCTCGTTCTTCTCTTCTTTCTTCTCTTTCTCGTTCTTCTCTTTCTCGTTTCTCTTCTCTTTCTCGTTCTTCTCTTTCTCGTTTCTCTTCTCTTTCTCGTTCTTCTTTCCTTTCTTCCAATTCTAAACGCCTCATCGCCATTTCCTTATCTTTCATCTCCATCTCTTTATCTTTTAATTCTCGTTCTAATTCTAACTTCTTCCACTCTATCTCGCGATTGATCTCTAGGGCACGCATCTTGACTGTTAGGAAGCTGATATTAAGCTCACCTGCATCACTGTCAATGTCACTGCCCTTGTCTTCCTTTTCTGTGGAAGCTATTTCCTCACCTTCCCTTGTACTAGGAGTCTCGCCTTCCTGTTTCTCTTCTGCCTTCAGGTGCCGGTGAACCTTGGACAAGATCTCCACACGGGAATCACTGGCACGGATCTTGATCTCCAGGTAGGCGCTCACTAGTACAAGTTCCGGTTTGCTCAGATACTTCAATCTGGCAAGACAGTCCACTCTATTCAGAAAAGCCTGAACATCGTCCAGATCATCGATGGTAGCTTTGTCTGCCATTGTCACAGATGGAACACTTTGCACTTAACACACCGAGCACTGTTCTACGCCAATATTGCACTTTATCGCACCAAACACTGCACTTGCCAATATTGCACGTAATCACTTCGGGCACCACACTACCCAATATTGCACTGAGTCCAAGCGAACACTTCGCTCTACAATATTGCACTGAATCACTGAGCACCGCACAGGACGTATAACGTCACAATCGTCACACAGGGGGAATTATATACAGGGATTACGCCACTTCACCACCCCTGTCAAACATACTTAACAAGGGGTCGAATCCCGCTGGGGATGCCAATTATGTTACGGCCCTCTCGGGACGCAACGGGGTTCTTACTCTGATGTAGTTAGAGGAAGATATATATCCGGCCCCAAGCCAGTAGAGGCTATCAAGGGATGCGATCCGTGACGCAAGTAACTTAAAGGGAGTAGGGAAAGAAAGGTAAGAACTTAATATAATATAATATAACCATCACCATTTAAATATATAAAAGTAAAACGTACACAAGGGGGAGGGGTATTAACACTTTACAAGGGGATCAACACTGTAGTCTTCTGCTGGAGACTATGGATCCTTGAAGCTAGGTGCTGAGTCCGCGGTGCTTTCTTCGTGGCCTCAAGACGTGTCCTCTGAGAACGCCGAGTCTACCCTGGCCACAGGTCAGCCACAACACAGGTCCACTGGGGGCACCGTCGTGGAGGCCGTCAACCACACGTCCAGCAGGTCTGCTGGCAGGTACTGAGCCACCAAGGCTGGCACGGCCACTCCACGAACGATAAAAGGGGTACGCCCTAGACAGGAGTCTCGTGTGATATCACCAATCACCCTCCTGTCCTCAATACCCCAGTGGATTATCGTCTCCAACCGTCGGTCCCGGGTAAATCCTTCCACTGCCACTCCACTGGCAGGCTTAACACACCACAGTGTTCTTCCGGGGGGACGACGTCACGACAGCTGCAGCAAACTTCACAGTATGGAGACTGGCTGCCTCAGGTAGACTGACTCCACTTCCATCACAGTGGTCCCAGGTCGGCTCTGTAAGCAGACACGTCATCAATAACAGGGACACTAAAACACCATACTTACAGGCTCAGACACAAACGCCGGACATATCCACTCCATAGATGGCGTTGTAGTCTGAGCACCACCTCACCAGAGGTCAGCGGCGGCGGTGTTGGGCGCTGAACGGGGCTGGAAACTGGCCCTCGTAGCTAGTACACGTCGTCGGTTTGGAGGGGGTTTCGGGAGCTGACCCACAGATGGCGCGGCCGTCACTGTTTAGAGATTGGACGCTGGATCAGGGTCCGTAACACCTGGGAACCCACACGGCAGGCCCCGGGGGACGAGCTGTCCCCCCAAAGCCCCAGCCTCACAAGAAGAAACCGGGACAGCAGTGAAAATCACAAAGGAAGGGAGCCCACTGGCAGACTCATACAACACAGCTGGAGGAACAGGCTCGAATGCCCCCGTCGCTACCCCGGAAGGGGAATTCCTCGAGACCAACCGAGTCTCAAAACCATGGAAGCCCCATTCCTCAACCCCGAACCCACAGATGGTAAGGACCCGGATGCAGGGGGGGGGGGACCCGACAAGACCACCAACCAAAACGGGGCAGCCTCGGGGCTTCTGGGTAGCAAAGAACCTAGTGCGTTGCCACCGAAACGCAACGTGCAATGCCCGTGTTACCTGCACCCACATAGTCAGCATAAGACAGGGCAACCGAGTCACAAACAAGCAACAAAACTCGCAGCACTCGGGGCTGAAAGTGTCACCGACCCCACAGGCAGCAGACGCAAAACGGGGAGTCACACCCTGTGACAAGGGGACAGAGCAACCCTCGAACTCGCACAAGGTGAGGGGGGGACTCCGGGGGCCACATCCATCGGGCCCACGCTCCCCCTAGGGGATTCCCAGCGTCCTGAGCATTTACTATAAAAGGACTCACACTCATTTAATCCCAGACAGGGTACTGCTAACCGGCACCCAAGTCTACCAAACAACTTTCTAAGAACTGAACCCCCGGGATGTGTACACTCACAGGGACCTAGCAGTGGGAACCACCGGAAGAAAGAAGAGAACCCAATACAAAGGAGGCAAGAACCAAAGGCAGACCCCCACCAGGTAGACAGAGAAAAAGAAAATCCCGCAAGAGGACAGCGTACCCAGGCAGAACAGAGCCGGCCGCTATGATTGGTGAAAACAAGCTGCACAGTACCCTGCACCCCTACCAGTGCAAACTGCCCCTTACCCTAAGGCGAACAAGGGAGATAGAACCCCCCATCACACAAAGGGCGGCCGAAAACCAAACAGTAAACGGCCTAGCAGAAGCAGGACCCAAGGAACTTGTGGACGATAACCCCAAGACCCAAGGGCAGTACTTACAAGGCCCCTAGGGGAAGGAAACCCTAGGCGCATGCAGCCCCGAGTACTGGAGACTCACTCCTGGCTCACGCACCACCTAGAAGACAGACACCACACTCTTGGTACAGTGCTGAAACAACCACTGGAGCTGGAGCACACAACCGGTGCCTTTAGCATCAGCCAAAGAACTGATGGGTGGATAGCTGGTGTGAGAGGTTTGGGGCTCCCCCTTCCCCCTCCCGGGGAGGGGGGAGCTGCTCAGACAGCGGCGCGGTGACATGTGACATCACACTAGTTTGCTCATTTTCTGTTGGGGAGTTCTATCCACTAGTTTGGCTTTTGGTAGCAATTTTAACCCGAATAGGGGTTTGTTTTGGGACACTTATTTTTCTGGATGCTTGACCCGGTCGATGGCAGACATAGAATGCTTCCAACCACACTGGGGTTTCTATAGGCCATTGCTCCCCTTGCCTCTTTGAGGGGGCCAGGTCCTGGCTGTGGTCCCCGGTAGGCCCTAAGAACTCCATACACATGACTGATGCCAAAGTCTGACATTAGCATATCAGCCCGAGATAGCTCCGGTGCTCCCCCCAGAAAAATATTGTATGTGACATACTTTAGCTATGATGGAGCTGAGAGAAGTTGAGCAAATTATGGGCACTGAGTGATGAAGCACTAAAATATGGGCTGTATAGGATATGTACATTTAGTATGTGAAGTCTCAATATTAAATATAATGTTAGAATTATAGCCAAAAGCCAAGCACTGGGATCATTTGCTACTTGGTGCTACTCTATTACATATATCTACCGACTTGCCCATGTATACATGCCATTTGGTTTGGCCTTTACGGAAAATTCAACTTACATGATGTTTGCTTTATGGATTGCTGTGACCTTCTTCCTATCATGCCTTAAAGCATATTCAAAAGCATACCGCGCAACTCGCTCTGAGCCCTTCCTGGTAATGATCTTCAGACTCTCAATGACGCCCTTCACATTCTGTAAGTACAGTATACTGAATTAGATATGATTTCTTACTATTATGTGTCTGCTTCATTTATCCCATTTACATACAATAGCAATGAATATGTTATACGGTACAAGAAGAAGCAAGTACTGTGGAGAATGTACAAGTGTGCAAAGATTTTGCTATGCATTTGAATAAATGTAATTTCAGTAATGAAATCTAAGATTTATGTACAATAGAATATACTGAACTGACCTGACCTAGATACATAATATACAGAACTGACCTAGCCAATTTTAAAAGTGAAGTAATTGTCATAAACTACCTATATATAAAAACAAAGTAATGATAAATCTTTATAAAAGCATTAACAAGAAATGCTGGAAAAACTGATGCAGGGCCTTACCTCATGCTCAAGCATGGAGTATTCTCCTTCAGTGTTTTCACGAATGATGACAATATCCACGCCGCTGTAGCGTGAACGGACAGAAGGGTATGTTTTACAGTGTAAAACATTTGCAAAAAGATCCAGTTCTGTGCGTAGTGAGGCATTGCGGGAGCCACAGAAAACATCACCATACTTGCTTTCTATACTGCCTGGTCAGAAATGGTATAAAAAAAAATATACATATATATTTTTAATGTATACATTTCTTAACACCAAATTTACATTCTTTCCTGCTTACAATCCATCAGCTAATCATACACATTAAAACACTTAAGGTTATCAGGGTAACTGTATTCCATTCCACCTGGCATTTTGTGATTAATTCAGCCTCTCCATTACTATCTCAAATTTTTGAGATTACATTGATTCACTTTTTAATTACTTTTAATTGGAGCTGCACTTCCTTGTAAAATTGCTGTGGCACAGCCCAAAACAGCGATGGTCAGAATGGTGTTTGAACTCGCCTAATTCTGCTTGCAGTAGGTAAAGAGTCCATATCTGTACTCTCCTGGTAACTATCAATTTAACACAATATTACAATAAGATAATTTATTTCTGGGAGAGCCCCTTGGTGGCTCCCAGTAGCTATCTCGCTGAAATTGCTACATTAAGCCACTGGGGCTCTGCTGGAAAGAGGCCTTTCATTACATTCAATGCTGGGATTTTACGATAGGAGCTCGATAATTTAGATTCCAGTAACCTGAATCTCTAAATAATCAGAAGGAATTCATGTATGAGTTTTTATTTCTTTTATTTTACCTTTTAACTTTAATGGAAATTCTGGATATTGAGATTTGTCAAACAAAAATCAGAATAAATTTGAACTTGTTAATTGTTTTGTCATTTCCCGGTCAAAAATTTGGCTAACTTGAATATCTGGGTAGCTCAAATAGAGGTGGGTCTCATAATTTGGATATTAATTGATCAATTATTGTAATAATAATAATAATAATAATAATAGGATAAAAAACCCACCTTTATGTATTTGTGTATTGTAGATCTTGAAATGTGTAGTTCATGAAAATTTACATAACCTAATCTCTGGTTATATGGATTTCTGTCCAGATATGGCAAAGTTTTGCCAGAAAATTATCCAGATGCGATTTTGGCAAGATAACCCAAATATTCAATTCAGCAGGCTTCGGATAACCAAGCTCATACAGTATTATAGGTTGAAAATAAAATTTTGCTAAGTGAAATTAGCTCATAGGGCATGGAAAATGCATCCTGAATTAATCTCTGGTTGCAATGAATCCCTAACTCCAACGAATTAGAAGTTGGTCCCACACAGTTCATTGAATCGAGGTTGTACTGTACTCCATATGCCAGCACAGAAACATGGAATTATGACTGACCAATTTATTAAAGGTTCCAGTCAACACTGTACACAGAAATAATATTAGGTACAGTAAATATTACTAACCTTTCAAAGCAACACCATTCCTTTTAATACAAATCAAAGCATTTGCGAATTCTTCATCAGTTGAGTTTTTTGTTATCTGAATCTCTTCAAAGTCAACAGGCACACCTGCATATCTGCAAATTTAGAACCAAGTGCATAGTACAATTACACAATTTTTGGTTCTTGGGTAGTAATCGTTATTTTCTTATTGCTAATGCCTCCGAGGTATAGAAAATGGCTATTATTTCCCCTTATTTTGCTTTGACCTTTATGCCTTGGGCAGCTTAGGGAAGATGATTGAGGGTTACCTTAACCACTGCACTGCATTAAAATAGTGTTATTATAAGTACAGAATATTATTATTAATTAGGTTTATTAGCTTTTGAGATACAGTAATGTTCATGTATTTTGTTTAACCTTAACAATATTTGTGAACAAATATTTAAATAAATTTTTTTTGTCTCAAATACTTTATATCCTGAGCTTCAATGACTCTGGTGGCAACAAAAAGACAAGTTTCTTACCTAAAGATATTCTTAACATAGCCCATCATTTCTGGGCCAATACCATCTCCAGGCAACATGGTGACTGTGAAGCGTCCACCATACTGAGCCACCGGGAAGGGCTTGGACTGTGTGAAACAAAATTTATCAACCAATAATTGCAGGAACAATAATAATGAGTGTAACACTACTGCACTTAATCACAGTACTGTTATTTATATTTATTTATATATACAGTATATATATTATATAAATAGCATATATATATATAGCAATTAGCATAGTACTGTATTGTACTGTATTAGCAAACTATGCTAAATTCAGGAAAAGATGAAGCCCTGCACAGTAGGGTACTTACTGCAGTAAATGTTCTTCTCTGACAGACATTTGGAACCTGAAAAGAAAGGAGGTAAATCAATCCAAGAAGCCATGGTTTACTTTGAGTACTGTACCTCGGTTTACGAATGCCCCGGATGACAAATTTTTTTGTATACAAAGTCAATTTCCTCATACAATTTGACTTGGTGTATGAAGTTTGCCTCGGAATACAAGTGTCTGTTGATACATGTACGAGGTCAACTGCGTGGGTTCTGCTGGGCACGGGGCAAGGCATACTCAGTTTATTAGTGTATCCCGCCTAGTGAGGACTGCGCTTGAATTCTGTGAAGAATTTCATTTTTTTTTTTCTGAACAAAGTTCTTAGTATATATCATCATACCATGGGTCCCAAGAAAGTCTGTGGTAAAGTTTAACCTAAGAAAACAGTTGTGAGGATGACGATAGAGGAAAAACAAGAGATTATAGCTACGAGCTATAGCAGGCCGTTGCATTAACCTTTTTAATGACAATGTGATGTCTCACTACAGACAATCTTGAGGTTATCTTGAGATGATTTCGGGGCTTAGCGTTCCCAGTTCCTAACATGTATGAATACATACTGGCTTCCTGTCCCCCAACACAATGAACTTTTATAGGCTGATTTTATGTTGCATGGCCAAATTGTACAAAATACATTTTGCACATATATTGCTTACCAATTTTAAAACAGCATATAATACATTAGGATAGGTGGATTCTATTGGATTCACTACTTCAGTATTCAAAATGATTGTTACGACCCTGGGTACGACCCACGACTGCAATCACAATGTCAGTGACGTCACATCTCACACACAGTGCATATACAAATCACAAACTTACTTTCATTTGATTGATTAGACTAGGCTACGTTATGCTGGATTGGGCCGAGTTAGGCCGAGCTGGGTTGGGTTGGGCTAGGTTGGGCTCGGCTATAAAAGGCTTAGTACAAGAAAACAAATCCCTTGATGAAGGCTTATGCACAAAATGCCTTGAAACCAAACTATCTCAGTCATTATCTGACAGGAACGTTTAGTACCACGACGAGTGCTTCGTAGTACAGTCGAGTTCACTCTTCTCGCACTCCAGAATTCTGGGTTTGAATCCTGAGCAGGACAGAAATGGTTGGGCGCGTTTCCTATCACCTAATGTCATTTTTCATCTTGCAGTAAATAAGTACCCATGAGTTTTAGTCAGCTTCATAATAATAATAATTCATTGTGTTGTGGGACAGGCAACCAAAGTGTGTTTATACACATTAGGGTTAAATCAAGGGGTCCATGCGGGTTCGAATTACAGGACCCCTGACCCTGGATGCAACCCCACAATAAGCTGTAACTCCCGGGTACCTACTTACTGTCAGGCGAACAGGCGCATTAGGTAATAGAAAATGTGCCCCACCACTTGTGTCTCACCCGGGAATCGAACCAAACCAGGAATTCTTGATTGTGAGTCGAGAATGACCCCTCAACCTAACTTGTTGAGGTTACATCCTGGGAGTCAGTAATTCGACCTTGGGGGGGGGGGGGGCGGGGTACCTTTATATATGCCTAACGTGTACTATATGTATATACTGGCTGCCTGTCACTCCACACAATGAATTAACTGAATTATAAACATTTCGAAATGTTGCAGACGACGCATTCCTCTCCCACTCAACTATACTATGTAACACAATATGTCAGAAATGAGTGACATGAACCCGTATACAGAGTGTACTTGTAAACACAAGTACCTGTGTGAGAGCTCTCGCCCCCTGCAGGAGAGGGCTCATCTTGGAGAAACAGGTCGCGGTCCGAGCCAGAGAAGCCATTGGAACGGATACAGGTCACTTGGTACACAAGGCGGGTCGCACATTTTGGATACAAGACACTCCGTACATTGACAACATCGTACACTAATATTTTTACCACTTCGGACACCAGGGGATTCACGAAGCATTTACGCAAGCACTTACGAACGTGTACATCTTTCCTCAATCTTTGACGGCTTTGTTTACATTTATTAAACAGTTTACAAGTATGAAAACTTGCCAATCAACTGGTGTTAATGTTATAAACAACCTCCTGGTGCTTCCGAGCTTATTAACTGTTTAATAATTGTAAACAAAGCCGCCAAAGATTGAGGAAAGATGTACAGGTTCGTAAGTGCTTGCGTAACTGCTTCGTGAATCTGGCCCTGGCTTTGGACGTTTCGCCTAAGTGTACGTATTCAATATTACAACGACAATATCATGCCATTAACAATTACAATCTTTTACTTAATAGGCATATAGTTATTAAATGAAGCTTAGTGATGTGATGGACATAATCAGGGCTTGGTAAGGACGCCGCCCGCCAGCGTATACACAACACACCCTGAATGCCCACAAACATGATACAACGCACAAAACAAGACTTTAGCCAGTTTTTGGATAAACTCCTTTTACATTTATTATGTGATAGTTATAATTGTATATAATAATAAGTATTATAGGTAAGCAATATGTAATATTAATCAATAAAAACGAAGTCAGAAGCCATACGCCTGTCAGTACATGTCTTTTGTGTAAAAGTGACTGAAGAAACTGACGCCAGGCCAAAGGGCTGGCGCGAAGATCCGGGCGCGTGATTTACCACTGCGCCACAGAGACTGCTCCGTGGCGTAGTGGAATTTTGAATTTTGAAACCTGACTAACATAGCTCAACCCAACCTAACGTAACCCAAATCAAACCAATCTAATCCAACCGAGCCCAATGCAGCCTAACCTTAATAACATAGCCTAATACAGCCTAGCATAACAATACATCCAGATTGAAAACAGAAAATGAGTTTAGCCGAATCGTCTCGTGTCTGAGTGTAACCAGAACCCGACCAGTGGTGTACCTATACTGACCTAGCAAACAAACACCTGCAGACGAGGAGTCACAATAACGTGGCTGAAATATGTTGACCAAACCACACACTAGAAAGTGAAGGGACGACGACGTTTCGGTCTGCTCTGGACCATTCTCAAGTAGATTGTGAGAATGCACAATTGACTTGAGAATGGTCCAGGACGGACCGAAACGTTGTCGTCCCTTCACTTTCTATAGTGTGTAGTTTGGCCAACAAACACCTCACCTAACCAGACAAACACCCCCCTTACTCTACCAAGCACACTGAGAGCCGTAGGGAGGGTCCACAGACGAGAACGTGGTTGTAAGTATAGGTCCACAGACATGGGTCCCATTGCCCATCATCTGGGTTGGAGGGCAACAGTGAATTGCTTTGCTCGAAGAGTATAATGCTGCTAGCACAGCCCTGCCTTCAATATGCAAACTTTTCAGGATTATTTAATTAGCAAAGATTTACCTGAATTTACCAGTCACTATCTCTCAGTGAGGATAGGAAGCCGACGGCTTGTCAAATGTCCCTATAACGATTCCATTGTTACGTAAAGTATGGTGACAATAAACACAGACACTAAGATACTATATATATATTTGGTCGAATATACAGAAGTACACAGGTGATACTTTGGTGTGAGTTGAGCGCACTGAGAATCGGTACAGTATCTCGCAAGTGTCTGCTCTAGACCACACTTGAAAGTAGACTAGTTAATGTTTGATTGATTGATTGATCAATCCTGGACCAGATTAAGCCACCCAGAAGGTGGCACGGGCATGAATAGCCCATAAGTGGTGGCCGTTTGAAGCCATTACCAGTATCAAGAGCTGATACTGGAGATCTGTGGAGGTGCGACTGCACCCTGCGTGACGGGAGATGTCTCCCGTCGGGGAGAGAATTTACTAAAGTTAATGTTTGCTATTCTGCTGCTTATATGCTCGGGCAACACCTCACCGTGTTGCCCGGGCAACGCCTCACCTCATTCATCTCCAAAGGTTGACAGGAATATTAACAATGCTTTTGGAGTGAATATATTATTGGGATAATCTACTCGCTACAATCGTATTCCAGTGACCTGCCTGAAACGCTACGCGTACTAGTGGCTCTACAAGAATGTAACAACTCTTGTATATATCTCAAAAAAAAAAAATAAAAAAAAAAAGACCAAATGTCTGTAATCCGTGAGCAGTCGGACTTCATAATGAAACTACAGTGTTGCTTTGGCCATGCTCAAGAGTAATCAAGATCTGTCTGCCAGAGTCGGCCACCTCGAACAGGAAATAAGCTCTCTTCAGATTTCGGTTATTAACTTTAAACCAGCAGAAACCTCCAGCATCATCGCAATATCGCTAGTGGATTTTTTCTTATGTTGAAGTTGCTCTTGCAGCCGCTCCGTCTCCTGCTGCTAGTGTTTCTGCAACCGGCCACGAAGGGCAACCACTGCTTGAACAGTGGAGAGACCCAAGGGCGAGGTGGTAGGGAGGCTGATGTTGCGATCTGTCTTATTTTGATCCAGTTGACTATTGTGTCCAGCTGTGGGTGGTCCACTCACAGTAGGTGACATTATCCCAGAACCAGGACATGGCCACTCTACATCAGGGGAAGGCCCACCACAGGCAGGAGATGCAACACCTTGTTCTTGTTGGGGAGCTGGGATGATGGCACGAGTCTTCGGTCTGGTACTGGTCCTCTTGCGCACTTCGTAATTTAAAGGACAAACATATCAATTGTGACACTATAGCTCTCCACATATGTCAGTTGCTTAATTTAGAAACTGTACTTGCAGTCGATCTCGAACCCATTTATGATGTGACGACTTACACTGAATTTTGTAACTAGCTCATCAAGATTGTAACTTACTTAGCTAAATGAGTTGTGGGGTTCAGTCCCTGAGCCCTTTATATGCCTCTGTAACCCTTTCCACTACCGCACACAAGATGGGTATTAAGATGGGGGGGGGATTAAAATTTGAAAGGGTGTAATCTCCCACGGTGCAAGAAAGTGCCGTTGTTGTTTCTCTTGGTACAAATTATAAACCTGATACATTTTGAGATCATTCCCAGTTTTAGTTATCTATCTGGAACAATGCTGACCCTCAACAAAGAAATTCTGGAGGGCTTTTGTGCAAGGGTTAGGATGAGTTAGCCTAAGCATTTTTAAACCAATTTGACAGTTAATTTCAGTAACACGATCAACAACGCTTGCAATATTAAGTTCCTTTCTAATGTTAAGTATCTTTGTGGTACGAGGGCACCCAAGAATTATCCTATTTGAATTTCAGGCATCAAATGTTGCAGAGGTGCAGCATAATCCACTAAAGCTCTGATGTATGCAAGGTACGTCATTTTGACAATTCTGACATTGGCTCCATAGCCTGAGTGATAACCTGCAACAGCCTTGAGAGTTGTTGTTGTTGTTGTTTTAGATTCAGCTACTCAGAACAAAAGTTCCAAGTAGCACGGGCTATTGTGAGCCCGTAGTGGACTTACCTGGCACAGGAGCCAGGCTGTGTATGGCCTTGAGAGTTCAGAGCCCCTCTTTATACTGACGACAGAGTTTGAATACAACAGGGCCATACAGTGGCACCTCAAGGCCAAGGTATTTGAATCTGTTTGCATAGTCAACCTGGGAGCTATCAGACAGTTGCATCTTGCGAACAGCTCCTCCCTGCCTGGGTGGGCGCCGATTTAGTATCTTTGTTTTCTCTGTTGAGATAACTAAACCTAGGCCCTGACATGAGTCTAATACAGAGTTAAGAGTGTTCTGCGTGTTAGCATACCCAGCGCCGTGGCTGAGGCCATGGTCTAAAACATACATATCAGCCCTGTATAGCTCCAGGGAGCCGGAGGGGCTCTCCACAGAAAAGAAGAAGAAGAAAAGGAATAAAAAGAAGAGCAAGAAGAATAAAAAGAAGAAGTAAGTAATTATCAAAAGAAGACACCAAACTGGGAAGGCTATGTAGCACCAAATGTGCGGAATAATCAGAGGGCACTGAATATCACAAAGGATGCCAATACGAGAACAGAAACGCATAAGGCAAACGATATCAAAAGTATCCGATTCACCAAGAATTCTATCGAGGGACAAGAGACCACAAGAGGGTCTGAAAACAAGACACGCTCGTCCCGAAAGTCAGGACATTCAACAAGGATATGCATGACTGTAAGAGGAACAATGCTATTTGGACAATAAGGAGCAGGGCGGCACTCCATTAAGTTTGGGCTGCAGTCTCATTTTTAACCATGCATTGGTTTGTTTTGATTTGCCCATCTTTCTGGGTGCCTTTCCTAGGCGATGGCATAAATGATAATCTTAAGTGCAAAGTGATCATAGGTCATCACTTCCCGTGCCCCTCTGAGGGGACTGGGTTCTGGCTTTTGGTCTCCATTAGGCATATAGAACTCCGCGACTGATGGCACTGATCAGCGTATGATAGCTTCAGAGAGCCGACAGGGCTTCCAACATAAAAAAATATATGATACTGTATACTGGACAAAAGAAATGAGAAAAATATGAGAAAAACTATTATAAATCACAAACACAGGTCACAAGTTACATGTATTTTGATTACATTAATAATGAAATCTGTACAACTGTCACAAATATACAAAAACAGGTTTCCCGGCAACAATTTCAAAACAATATACAGAACTGGAGATATTGTCTATCATGGTTTTTCTCAAGGTATCACATTTACAATGGAGTAATGTTTCCCAGTATGATGGCTATCCACAGGAAACATATAACTGCCTGAAGCAATGACAATGTACATACTTTTGAAAACATAATATACTAAAAAAAAAAAACAGGATGGACATGAATAATATTCGTGTGCCATCTATGAAAATGGTGGGAGGGGGCTAGGAAAATTATGAAAGACATGAAAAGATATTGAAAGAACCTTATCAGGTGCAATACAAGTGAGACAGAATGAACCAATTTTTATGTTTAGACTTCAGACACGTGTGAAGAAAAAATATTGTCAAACAAATATTTGACAGTTAGACAGTTCTATGGATAGTCCTCAGCTGTAAAATGTGTACATGTAACAGTTATCCTTCTGAAAAAGATACAATAGCTAAACAACTGATTATGCAGGAGAAATACAAGTCAAATGAGTAGCTAATTAAGAATTTAGGACTAAATTACTAAAGTTAATTTGAGAAAGATATATATTGTGCTGTCACGTCTAATGTACTAATGGTAAGATGATGCAAGTACAGATTCATTTTTTGAACACATTTTAATGAACAATAACATTTCATAAAGTCACACTATGTTAATGCAGTAGTACAATGATAATACACATGTACAACGTATTCCAAAATTATTTTTGGTTATCAAAACTAAACTGTGTGAACACAATAATATGAAAGACAATTTAATTTATTTTATGAACCCAAAGAACACATTTTCATTTTAAATACAATCATTAATTAAAATATTTTTCAGCAATGAAATACAGGTACAGTACTAACATTTCACTTGAGATCAGCTTCAGGAGTCATAACATCTCTGACAGTTTTAAGAAAGTCAGTACTAGATTCACCGTGTTCTACTTCTTCAAGGTATTCTTTCCGACTTTCTTCTTGGCTAATATTAAGAGTTTTATTATGTCGTCGTCTTATATTTTTAGCACTGCCAGTATCAGGAAATGCATTACTGTCATTTAAACTTGAATTTACAGACTCTTCCAAGATGCTTTTTACTTGACTGAAGAACTCTTCAGATTTCTGTGTGTTATTGTCAAATTCAACAGATTCATTTGATGAATTCATCTGGGAAATATCTGTACACTCTTGGTTTGCATGACTTTCTAGTGAGCTGGCAGTGTTTGTTTTTTTCCTTACACTAACATTGCTGGAGAACTGTTGTTCCTCGTTCCTATCAGCTGCTCTGTCAAGACTAACATTATGCCTAGCTTCATAAGGATCTGGGTTGGTCCTGCTATCCATTTCATTCCTAGATGGCAAAACTTTCTTCCTGCGAGTGCCTGTCATTCGGTAGTGGACAGCATCAGTAGAAACTCCCATAGCTCTTGATTGTTGGTTTTGGTTTCTTGTTATCTCTTCCAAACATACCTCATCTTCCATATTGTCCTTATGTGTAATACTTTTTCCCACTGGAGTTGAAGTCATGGTAAAAATGTTTGAATTGTGTTCAGGTGTTTCATGATTTCCAGCAAGAGGTTGTGCTGAATCTATATCAGTAATAGCTTTCTGTTGTATGATGCTAGCCAACTTGTGGGAAATAAGGCGCTCTAGCTCACTTTCCATTATGGTAGATGATGTTAATATTAATGGCCGAACATCAATCTGAAATAATTAGAGGAAAATTATATGAAAAACAAAATACAGTAGTGCACAATCTAATGGGTCAGTCAAACACGTTTGATATATAAAAAGTATAAAATAAATTAATGTACAACAAAAACTTGAAGTGCTACTTAGAACTGCCTAATCAAGTATTAGATTATGCATATTCAGTACGATGTAGAAAAACCTCGATGAAAACTATTTTAAGTTGATCAAAATCAATATGAAATATTTTCTGCACAGAATCACTCGGTTACTCTGAAAGATCAGATTCACATAACAGTCAGTCATGTAAGATGACATTCTAGACAATGGCACCCCCATGGATCATTTTAAATGTCCCTGCATCCTGCAGGGACCTTTAAAATGTTACAGGAAAGTTATTAAGGATACTAGGAAGGCAAATTAGATACTGGGATCATATCTAGAAGTGTTAGTAGTAAGACATCCAATGTTATTCTTCAGCTTTACCTTACTCTAGTTAGGGCCCATTCACATCATGCAGTTTAGTTGGGCACCATACTAGACAATGAATAATTATAAATTTACTGGAACATGAATGGAGAAGGATAAAGAAGTTTATTCCATAAATTAGAAACATCTAACATGAAAGAAGATTAAGGCTTTGTCAATTTAAATTTGTTAAAAAAGTGAAAGGTAAGACTGACATGACTGAAGTATACAAATGAATGAAGGTCAGCAACATGAACAACTTGGTGGAGGTCAGTGAGAACGCCAGGTAAGCAACAAGCAGTTAGAGCCATCATTTAGTGGTTACTTGTGATGCCAAATGAAGGCTTGGTAAGGCAGCCAGTCTATGAATATCTTTGGTAGTTATTCACGGCCTGACTGAGCTTGTCTTGAATGTCTGCTTAGTATCTTTAATAACTCTACAGGGAGGTTTGAAAAGATTCCAAAGAAAGTTGTCATGCCTAACTACAGTAAATGTGATCTATGACCCAGCAGACACTTAGTTAATGGAGGATGCATCCAAGTACATATTGGATGGTCCTGATGATTCTATATAGCCTAGAAAATATATATCCTAAAATTTACATTACTAAATTTTATATAATGTATTACAAATAAATACTAAACCATTTAAAACTTATGTTAGATAATGAATCCAAAATTTTATTTATACAAAATATTATCTAATAAAAAAGCAAAACAAATTAATGGAAATTAAGTTGTTGAAGAAGATGATCTGTTTGAGAGAGGTGGTTACCTTGAGGTTACCTTGAGGTGCTTCCGGGGCTTAGTGTCCCCGCGGCCCGGTCGTCGACCAGGCCTCAAGGTGGGATCCACCACCCACCTCATTTCTGATGTTATTTAAAGTTCATCACATTAATAATCTCTATTTCTATATTTTACTTTATTAGACATCTCTTACAGTTTTCACTACTTTTTCTATCCTTCAAACTTTCAGGGCTAGTGCAATACCTGTATCTGAAGAATGCATTTGTGTAACAACTTGAAACTTTCAAGTCTTATTTGATAAGACTTGAAAGACTAGGACAATAAGGCTTTTCAAGTGTTATTGCCTTACTGGTAATGCACTATAAAGTAATCTTGGTTACAAATCATACCCTAAAATGTTTTGTAATATAAATATATGCAATTATGTGGATTTTGAAAGAACAGTTCCAGATATTTGGTTTACAATGTACCTAGAATGTGTATTGTGTCTTAAGTTGGAAATTATTCATAAAACTGCAGTGGCATAAGGCATTCTCATTTTTCCAATAGTTTATCTTATGAGCTTTTCTTTAGGAATTGGTTCAAAATTGTTAAGGATTTAGTGTTGTATAATGATATATATATTTACATTAATACCTTCTCCAGACTGAGTTTTTAAATGTTATGGTACTGCCAGTGGGAGTGGGAACTGGGAGCCGGTGGCTGAGCGGACAGAACACTGGACGCGTGATCCTGTGGTCCCGGGTTCGATCCCGGGCGCGGGCGAGAAACGATGGGCAGAGTTTCTTTCACCCCGATGCCCCTGTTACCTAGCAGTAAATAGGTACCTGGGAGTTAGTCAGCTGTCACTGGCTGCTTCCTGGGGGTGGAGGCCTGGTCGAGGACCGGACCGCGGGGACACTAAAGCCCCGAAATCATCTCAAGATAATCTCAAGATAACCTACTGTATATACAAACCTTAATTCTTGGACATGCATGTAAACACATTTATCTTGAAGGTCTTCCTATCTTTTAATTCTTCTAACATAAGAAAGTATCCGTACACTTTATGACTGGTCGACAAGTGGAATGTACTGAAAGAATGTTGACCAGACCACACACTAGAAGGTGAAGGGACGACGACGTTTCGGTCCGTCCTGGACCATCTAGTGTGTGGTCTGGTCAACATACTTAAGCCACGTTATTGTGACTCATCGCCTGCATACTGAAAGAATATGTTGTGGAAGCCACCTTCAACCACATTTTCAAGAGAAAATACAGCAGAGAACTTGAACTTTCAAGATATTTAAAAAATATTAGGAGGCATGACAAAGCCAGATCTCACTCCCTGCAGTCACCGATACATAAATTCTATCACTGCCAGTGGGGGGGGGGGGGGAAGGTCCATAAACACACTTAAAGAACATTGTTATAATCAATGGTCCAAAAGTATTCAAGCAAATGTAAGAAATACTCTTGGAACAAAGGGTGAAGTGTTAATGAGGAAAGTTGACAAGTTCCTACAGGAACTATCAGACCAGCCAAGTTGTGATGACTATGCAAGCCTGCAGGTGGCAAGTACAGAGAGCCCCACTGACTAAGCAAGCACCATGGAAGCCTGGCTTTAAAGTTGGGCTGTTAGAGTACAAAATCTCTCAAGACTAATCAAAGCTACAGAACAGAACTTGGTTATCAAAGGATGAGAAAAATGGTAGGAAGCTAGGCATAGAGTTAGAACCTACTTTCCAGTAGTTGCTGGCAAGTAAACATTGCTAGAAAAGCCACCATTCCCTTTATTACCCCTACCATTACCTTCACCTTTGCTGCTACCACCATTACCATCACCGTTACTGCTACCACCAATACCTTCACCTTTCCTGCTACCACCAAAACCTTCACCTTAACTGCTACCACCATTACCTTCACACCTTTGCTTATATCTGCTTGATACCTGTTTGATGGGCTTCTGGGAGTTCTTCTACTCCCCAAGCCCAGCCCGAGGCCAGGCTTGACTTGATACCTGGTTGATACCTGGTTGATGGGGTTCTGGGAGTTCTTCTACTCCCCAAGCCCGGCCCGAGGCCAGGCTCGACTTGTGAGAGTTTGGTCCACCAGGCTGTTGCTTGGAGCGGCCCGCAGGGCCACGTACCCACCACAGCCCGGCTGATCCGGAACTTCTCTTAGAAAATCGTCCAGTTTTCTCTTGAAGATGTCCACGGTTGTTCCGGCAATATTTCTTATGCTCGCTGGGAGGACGTTGAACAACCGCGGACCCCTGATGTTTATACAGTGCTCTCTGATTGTGCCTATGGCACCTCTGCTCTTCACAGGTTCAATCTTGCATTTTCTTCCATATCGTTCACTCCAGTACGTTGTTATTTTACTGTGTAGATTTGGGACCTGACCCTCCAGTATTTTCCATGTGTATATTATTTGGTATCTCTCTCGTCTCCTTTCTAGAGAGTACATTTGGAGAGTTTTGAGACGATCCCAATAATTTAGGTGTTTTATCGCGTCTATGCGAGCCGTATATGTTCTCTGTATTCCCTCTATTTCAGCAATCTCTCCTGCTCTGAAGGGGGAAGTGAGTACTGAGCAGTACTCGAGACGGGACAACACAAGTGACTTGAAGAGTACAACCATTGTGATGGGATCCCTGGATTTGAAAGTTCTCGTAATCCATCCGATCATTTTTCTGGCTGACGCGATATTTGCTTGGTTATGCTCCCTAAACGTTAGATCGTCGGACATCATTATTCCTAAATCCTTTACATGCTGTTTTTCTACTTTCTACTTGTGAGAGCTTGGTCCAACAGGCTGTTGGACTTTGCATTGATTCCGAGGATTAATGGCCCTGCGATCCAGTCCCTAACTGGGCTGTTAGATGCAGCTGACGAATGAATCAAAGCCTGGTTGATCAGGTATCATTTGGAGGTGTTTATCAAGTTCTCTTTTGAACACTGAGAAGTCGGCCAGTTATCCTCATACAGTATGTGCAAAGGAAGTGTGATGTGAAATTTTAGGCCTTTGATGTTGATAGAATTCTCTTTAGTGTCCCTACTGAACCTCTGCTTTTCAATGGGGCTATTTTGCAATTCCTACCATGCCTCCTGGTCTCATTTATTTCCATGTGCAGGTTTGGAAAAAGTCCCTTAAATATTTTCCAAGTTTAAAATAGTCTCTCTTCTGCCTGCACTCTAGGGACTACAGATTTTAAAATTATAAGCAGTTTCAATAACTGGGTTTATCAACTTTTAATTTAAATCACTGAGCTTCTGTATTTATTACTGTTATTATTATAATTAGTTATGTTTTGAGATTTATGTACAGCACAATCTCTTAAAAGTATAATTTCAGTGAAGATGTTTCTGAACTAAGTAAACCAATAATGAAAGATACATGTCTACAATTATTATTGAAATACTTCTAAGCAAGTTTATGAGAGTATGAAAATTTACAGTAATTACATGAAAACTATCAGTAGTCATAAAAGCAACTTCATACCCAAGTACTGAAATCTTTCTCAATACAATAAAAGTTTTAACACCACAACTCAGTAACATTTATAATGTTTTTATAGTTTTCAGTAAAGTGAAACATGCAGGATCCCTTTCAAGCACCTAAAACCAGGACTACCAACAATGAATACAGTTTCTGGCTGTATGTTGAAGAGGCATTATACAACAAGATATTGAAGAAGCTAACCTATTATGCAATATCCAAATGTGAATCATGTATCAGTCAATTTATCACATTGTTTAATTTCTATATTACAGTACAACCTCGATTCAACAAATCTCCGGCTAGTTTGCACACTTTTCAGGCCGAATTTACTCACCCGGTTCGATGAACAATGGTTCGCCGAAGCGGGGGATGTTCGGATTTGCTTACGATGTCCAGACAGAGTTCACAGACTGGTGGAAAACTTTCCCATTCTATCACAGATTACAATTAATAATTCTCTCATATGACAAGTTGGATCACACAAGTGGACCACACATGTGGACCACAAGTGGTCCACAAGCTTTCGATTTTGGGACAGAGTTCACAGAGTGGTGGAAAACTTTCTCATTCTATCACAGATTACAATTAATAATTCCTTCATAAGACAAGTTGGATCACACAAGTGAACCATATGACCCAAACACCAGCCAGAGTGGTCCACATAAACACCAGCCAGAGTGATCCACACAAGTGAACAACTGAGTTTCCATGATTTTCGTTCACTGATTTGGGGCACATGGATCTTTGTACATTAATTTAAAGGATGAAGCGTGATTACCTAGCTACATGTAAAATCTCCTTATAGATATTTTCTGTGATGAAACAAGATGAGTGAGGGTGGACAGATAAGAGAATACTGTACTGTAAACCTCACTTTACAGTGAGGTTTCACTCACTTTCGTCTGTGTGTCGTCATAGTTCAGTGACCCATGACTTTTGAAAGTTTCATATTAATAAATAATTTCTAAAACCAGTGTTTTAATAGCTTTTTATTATCCTAATTAAACTAAACTAAATAAAACCGAAAATATACTGTAATATGATAGACATCTGCTATTTGAGAAATTACTGTATGTTATTGGAACAACTCTAGCGTGAGTGAGTGGACGGGTCTAATCCCTGTACACACAGCACCATGCGTGTTTCATATCTCCCTCCCTCCCTCTCTCTCTCTCTCCCTCCATACCTCCCTCCCTCTCTCCATTCCTCCCTCCCTCCCTCTCTCTCTCCATCCCTCCCTCGCTCTCTCCATCCCTCCCTCCCTCCCTCGCTCTCCATCCCCCTCCCTCCCTCTCCATCCCCCCTCTCTCCCTCTCCCCCCCTCTCTCTCTCCATCCCTCCCTCGCTCTCTCCATCTCTCCCTCGCTCTCTCCATCCTTCCCCCCCTCTCTCCAGCCCTCCCTCCCTCCCTCTCTCTCTCTCCAGCCTTCCCTCCCTCCCTCTCTCCAGCCCTCTCTCCCTCCCTCTCTCTCTCCATCCCTCTCTCTCTCCATCCCTCCCTCTCTCTCTCCATCCCTCCCTCTCCCTCCCTCTCTCTCTCCATCCCTCCCTCCCTCTCTCCATCCATCCCTCCCTCCCTCTCTCCATCCATCCCCTTTCTTCCTCCATCCATCCAGAATTGAAGAAACAAACCAAGTTAAAAAAAAAGTTAACTGGGTCAATGAGATAGGGTTATCAGTGAGTCGGTCCTTTCACCACCACCGACACACCTCCCCCCCCACCCATACAGCCTATACACACACACACTCTGCTCAACTCAACCTCCATACCTCCCTCAAATCATCCATCCTTCCATCCCTCCCTCCATCCTTCCATCAATCCATCTCCATCCTCTCCTTCCCTGGCTCCCTCCCAGCCTCTGCCTGCCTGCCTCCCTCCGTGCCTGCCTCCCTGCCTGCCTCTCCCTCCCTTCCTGCCTACCTCCCTCCCAAGCTCTGCCTGCCTGCCTCCCTCCCTACTTTGCCTGCCTGCCTGCCTGCCTGCCTGCCTGCCTGCCTGCCTGCCTGCCTGCCTGCCTGCCTGCCTGCCTGCCTGCCTGCCTGCCTGCCTCCCTGCCTGCGTGCCCATCCACCCACCAGTCAGCCATCACTAACACAATGAGTGCATTTGGAGCCAACAAGGTGCACGGATGTTCCTTGATTGTGCAGTCATGGAATGAATGCTCCAGCCTCTTGACAAATCGAAATATAGTGTTAAAATTAAAGTTGCAGTAATTTTAGTGTACAATAGTTTTCATAAACTTTATTGTAGTACTCAACATACAGCAGAACAACTCAACACAGCGTTAACGGCATAATACACTACAGTATGCATTTACTGTACAGCATTCACAACTCCATGAGACTTCAAGATGTACTTAACTCAAACAATAAGGTAAATAACAAATGTAACACAGTATTTGTTAGTAGAGTAATAATATATAGGTACAGTATATAATATGATAATGCATTTTTATTGTCTACAAGAAAAATAAAGACACTGATGCAAACACCTCCTGAAGGTCACCTCTTGCAACGAATCCAACACTCCAACGAACTGGGGTCGGTCCCATATAGTACGTTGAATCGAGGTTGTACTGTATATATATGGTGCATCATGCTCAAATTTTAGTATTAGTACTACCTGAAATGCTATGCATGTTAGTAGCTTTGCAAGAAGTCTCGCCTTCCCAGTGTTGAATGTAATGAAACTCTATTTTCTGTGTGAGCCCCGGAGGCTCTCTGGAGCTATCGGACTGATATACACTATATTAGTCTGGGGCATCAGTCAATGGGGGGTCTGCCTACTGGGGACCACGAGCCAGAACCTGGCCCCCTCAGAGGTACAGGGAGCAATGGCCTATGGAAACCACCAAACCACCCAAGGGCAGACAATCACCGAGCAGCAAAAGATCCCTACGGAGGTAGTTCCTGAATGACTTGTGGAAGGCAACCCCAAGCCGCAAAGGCAGTAACTGGCCCAAGGCACATGCAGCCCCAGTACTCCATGAATTCTCCTGGCTCGCACACCACCACACAGCAAAGGTACAGCACTGCTTAGAGATAGGAGTTAGAATCAAACGACCGCCATGCAACACATCAGCCTCAGAACATAGGTTGAATGGCCGGTGCGAGGGGTCTGGGGCTCACCCTTCCTCCTTCCGGGGAAGGGGAAGCTGCGCAGACAGTTGCGCGGTGGTGGGTTGTGATGTCATGCTTGTTTGCTTGTTGTGGAGTACTGCTTGATAGTTCGGTTTTCAGTAGCAATTTTAACCAGGCGGAGTTTGTTTTGAGATGCCTACCTTTCTGGGTGCCTAACCCAGTAGATGGCAGACATAGAATGCTTCCAACCACATAGAGGGGTTTCTATAGGCCATTGCTCCTTGTGCCTCTCTGAGGGGGGGGGGGCCTAAAGTTTTGGCTCGTGGTCCCTGGTAGGCTTGAACTCCAATCGAATTGACTGATGCCACTGTCTAATACATATATATATTAGCCTGGTATAGCTCCAGGAAGCTGGGGGCTCTCCACAAAAAATGCACATCTGACCCATTTTATCCAAAGCATACGGGTACTGTGTAACAAAACCACACCTTTTGAGTAAGTGCTAGAAATGGAAGAGCTGTCCTTTGTGAATTCATATCACTTTCGATGCTCAGTGAAGCGATACCTGAAAAATTAAAAACCGGTGTCTATAGTAGCAAATTTTTCCCGTTTCATCCACAATTACATACCGATAACTATTATGATGTCTGTGGTATGTATGGAATCTTTTTAATCCTGAATGATAATAAGACACCACATAACTTGGATGAAGGCAGCAATTTAGTTTCATCAAGCATAAAAACCAAGAAATGACACATTTTGGCACAGTATGTTATGAGATAACTGATTAAAGACGGTACAACATACCCATCCTCTACCACATCATATATCACAACAAATAACTTAATGGTATGATCCTTAAATATATCTCCTCCATCACGTACATATATTTTCTTAATGTTTCCATCACGGAGCTACAATGTTCCGAAACAATATGGTATAATTTTGGTAAATTTACCAGAAACAAAAATTTGTCCATAACATAAATGACCCAGGTCATCACAAGCACTAATTCTGCTGTACTGAGAAGTGAAATTGTATATGTGGAAAGAGGCACACGGAAGAACATTATTTGCTAATGAAAAAGCTTACAGAAAAGTACAGTAGATAAGACACGATGGTACATGTACTGAAGTGATGGAAAGAAATGTAACACTGGATCCATATGGCAGAATTTTATGAAGAGTAAATCAAATTACATTTTGGACATCAATGATTTTTCAGAGTTGAAACATGGTTTTTGGTAGGAATGTTACAAACACCATTGCAATTATTTAAGAACATGAGAACATAAGAATTAAGGAAACTATAGGGCCTTGGCAGGGCCATGGCAACTCCTACCTATATCTACCCAAACTCATTCATATACGGTATATGACTAACCTATGTTGGAAGCAATTAAGTTTAGCTTCACATGCATCAACAATTAAGTGACTAATTTCTAAAAATTATAAAACAATACCTAAGAATATTAGTTTCTATAGCATTCACTATTTACTACCTTTATTATTTATATTTGCTGAACTCAACTACTTTAGCTCACCTGATTTTGTGTGGCTACAGCTGCTCTTGTGATGTCTGTTAACATGGAGCGAGATTCTTCCAGGAAAATTTGTCGATCATGTTTCAGCTGTGCAATAGCCTGTAACAAGTTTTAATAATTATAGAATTATTTATTTTATATAATTTAATTTGCTCTAAACCCATGTGATACAGTTCTATTGCAAAAAATTACTACAGATAAATGGTTATTTACTGAATAAAATAAAATCATGTATTCAGTGAGATAGGTATGGTACATGCAGGTTTCATGTTGTTCCACTAGTGTAATTATTACCCAAGTGTTAATTATTACCAGTGTTAATTATGTCACTGACACATCAGTGACACATGTGTCACTTATCACATTATGTATCACTGACACATAAGGATTCACATCAGTGTCACTGACATGAATCCCATGTAAAATACTGGAGATGATAGTCACAAAGGGAATAGTGGAGCATCTGAAGAAACAACTTAGTTTTTTAGGAAAATAGGTATGCCTGATTAATATGACTGAGTTATATGACAAGCACATCAAGATACCACAGGAGAAAAAAGAACTGCATCTTCCTAGACTGCTAAAATGCTTTTTCACAATGTATCTCATAAATGGCCAGTTTTCCCCCCAGAAAATTGTGGGAAAACCACAAAAGTAAGATGTGTGAGAAAGGTTAAGAGAGAGAGGTACAGTACAGGTGAGTCTTAAGAAGATAAATACACTACTGTACTTCCTGACAATAAGATCATACCTCTTTTGTTATCTTATCTACTTCCGAGGTATTTGATGATTCACTTCTGTAGACTGGACGTATTCCACCCATCCACAAGGGAAAGTCAATGCCATACCCAGATGCATAAAACAATATTATAACAAGCATGACCACAAAAAGTATTGTGGCTGGAACATGATACAGCACTGGAACATTACCTGAAACAAATTATTACTGTAAGCACCCTATGATAATGACACTAGGTGAGAACGTTCCTCTAAAACCATATTTTTAAATGGGAAGATAACATATCACAAGGATTTGTCATCAAAGATGGAGTATTACCAATGTATGTAACCAATGTCATCTTAAAACAAAAAGAAACACTTTGTTTTTACGAATGTGTAAGGCTAAATGTATAATGAATGTATAAGGCTTCTCCTTATAACTAAATTGGAAAATAACATTTAACAGGTTGAGCAAGGCTATCACTGAACTAGAGTGACTCATTACTTTTGGAAGCTGTCATACTAGGTATTCTGGATGTTACATGAAAACCAGCGAGAAAGTTGCACGAGGCTCCTCAGTCCTAGTTAGCCCTGCTAGATACAGAGATTCGACAAATTTATTGGCCCCTCATTAAAATTCTTTTCAATGGCAAGTACCTCTATTCTAGCAAAATCTGGCATCACTACAGACTCATTCTCAGATTATTGTTGTGACATGCAGATACATACTGTATATATACTACAGTAAATGGATACGTTTTTGTTAATTCCCGTTTCATATTAAAATTTTAACCACTATACAAATTCCTTTATGTTGTCAGTATTATTAACCAAGAAATTTATTAATCTTGCTTTCAATAAATAACTAATTAAAACTATAATACCATGATGTAACATGAGTATATAACAAATTTATAGATATAAAATGAAATAATACTCGCTGTAGAAGTTTGTTATTGATTTGGCGCTCTCTGATCCTACATGTTGTAAAGGCTGGAGGAAGAATTTTGCAAGCGTCTCTGCAATAACCATGGCTGGGGTTATCTCTTGTGTTGGGTCCACCATTATCTCCTCAAAGTATCTGTAAATCCATCAGAAAGCTATTCAGCAGGATACTAAAGGCGGTAAAATGAAGATGGGATAACTATAATGGAGATTGTCAGTGTACAGTAGAGCAGAGCAAATTATTATATGAATAATATAGCAAATTTAGAATTTTCCACAAAGCTTCCTTTTTACCTCAATTTGTCAAACTATACAAGAACTCATGAACGAGATGCCGTCCAAAAAAGCATCATAACTAGGAACCAGATTTCCCACATGTACAAAGCAATAAATAAGAGGATGCATTCCTGGAACAAAAAACATCAACATGAATTCTATAACACAAATTTTGTGGGGAAATAATATAAAACTGATTTGTTTATTTAGCTTGGATGATAGGAGTTGCTCTGGTGTTTCTCCTTCTTGAAGCACTTGATTACCTCTAGCTTTGTTGTTACAGTAATGGATTGCCTCGTCCTAGGCACTGGTGCATCACACACACACACTTTCTCTTTTCATCAGTCATTATTATTACTGTTACTATATTAGGTTCTTTAGCTTCTTCAGCTTCTGGGGATCATTGCTCTTGGCCTACTTTGAGAATGGACGTATTTGTCTCTACTCCCTCCAACCCAGTATTGGCTTTGCCTGCTAGTCAAAAAGATACTGTGTTGGCACTTGGCAGTGCTGGGCAAATTCTGCTCTCTGGTGGGTTAACCAAAATCCCAGCTGTAACCTTGTGCACTGTTGGAACATCAAGATGACTTCCATTTTCCCTTTAGGAGATGACTTTAGTTTGGCTAGTTTCCTATTTCCAATTTGTCCTTGGGAAACACCACATCTCTTGTTGGGATATTGAGTGACTCCTTGTCCATTGCAATTTTGTTTGAAAAGTGTATTCACTATCCACGGCCCCTGACAGCTGGGTGGACAGCTCTTCGGATTCGTAGTCCTGAGGTCCCGGGTTCGATCCCCGGTGGAGGCAGAGACAAATGACAGATTTTTTTTTTATTATGAGAAGATAAACCAATTAGACATTTAAATTTATGATTTATTTGATTGTTAATTATTTTGTCTTTACCTTTCACAAACGTCTGGTGATCCAAAAACAGTGATTTTAAGCCATTCTATTACACTGCGTGCAGTCCCTTTGTTTCCAGGCTTACATTCTTCTGGGATGTTGTCAAACCCAAACCCTCTTTTCACCATTTGAGCATGGCGACGCGACTCTGCAACCTGTAAATACAAAATATATCTTACAGTGTTTGACTGAGGTTGTGTACTTTGTGTATTTAAACAGCCAAAAAGTCATTATAGTTATTAAAATGAAAATTTAAACACAACATCTACATAATTTAAATTGCTTCTTCTGCAATTATTGACCTTGTTAAGAAAAGGTAAAAATTTTCATAAGATCCTAACAAGAGCACTTCACAATTTGAATTAAATAAGGAACATTTTCCTTAGTAACAAACTCAGTTGTTCATTAACACTATCACTCGCATTAGACACCGATCACGTCCACTTTTTTTCTGAAACATCAGACTGAAACATCGTCGTTTTCTCATATTTTGGTGTGTGAATGGTGTCTTCATAAGTTAACTAGTGTGAGTGTGTGTGCACGAACACAAGCATTCATACCTGGAATCAACTTCAGTTTGATTCCGACAGTGTCCAAATATTCAAGAATCTTCCTTTTGTACATGAGAAAATTAATCATACAGAAAGTGATAAATAGCATATCAAAACAAATCATGTCTCACCTTATGCATATGTCTCCACTGCCACAAACAGCAGATGAAAAACACAATAACAGCCATCATACACAAGACTCTTCCCCACTTCAGTTCCTGCTGTATGTCTTGAATAAATAGAAATATTGCCCACAAGGCCAAAACAAGGAATCCAAAGGAGAGAATGTATAACCAAGTCTGCAAAAGAAAAACGAACTTACTGTTGGATTTTAATACTTTAAGTCTGAATAAGGAACATACAATCTGTCAACTATTTCAGGTAAACACAAAGGCAAATATTCAATATACTGTATAAGAACAAAATGTCCTAACAAAGGGGGAGAGTAATTTCTTTGTTCTAATTAACACAAGAAAGGCCCCATAAGGAAATATAAGGAGTGGAACAAGTCTAGTAAGTTTTATATAAGCCTTATTATAACACTCATTGTGTATTTCTGCCTTTATGGTGTTAAGTTAACTTTCATTTGAATGTCAATGCATTACTAATACTATATGAAGGTGACCATAAAGACATGCCTTGCTCTTTCAATTATTACAGAAAACTCAAGAGACTTTCCCAGGCTGACTTAACAGTACAGTACTGTACATTGAAACAAAAATAGGTCATCAGCACTGAAGCTTAACACAGGGATCTATATTAATGGATGCAGACCTTTAACAAGTAACATACAACAATGCATTTAGAAATTTTAAATGTTATACTGTATCTTAACACTTCAGCTTCGATAATACTTCGCAATAATGTTATCAATCCTTAAATCAATACACGTAGTTCGGCAGAGGACGGTAATGCTGTCCACAATTAAAATAACCAGCGTTGAATGTAATCAAACGCCGTTATCTGAGTGAAACCCGGAGTTTCCCGGAGCTATATTGGGCTGATGTGTATATATATTAGACTGTGGCAGCAGTCAATCGAAGGAGTTCTAAGCCTACCGGGGACCAGAGCCAGAACCTGCCCCCTCAAGAGAGGCACGAGGAGCAATGGCCTAAAGACACACCCCGTGTAATTGGAAGCAGTCTTTGATTGCCATCTACCAAGTCAGGCACCCAGAAAGGTAGGAATTCCAAAACAAACTACTGCTGGTCAAAAATTGCAAACAGAAAGCCGATCTAGCAAACAGAACTCCTCAATTAAAAACAAGGAAACAAACACGACGTCATCACAACCGCCCGAGCAGCCCTGGCATGACCCTTCTAGGAGCCCCCCCCCCCAGACCGGAGGACACGACCAGAAACGTCCACAAATTGTGGGACGAAGCATGGGAAAACAGAGCCAACTGCTCCCCAATCGCCCTGTCAACAGAGTGCCCTGCAAAAATGCTGACACGACCCCCCAAGAAACCGACCATCGAGTTACCATCCAGGGCAGTGGAGCTAACAAGCGGGAGGGAGGGAGGGGGGGGGGGTTAGCTAATGAATTGGGGGGTGGGGGGTGGGGGGGGGGGAGAGGTTAGTTGGGCAAAGTTTTACTTGTCTGTTTTCTTTGTGGGGGAGTTCTTTTGATATTTTGAGGGTGTAGGTCACACTTTGCAACCAGGCAGTAGTCTGTTTTGATTTGTCTATCTCTCTAGGTGCTTTCCTGGTCGATGGCAAGATGACAAAATTTACATGTAAAGTGTTCATAGGCCATTGCTCCCTGTGCCTCTCCGAGGGGGCCAGGTTGTGGCTCATGGTTCCTGGTAGGCATCCAAGAATTCTGCGACTGGTAACTCCAAGTAAGGTGGCACTTAATCAGTACGATATCTTCAGGGAGCTGATGGGACTCCCCACAGAAAAGGATTAATTCTTAATATTACTGCATAATAAATCAACATATAAATATTATACCATACCTCAACATTTTTTCCTACTTCAACAACTGATATTGTCGTTGCTATAAATGACTGAATGAAATTAAATGCATCTTCCACCGGAGGTTCCTCTAATTTGAAAGCATGTTGAAAAAATTCATCAACCTGAAAATATAAGTTCTTAAATAATCACACAATACTGAACAAGCTAAGACATTACAAAAGAATATCTTATTTATCAAACTGTTAAATAATTGTATTGTTTATATTCATTGCCAATTGATCAACACTTCAACTAACAATAGCAACTTATACTACACACACAACTACATAAAAAAAAATCCCTGGTGAATTTCATGATAAGATCTCACACGATACTACTCTGAACTTACTACAGTTTTCTATACACAAACTGCCTATATCATAATTATTATACACACACACACACACAAAATGCAGTGTCATATGACCTGGATCATGCACAGTCAAGCAAAACAACATACTGACATCAGTGACACACGGAACTTCTCAAACTGTCTCTACAAGGTCATTAAAAGCACTAAGGAATTTGGATAAAAATGAATTCAGCCCAAAATGACTGCTAGAGGTACAATTATAAATTAAAAAACCAACGATGAAATGATGTGGCGATGGCTACAACTGCTCAGTCTCTCTCCTTAAATTCTTGTCAACACTAAGATATTGGTACATACCTTATGCACATTAGTTTGGTGTTGAAGGTATTGTTGCAGACCATCTACATCATCTTTGGTTACTCGTACCATCAAATGTCTGATCATAGCAGCGTTCCCATCCTTCAGGATATGTTCTACCTCCTAGAGTAGGAAGCATATCTATCACATCATTAACATATATGCACATTTAAATACATACTTAAAGTGGATAATATGTAATAAGAAAGTTGTAAGGAGCCTCACAAAAAAATTACAAGAAGTCATTACAATTGAAGAGAACTTGTTGGAATTCAATAAAGTGACATACCTGGTTAACCTGGTTGATACCTGGTTGATGGGGTTCTGGGAGTTCTTCTACTCCCCAAGTCCGGCCCGAGGCCAGGCTTGACTTGTGAGAGTTTGGTCCACTAGGCTGTTGCTTGGAGCGGCCCACAGGCCCACATACCCACCACAGCCCGGTTGGTCCGGCACTCCTTGGAAGAATAAATCTAGTTTCCTCTTGAAGATGTCCACGGTTGTTCCGGCAATATTTCTTATGCTCGCTGGGAGGATGTTGAACAACCACGGACCTCTGATATTTATACAGTGTTCTCTGATTGTGCCTATGGCACCCCTGCTCTTCACTGGTTCTATTTTGCATTTTCTTCCATATCGTTCACTTCATACATAATTATTTTACTGTGTAAATTAGGGACCTGGCCCTCCAGTATTTTCCACGTGTATATTATTTGACCTCTCTCTCATCTCCTTTCTAGTGAATACATTTGGAGAGTTTCGAGATGATCTCAATAATTTAGGTGCTTTATCGTCAATCACCTGTTTATCGAAAACAGCATGTCAAGGATTTGGGAATAATGATGTCAGACGACCTAACATTTAGGGAGCATAGCGGAGCGGCAGTAGTGTGTTACGTTTGCTTGTTTCCTTGGGATTGTCGGGAGTTCTACCTCTCTGTTCGGTTTTTGTTGTTAGTGTCTTACCATGTGGGGTTTTTGTTATGGCTACCTTTCTGGGTGCCTAACCCCGGCCGATGGCAGATAAGGAAAACCCCAACCTCAGGGTTTTTTTCCAGGGCCATTGCTCCCTGAAACCTCTCTGAAGGGGGGGGGGGGCAAGTTTTGGCTCATGGTCCCTGGTAGGTCTGAACTCCATAGCTAATATCCCGGTCAAATATAACATACATTAGCCCGATAAGCTCCAGGGAGCCTCTGGGGCTCTCCCAGAAAATGGCGTTTCATTACATTCAACACTATTTTTTTAACCAAAACAACAAAATATGAAAGTAAACTGAACGGTTATAAGGATCCAGATATAACGAAGTATTCATTCAATGCAAGAGACTTAAATAGACTGCCACAAGTAACATGACATTAGTAACTATGCTATGCTTAAACATACCTCAAGATGAAGTGTATTCCATAAGTGGTGTATCAGTCGGGTGTAGAAGGCGCTCATGTCTATGAATCCTTCGTTCATCAACTTTTTCTGAAGAACTGCTGATTTTTGTTGTTCAGCCTAAGAATAAAGTAACAATAAATATCTCCTTGTTTATTCTTTTACTTTCTCTCAAAGTACCAAAACTAAAATTGTCTCATCACATACACAATGAAATCACAATAATGAGGTATATCTGTGAGAAAATCTTAGGAACAAAACAGTACTCACCCACCTATTTGTGCTTGCGGGGGTTGAGCTTTGGCTCTTTGGTCCCGCAGTGGGATCGAACCAGCATCCTGGGTCTGTGGGTGACTCAGGACATTGGTTCAATCCTGCCATGCTGCTTCAAAGATTTTCTTATAGTTTAATCATGCTCACTCTTTATCGACACACAAAAAGTTCTTGCATCTGAATAAAATGTAGTTCCAATGTACTGCATAGTACCTTGCTTCTTGTATATTAAATTACCGTTTTATATTTTACATAATAACTTTGTATCTCTCAGTTAATTTATTTGACACTTCTTTTAACAAAGCTTTTATTTTATAACTAGATGAATCGCATCACTTTCATCTGAATAGCCTGTGACTGACTGCTTCATTTACTTCTTCCTCAATGTGATACTGAATACACTAGTATAATGATAATTTGTCTAAATAACAAAGAGAAGGAGCACAAGGACATAAATAGACTGAGGCACCCATTTAACTCTTATTATATATAAATTAAAGCCATCTAAAAATGTTTTGGTAAAACAGACAAGAGAAAATCCAATCAGCTTGAGTGCTATCCACCAGTTATCATCCCTGTCTATGATAGTGGACATGCCATTTCTTTATCTGGATATTTTGGATTGCCACATTATGTCAAACACTATTGCCTATTATAGGTCAGCATTGTTGGACTTGTTGCTGCTAAGCTATGATTTGACGACTTCTCTCTTGGCTCGATTCCACAAGATGGGTCATGGTTACCCTTCAGCCTCTCCATGCTTCATTAAAACCTTACTGGTCCTTGGACCTTGTTTTAGACTGTTTTAGTGTGTGTAGTTTCAATCTCCTTCATATTTTCATATTTTTACAGAAATGGAGTTGGCTGCCTTTGCGGTCCCATTCTCCGTGGCTTGGTTTGTTTAGTCAAGGAATTAAAAATGTTCTTTGCCCATTTCCAGCTTTGCAAAGATAATCTTGGTGTGTCTCACTCTCTTGCACTATTTCTCAATCCTCAAAGATTGGCTCCTTGTACCATGGCTCATCTTTCCCATCTGCGTCACAAGTTGGTGAAGCTTAGCCAGCCCCATACTTGTCCTCATACCCCAACTGCAAGAATTATGATGCTACGCTAACTACCTTCTTTTCTATCATGTCATGCTCCGAGATTACAGTCTAAGTATTGGAGGCAGAGCCATACCATGATCACAACATTTTCAGCAATCCAGACGGTGGTGTGTTCCACAGAAAGTGTGTTGTCCTGGCCCACATCTACACCTGATTTTTGATTGACAGTCTTCTGCATTGGGAGGTTCATTTCTCCACTCCACGTCCATCTTCTATTCCATCTTTCTGGTTAAGTTCCATATCTATTTTGCTTTTCTCATTAGATTTGTATTTCCTCCTTTAGACTTGGCTCGATGGAACAGCTGAAGGGGCTTTTATTTAGAAATGGGACATTGAGAAAAATGAAACACTCCTTCCCGAGCCAGTCCCTTGGTAGCTTTTCCCCTCCCTTTCTGGCCCATCTGGGCAACAAGTGAGGCCTGGGAAACAAATGAGGTTGTTGGCTCTTCCAACCCAGTTGCAGTGGCAGTGTTGATGGTGCGCTGGGTGGTGGCTGATTGTCTAGCTGGTAAGTAGTATACAAATGAACATGTACATAAAGGTTCTTAACACTTTTGCCCGGGCATGACACAGCATTGCGTCATCCGTTTACTGTCAGTAATACCGGGGATGACGCAGCATTGCGTCATCCACTTTAAATAATCGCCAAAAATCAGGTTTTTATCCGATTTTTTTGGGACTGGTTTTAAAATGTGCGCCGATGTCTTCCCATTTTCTTTGTTGAGCCTCGTGGCCCTCAGGTGGCTTGGCACATGCCGTGGGCCCATTGTTTTCGCTCCACTGTTGTGATCAATGTCGCCTCCCCTCACATCTCAAATGTGTGAACATTTCGGCTATTTTCCGTGGCTATATTTCTTACTGCGGCTTTAGAAACTATCTACCCTTACTCCACGATGGATAGTGATCATGAACAAGGCCCTTCCAGGAAGAAAATTGCGAAAGAAAGGCTTGAAAAGGGAGGGAATTGGGAGTGTAGCTGGAAGGCGTCCGAGTGCTCACTCCCGGCTAACGCGTGGCCCATCTTCAACTCGTCGACGGTTGGAGCGTGACCAGGTTTTATATTTTATATGCTAATGTTCCTCTAGACAATTCTATTGCGAACCCATTGAGACCAAAATGAAAGACCTAGGACAAAAATTGAGGTGACCAGAGTGAAAATAGTGAAAACATTTTATCGCGTTTGCACGCTCCTGGGTAACTCGTTCGCACTTTCTCTGTTCGCTGCGGGTAATTAGCCGGGCTTTTGGAGTTTATATGCATTTAGTGCTGTAGAGAATTCTATTGCGAACACAATGATACCAAATTTAATCTCGTAGGACGAGAATTAAGGTGACAAAGTTGAAGAGAGTATACACTTTTCAGAATTTAAGCGCGCTCCCGTGACACCCTGGGTCCCATATCGCACTATTGAGGGGTGGCGTGCGGGGTGAGCGAAAGTGTTAAGAGATGGTAGGATGAAGTGAAAATTGATAATACTATATTACAGTTATGAAGTGATAATACTATATTACAGTAATAATGAATAGTAATAATACTATATTACAATTATGTTTATATAATAAACATTATAAACATACCTGAATATCATGTTCCAGTTTAGATACCAGCCCCTGGCAAGTATTAAGTTGTTCTTGTGCACGCATTAACTGATCATCTGAATTCCAACTTTCTGAAAGAATGGTATGTATGGAGGCTAAATGTAACAATCTTTCCAACTGAGTAAAAAGTCAGCATGACCAACATCACATCAAATACTGTAAATGAAATAACACTCACTGTGTGGATATCATGCTTTTCCTCTTATTTTAGCCTTAATAAAAACCTATTCAGGAATATTTCAATCTGACAATATCCCAAGGCATAGATAATATAAACCCAACACATTTACATATTCTTGGTGGGACTGTATCAGCTGATGAAATCATAGAACTTTGATTCATGTACATATGGAAGAGAATTTTGCATTAAAAAGATTTGATATAGTACTTCCCATACGTAGAACGTTGGGAAGTGATATCCACCCCGATCACAAGCTAGAGTGGCTCTTCCAGCACTGCACGATAAAAAGCGACAGTATTCGGTATAAGACGCTTGTCCTAAAAGAGCCAAGAAAGAAAGGACAACACAACCTGAACAGACACCGACAAAATCCTATGAAGGAATAGGAAATAGCGCAAAGACCACCAAGAGACATCATACTGTTGCATGTGCATGTCTATAGGCCATTGCTCCTCGTGCCTCTCTGAGGGGCCAGGTTCTGGCCGTGGTCCCCGGTAGGCCTAGAACTCTACCCACATCAACTGATGCCAAAAGCTAGGGCTATCCCTATCAGCCTGGATAGCTCCAGGAAGCCGTAGGGGCTCCCCCCAGAAAAGCAGAAAAACAATGAAATTCTTTACAAAGAATTCAAGCACAATCATCACTTCCGGGAGGCACTGGTAAACTGAAGCGCGGGCGACCTTGCCACGAGGAACCATGCGCTTGGTCGACTCATATGTGTATCAACAAACTCGTAACTCGAGGCAAAGCTTGTAAACCGATTCAAATTTTATGACAAAATTGGGCTCATAACTTTAAAAATTCGTGAAGAGGGACATTCGGAAGCCGAGGTGTCACTTTTTATTTTTTTTTATCAAGGCCATGGAAGGAAAGTTAGTGAATCAGGAATTTTATTTCAAGATGGAGGATGGTTACAGGAGGCCCAAGGAAGCAAATGTGAGCCATTTATGCATGGGAGTTTTGAATCTTATGATATATTAAAATCATCAGCTGTTGGCTGGCGCACCACCACACCCGATAAAATGTTGGCTAGCACAGTTCTGTGGTTAAATCAACTATTCCACTAAATATAAAGGTGACTATATGAATAAAGTCTCTACTTTTGCTAAGCTGCATCCATACCCAAAGTCATTAATTAATTATTGGTAAATTCAATTTAAAAAGCAAGGGCAAAGTATTGTAGGCCACAGTATTTTATACAGTACTGTATATATAGAGTAGTGAAAATCATAAGTTATATCTTAGATTTTATACAATGCAGGCTTGCATGTATAAATCCCCAGTATGAAATGGGGTGGTACAGGTAGCAAAATAAACAAGTTAATCACCTGTATCTTTAACATCTTTGCGTGTCCGGCGTTCTGAACCAAACACTCCTCCATCTTCGATGTCTATGCTGGGATCTCTTTTTTGGCCAGGATAGGCTAGCATATCATGTGGGTCAACGTTATCTGCTGGTTCTTCATACAGACGATCAAGGTTATAATTTATAAGATCATCATCCAAATCTTCAGCATTATTACAAGCTACCACATGTATTAGACATAGAAGGCCCAAATACCACAGATGTCGCTGCATTTTAACCTGTAAGGAGAAATAGAACTTTACATATTTTATAGAAAAGATCTTGATATGGCATCGAGAAATTTACAGTAACTTCATTTGCAATGACAAGTACAATATTTGCTGTTTGTTGTAAATAAAGTTCCATATATATTCAAAGCCTGAAAAACTATGTTCATTTAGAAGACTGCCTGGGATGACCCAGGATGCTGGTTCAGTTTCTCTGCCCTGCATAGATATATTACGTTACTGTGAATTCATTGCATACAATGTATATACAGTAACTAACTCAATTTTTATAAATATGTTCTGACATTTTCATAAAATTATATTGTACTATATCTGCAGGTACACGATCCTATTTAATAAGGTATATACAGTATGCCCTTAATAAAATATAATCAGCTTTACAAAAAACCAGCATTGAATATAATGAAACGCCATTTTCTGGGCGAGTCTCGGAGGCTTCCCGGAGCCTACTGGGCTGATGTGTATGTATTAGATCATGGCACCAGTCAATTTGATTGGATTTCTAAGCCTACCAGGGACCATGACTCAGAACCTGGCCCCCCTCAGAGAGGCATGAAGGGCAATGGCCTATAGAAACCCCCATGTGGTTGGAAGCATTTCATGTCTGCCATCGACCAGGCTAGGCACCCAGAAAGGTAGGCGTCCCAAAACAAACACCACCTGGTTAAAATTTGCTACCGAAAGCCGAACTATCAAGTAGAACTCCCAATCTGAAAACGAGCTAACAAGCATGACATCACAATCACCTCTGTTGTCTGCGCAGCTCCGCCCTCCTCAGGAGGGGGAAGAGGTCAAAGAGTTCTTAGTGATTATATATATATATATATATATATATATATATATATATATATATATATATATATATATATATATATATATATATATATAATGGCTTCGTTGCTGTCCTCACGATGTGACCAGCCTGATGTGGGGAGGTCTAACAGCTAAGTGGACAGCGCTCGGGATTCGTAGTCCTAAGGTTACAGGTTCGATCCCCGGCGATGGCGGAAACAAATTGGCAGTTTCTTTCACCCGGATAAACCTGTTCATCTAGCAGTAAATAGGTACCTGGCAGTTAGACTGCTGCTACGGGCTGCATCCTGGGGGTATGTAACAAAAAGGAGGCCTAGTCGAGGACCGGGCCGAGGGGACTCTAAGCCCCGACATCACCTCAAGAAGTTAGTTCTCCCATCACACCCAACACGGTGGGGATGCGCTCATACTACAGTATTTAGTAACCATGTTAATTCGAATTTGTCCAACTTCTCATTGTATGCCTCAATCACTAGTTTTGTGTGTAATATTAACTGTTCATGTTGTAAATTTAATACAATGCAAATCGTGAATTAGTTTTAAGACATCCGAACTTGTATACTTATTGGCTTTGCAACAATGAACAATTTAACCATCAAAATCTGTACTTACACAACCCATTGTACATTCTTGTGTATGTGTATGTGTATATATATATATAAATAAATTAATAAAATACTATTGTAGGAGAGCCGCCCGTGCCGCCTCCCACCACCACCTGCTCACTTCCCTGACTAATAATAAACATCTGACATAAAGTCATTTACATGTAACTGTCGTTAACCAACTATTATAGCAGCTGAGCTGACAATAACCAAAATATTTGATACATCTTAACGTCTCAAACAGCAAAATAAGAAATATGCTAACAATATCAATAATATAAATCATATTTAATATTATTAAAATAAAACAAAAATTTAAACAATGTTAATGTTTGCACTTATCCAATTTCTTTCTTTATTATACTTAACATGTTCAATAAGTTTAAAATTATATATTTTATTTACACAATTTTAATATATAGCTGTTGAATCTTGGTAAAACTGCTATATAATCTTCAGTTTGTAACCCGGAGTTAGTTTGTTAGTCAGAGTATTTTTGTTGTTAGTAGCGGCAAGTGTGAGGTGCAGGAGGCGGGTAAATAATTGTGGTTTAATAAGTTATCAAGATGTTTTCAACAATATTCTTTCAGCGTTCGTCCTTTCCAACATGGGCGACCCTTTTGGAAACGCGATACTTGAGTTAACCCATCCTATAGTTGGGTCTGTTTCCAACTGGGGGTTCGAATATCATCAGCAAATAAGATTGGTTTGAGGTGTTGAGAGGCATTTGGAAGGTCATTAATGTAGATGAGAAAGAGGAGAGGGCCAAGTATGCTGCCGTGTGGAACACCAATGTTTATGGGTAGTGTAAGAGAAATGGAATTATTCACAGAAACATACTGGCGTCTGTCAGTAAGGTAAGACTGAAGGCATTGCAGGGAGTGACCTCTGACTCCATAATGATGTAATTTAAGAAGAAGGTTTTGGTGGTTTACAGTGTCAAAAGCCTTATGTAGGTCCACAAATAACCCAACAGGAATCTCATTTTTATCAAGAGCTGTATGTATCAAGTTAATCATACTAATAAGTTCATCGTTAGTGCTTTTATTGGGTCTGAAACCATATTGGCAAGAGCTAAGTATATTAAGTTTGGCTAGATATGAGTAAAGCTGCTTGTAGATTAGCTTTTCAAATATTTTTGACAAAGTTGGCAGAATTGATATAGGCCTGTAATTGTTGACATCAGTGAGATCACCACATTTGTGGACTGGGGTTACTCGCTTTTTTTTAGAATATCCGGAAAGGTTTGGATTTAAAGTGATTTGTTGAAGAGCAATGCAATGGCAGGAGCTAGAAATCTGGAGGCTTTTTTGTAAATTAGAGATGGTATCTCATCAAGGGCGCTTGATGACTGACTGTTACTAGACAGAACCAGCAGTGTTTATCCTGATTTAAGTAGTAGAGTATTTGCATGGTTGTCAAGCCTCTACAGCATGACAGGACTAAGTTGAGTTGGTGAGGCAGGCAGTGGACATAGAGGCAGTACATATGTTGTGCCATCACTGCTGATATTGTCATGTAGTAAAGTATGAACACTGTCTTTACTGCTCCTCACACTAGCTCCATTGTAACGTTTTCCAGTTTATATTTTTATTTGTCAATATAAACTGTTGCAGTGCAACATTTTAAGTTAAAAATATATTTGACATTTTATTGCATGTATTTGTTTGTTCATCTAACAATGGATTATAGAAACATTTGTTCATGTAATATTGGATTATAGAAACACTAATATAGATTGTACTGTATTGCACATTTCAATAAGTATGGTATGAATAAGGTCCACATTATCACATCAAACATCACATACTTTTGTTAAATGCTGCATTACATTGAACTATTGTAACTTGAATTGATTCATACACATCAGGCTATAATAAGCACTCATGTCACACTACAGTAGTGTTTGAACATAATACAGTACAGTATACTGTACTAGATATTAGTGCTCTTCCTTTATGGCATACTGGACACATTACTTTTATAAATTTAACATAACCATGTACTAATGCTAATACAGTACTGTACTTTATATACATAAATTCTTGGTATTGTTCTGAAGCAAAGTTTTTAAGTTTAGAGGGGTTGTACTAGACTTAGGCATATAAATGAGCTTGTATGGACTTTTAGTTCAATGTGCTGTATTGGTCACATTAATATTTTCATAATGGTCTTGCCTTCATATTTACTAGTAGGCCTACATGTACTCTTAGACACTTCTTGTTCTGTATTGCATATAATTTCAGCAGATACAGTACTTTGAAAGCACAATGAGGATCAATTGTGAGGTTCTAGTAAGCAATAGAAAATTACCCTCTCTCAACATAAGCAATAAAAGAGGTGGCACAAGATCATCACTTGGGATTGGTCGTCCTCCAGGATCCAAGTCAGATGTGTCAAGCCTCTTTATTCACTTATGTACAGCTCAAAACAAACAAGGCACAAAATATAAGGTAACAGTATTCTTAATTTCATTACCACACTTTCTATAATTTCTTATTAAATAACCTGTTATTAAAGTAAGTTTGCATATATAATTTAAGATTAATGAAATGTAGGTATTAATTGAAATTGTTTGTCCAATTGGCATAAATGTGGTATTTGAGAATATATATGTGCTCAAAGCTGTCAGTAGGCTAGAATATTATGTAGTATTCTATAGTGCATTTAATATTATGAACACTCTTTCCTAAAGCCTAAAATAGTCATTTCTGTATAGAACCCCTCTGGCTCCCCAGAGCTTACTGGGCTAATATGTATGTATTAGACTGTGGCATTAGTCAATTCGATTGGAGTTCTATGCCTACCAGGGACCACGAGCCAGAACCTGGCCCCCCTCAGAGAGGCACGAGGAGCAATGGCCTATAGAAACCCCCATGTGGTTGGAAGCATTCCATTTCTGTCATCGACCGATTTAGGCACCCAGAAAGGTAGGCTGGTAAAGGTAAAAAAATCCTGAAACAAACACCACTTGGTTAAAAATTGCCAAAAGCCGAACAATCAAGCCAAACTCCCAATCTGAAAGCAAGCAAACAAGCATGATGTCACGACCGCCACCGTGCGGCTGTCTGCGCAGCTGTCTGCGCAGCTCCCCCCCTCCCCAGAAAGGGGAAGAGGAACCCCAGACCTCTGTGCCCGCTATCCAACCCCAGTTCTGAGGCTGATGTGTTGAGTGGCGGTCATTCGACTCTGGTTCCTGTCTCTTTGGTTAGAGGTCACACAGTCAGCAGACAATGCTACCTCCCTCACCACCAAGATTACTCCTCCCACTACAGCGCTAATTTTCACAACAATCCTGCTATTATCAGAATCCTGGTATTCTGGATTAGTAGGATCCAGAATACCAGGGCGTGTCTGCTCGCCCGGGTTGGCTCTTTCCCGGCTCGCCAGGTTTGGGTTCCTGGTTCCCTGGCGGATGTTCCTTCTGGTTCCTTGACAACCTTGGTTTCAGGCGCTGCTTGAAACTACATGCTGTGGCTTATTGCCTGTGTGCCACGGCCTCTGTGACCCTGGACACGCTTTGGGTTGACCCGGGTTCCCTTCGTCCCTGCTCCAGGGTTCGAGTCTCCCGGGTCATCTGCGGGGATCATGTGATGTTGCCATTTGTTTTGCTTTCTGGTTCGGGCGTGTGGTTTCCACCTCACGGGTTTGTCCGTTTTTTTGTCCTTGGCTTTGGGTAGTTTACTCCGGGGAGCCGAAGGGGATCACCCCCCCCCCCAGAAAACCAGCAATATAATGAAACTCCATTTTCTAGGGAAGTCCCGGAGTCTCCCCGGCAATCCTCCCTCCCCACTGGTCGGCGGTGTTTCACATGTTTTTAACATCCAGCCTCAGAACTGCAGGGTGGATTGTCGTCTCGTCACATAAGCCGTGCCGCAGACATGCGGCACGGCTTATGTGACATCATGCTCGTTTGCCCGTTTTCATTTGGGGAGTTCTGTCCACCCGTTTGTCTATTTTTGTCGTTTTAACCAGAATAGGGGTTTGGTTTGGGGGTGCTTGCCTTTCTTGGGGCCTGTCCTGGTCGATGGCAGATATAGAATGCTCCAAACCCCTTGTGCATTTCTATAGACCATTGCTCCTCGTGCCTGTCTGAGGGAAAGGCCAGGTTCTGGCCGTGGTCCCTGGTAGGTCTAGAACTCCACCCACATCAACTGATGCCAAAAGTTAGGACTATCCCTATCAGCCTGGATAGCTCTAGTGATCTTCCAGAACTCACCCAGAAAATGGAGTTTGCCATATTTTGTATTTTGGAAAGGTTACTTTTATATTTGGTCTTTATAATGGTTGTTCTTATTATTTATAATTAAAAATGATTTAAAATTGTATTTGCTTTTCTAGATTGTTGGAAATATTGAGGCAGTATTTACAAAATGTGTCGGTGAAGGAAAATTTACAATTCGCTTCAAGGACCCAGCACATGATCTCTGCATTAAAGCTGATCCTGTTTTGGCTAAAAGCTTTCTACATACATGTAAGTTCATATTGAAATTTACTGTTAAATGATTTTTGCAGGAAACTACAGAAGTAAGTAGTTTATTCAATCATGATTTGGCTATTTCTTAAGATCATACTGTATGAGTTCGCTTATTCGAATTTCACTTAACTGGATATTTGGGTTATTCAGCCAAAATTGCATCTGAATAATTTTCTGGCAAACTTCACAATATCCAGATAGGAATCCGGATAACCAAAGGTTTGGCCGGATAACGTAGACTGGCACAAGAGTCTTAAGTCAAGTCTGGATAATTCTCTGGCAAAACTTCTCCATATCTGGATAGATATCCGAATAATGATATAGGTCTGTAATTGTTTCTGTTGATACTGCCACTTCCTCCGCCTTGAATATGTAGAAAGTGGTGGCCTATGTGATTAGTGCATTTTAATGTTTTGTCACATATTTTACAAAATGTGGAATTAAGTTAATAGCAATCTTCATAATTTTCTATGTTGGCATGTTTAATTAATGTTTTACAAAATTGTAGCCCTATTGATAAACAAAAAGTTTAACAGATTACCAATGTGTTTTAACAAATTTTAATTCTGCAGTAAAGCTGGGACTCCAGAATAAAGACATTGACAAGCTTCATCTTTCCAATCTTGCTCCAGTAAAGCAAAGCCAAGTTGAAAAACCGAAGACAAAACTGATCATTGAAAGTAAACAAGATTATCCAATTACAACAGCTTTCCCATATTCTCTGGAGCTACTCAAGGCAAGTTAAACTAATAAGGTACTGCACATCATTTTATCAAAAGTTCTGTATATAAAGTATGTACAGTACAGTAGTTATGCAGACGATGAGTCACAATAACATGGCTGAAATATGTTGATCAGACCACACACTAGAAAGGGACGACGACATTTTGGTCCATCCTGGACCATTCTCAAGTTGATTGTAATGAGGAATGGAGGTGAAGGAAATAGAGAGGTGAGGAGAAGAAAATTTTAGAGGAAGAAAAAGCAAGGAAAGGTATGAAAGTTAATGTGTAATAAAGGGGGATAGTAATAGGAATAAGAACATAAGAACAAAGGCAACCGCAGAAGGCCCACTGGTCCACACGAGGCAGTTACTATTTATACTGCCCAATAAGAAGGAGAGAGTAATAGGAATAAGAAGGGGATAGTAATTGGAATTAGCAAGAGATCGTAAGAGAAAACAATGGAAAGAAAAAGAAAAAGGAAAGAGAAAGAAAGATAAATGGATGGGTAAGATTATGTTAGGTCATGTTTGTTAGAAAGTTTAGAGTATTTGAGTATATACTGTGAAAGGGAAGAGTCAACAGCAACAAAGCCAGGACTCTAAGTTCATGTTGGGTACGTTGTGTATTAGAGCCGATTCAACGAGACGCAGAAAATGGCATTTCATTACATTCAATGCTTTTTTTTTTAATTTTTTAGTTTTATTAACTCGATACACTCCAACCTTCGACAGTCACAGATATTCTCTCATAGATATTAATGGAGGAATTCTTCTTTTTCTTTGCTTTTGATGACAGGATAATACTATTCTTTTTATTTCAGATTTGTGATGTTCAGCTAAACCGAGTTGAGAACCGTATAATAAAACTGAAAAGATTACACAGTTTAGACCTGAGTCACAATCTAATTAAGGAGTTGCCAACAAAAATGAATGAAATGCACTGTCTTTCAACGCTTCAATTGTCTTTTAACAACATTACACATATCAATCATCAGCTCTTCAGTGGGAGACTCTCCCACACACTCCATTTTCTGGATCTGTCAAACAATAAGGCAAGTTGCAATCAAATAAGATTAGACTGGTTTTGTACAGTTTTTGAGTAAGGCACTTGGTAGTTTCCTTAGGCAAGTTCATGCTCTTCCCATAGACAGTTTTGCACTATCAGGGCTTTGGATACAGTGGGGATACTGTATTTTCAGATGTCTGCACTGGGATATAGAATGCTCCAAATCACATGTGCATTTCTATGGGCCATTGCTCCTCGTGCCTCTCTGAGGGGGAGGGGGGGGGCAGGTTCTGGCTTGTGGTCCCCGGTAGGCCTAGAACTCCATTGTACATATCAACCTGTATAGCTCCGGGGAGCCTCCGGGACTCGCCCAGAAAATGGCATTTCATTACATTCAACGCTGGTTTTTTGAAGTTGCTTAATTGCAGGAAGAGTGGGCTGGTTATTGAACATAAGCGATTTGCTATTAATAATTGCAAGCTTTGTCTGTCAAGAAATGTGGCTTTATTACAGATATTACTGGTATATTCATAATTAGTACATGTATATGGAGTGCACTGTATTATCTTTATTCATATAAATTTATTTTTTCTCTTTGCGTGTAGATTGAATACCTTCCACACACTTTGGGGCAGTTGCATAGTCTTGTCAGCTTGAGACTTGATGGGAATATTTTATGCAAACTTCCTGTCTCCTTAGGCAAGCTCACCAGACTCAGGTAAGGAAGTTAATTTTCTTGCTTGTATAATTATCGGAGCTGTAAATTCAGCACTCTTTGATTACCATTTAACATTTTACCTTAAATTGCATATTATTTTCTGGGAGGTTCCTGAACTCGTCTAGCCAAACCTTAGGGAGATGCACCAGGCCTCAGACTCACCCTTGCTTTCCAGGAGCATGGACGAGATTCTGGCTCTGCAAGGCAAGGTTAGCTTGGGGATCACAGATCAAACCAAAACTGAGGACACTTCCCAGAAAGCATAAGCAAACAAGCAAACTACTGCTTGAAGAAAGTTGCGTATCAGAAGGCAATGATTCAAACAATTATTGCTTCAATATAGACACCTTAACCATGATGCACTTTGGTGATAAATAACCTAAAAAAGAAAATTATTCAGAAAACTAGATCTGGTCCAAAATGATACGATTCAGATTTTGGAGGTTACAGTGTGTAAAAATGATAATCAAGCTATATAATATATATACGAATGTACATATATATATATATAATATATTATTACATTTGGTGATTATGTAAAGTTATGATAGAAAACGTATTGGATTTGTGTCTTCATTAAACTGTACAGTATAGTATATTTAATTTGATGATTGATGAAGATTAAGTCGCCACAAGAGGTGGCCCGTAGTTATTTGTGTTCAGTTTCTAACAAAGCACTTATTAATCTATTGTCCCATTTGTAATAGATACCTCACTGCTGGCAACAATAAGCTGGTTGAACTACCAGCTTCAATCAGGCACCTTAAACTGGATTCTATGGATGTGTTTGGCAATCCATTCTCCAGCCCTCTTGGTCTAGTCAGAGACAGCATTACAGGAGTCCCATGTTTGAAAGAAATCTCATCTGCATACTGTGTTACAAGAGGGTAATATATTTGTTATTGATTTGTCATCCCTAGGTTTGGCTTATTTAGACAGTGTGGTTCCATGAATGTAGTGCATGCATGTAGTGTAGTGCATTCACAATCTTTTTGTGGTAGCTTTGAACATAACCAGTTTAAAGATTATATATTTTTGTAATTTAAACTTGACACTATCTTATTGTGCAAGGATGAATACTTTATCTGAACTTGATCATTCTCCTTCTAACATCTGTAAATGTACTCTCCAAAACAGTATAATATATTTTGTAAAAAAGTATGTTGCATGATGCTATTGTTGTGATTTTTTGCCATCTTTCAGATTATGCCCCACTGCTGCAGAGATTCCAGCAACTTTAGTGGAATACCTTCAAGCTTGGGTGAAATGCCTCTGTGGCAAGATTTGTTATGAATCACACATTCTCGCATGCATATCTCTTAACCTTAAGCTGATAGCCTCTGGACTTATCATAGGCAATGTTTACCAAACGTCAGCCCCTGCTATTGCAACTCTGTGCTCTAAAAAATGTTTTGACAAGTTTTCTAAAACATGTTCCTAATAATAGTACAGTTTCCCAAGTTTTGTTGCAAGACTAAGTTTTAATTTGCGCATGTTAGGTTGAATGGAGGAATGACAAGTGAAAATAATTTTAACTTTTTATTTTGTATGAATATACCATACTGTATAAGGTACTGTACCATACCTTAGCAGATCTAAAATAAGAACCAATCAATTGTAATAATTTGTAAGGCACAAATAATTAAGTACAAATAATAAAAGTGTTAATGATAAAGTAAAATAAATAATTTTCAAAGATGATATAGTTTTAATTTTGTGCCCCTCCCTGTCCAGCGCGTTGTTGCCGTGGAGGGGCTTGGTGGGCAGCTGCCGGAGTGCGATGCTCCTTAAGGCAGTCCTCTGCCCCTTTTGTCGCCTTATGCTCCTGCTGCTGTCCTCTCTAATTCTGCTGGACACCTTTTCCTTTTCCTTATGTTTCGTTTTTCTTCCCCCTCTTCTCGTATCTGCTTGTCGTTTCCTGCCGACCTTTTGCTTGTTTTGGTTATTCTTTTGGACTTCTTCTATTTTGACGCCTGGGTGCTTGAGGCATACTCTTGCACCCGTAGAACTGTAGTACCCAACGTCGCGAGCGAGGGGAACCTTTTATTGTCAATCCTCCTTTCGTCACTGAACCCGATCTCGACGAACTGACGGTTCTTAAGGTGGCGTTTGTGGGGTGTATACTTATGACACACCCCTAGGGGGCCCCGAGATGATCGGCGATAGCTTCCTGTTGGGTGTCTTGCCTCTAATTTTGGCTCCATGGCGGGTATGGGGGCACATTCGTGAACGAATGTTTTTCCTTTTCGTACCTATGTCGCATTCTGTTCCTCTTTTACCTTCTCAGGCTCGTGGGGTGGGTGACCAAGCCCCCGAGTCGGACCATGTTGGAAGACCGGGCTCTGTAGCCCCCGCTGCGTTAGACCCCGATCTTGCTCCTCCTTTGACCTCTCTGACTACTCCCCTCGGCTCCCCTCCCTCCTCTGTGGTTGGGTCCCCCAAGCCCCCAGTGGTGACCACCTCGTCCCCTGGCACGGCTCAGTCTTTAGTTGTGACTACTGCGCCTTTTAACCCCTCTCTCTCTGGGGGTTCTCAACGTTGTTCCTTACTTAAACGCCGATGCCGAAGTCCTTACTTAAAATGTATTTTATTGTTCATATTGTCCATTTAATTACGATACCAAGATGAGAGTCACCTACCTTTCATGTTTTAGTTTAGTTCATTTATTATGCACCACATACCCATCTTGTGGGCGGTAGTGAAAAGGGTTACAGAGGCACATAATGGGCTCAGGGACTGAACCCCACAATTCATTTAGCTAAGCAAGTTACAATCTTGATGAGCTAGTTATAAAATTCAATATAAGTCGTCACATCAACAATGGGATCGAGATCGACCACAAGTACAGTTTCTAAATTAAGCAACTGACATGTGGAGAGCTAGTGTCACAATTTATATGTTTGTCCTGCACACCGCCCCCCATCCAGTGGGCAGCGGTGGATAGGTTACAATCACTTAATTACTACCTACAGTTTGCAAACTGGGGATATTTTGCCTTTCATGTTATGTAATTATAGCAGCATTTCACAAACACAGTTTGCAATACCTAAGATGTTTAGTAATCATAATCATACTCGTAGTTATCAGGATCAAAATTGAAAATCTCTGCTAGTTCAGCATGACTAAAGTCTCCGTTTTCATAGAAGGACTTCAAGCGGTTGCGCACTTCGATGTCACTGAAGACATCAGGAAAGGGCGGGGGTTCGTATGGCTCCTCCCAGGTGGCGTCTGGCTCCTCCACCGAAGGGTGGTGGGGCTTGTGTGGGGTAGTGTCCCCAGCTTCAGTGACTTCCACACTTTGATAAGTCCTTCCTGTTCTTGGTAAAGCTGTTGTGGTGGGTGTAGTTGTTGTTGTGGTGGTGGGTGGAGTTGTTGTTGTGGTGGTGGATGGAGTTGTTGTTGTGGTGGTGGATGGAGTTGTTGTTGTGGTGGTGGGTGGAGCTGTTGTGGTGGGTGGAGCTGTTGTTGTTGTGGTGGGTGGAGCTGTTGTTGTTGTGGTGGGTGGAGCTGTTGTTGTTGTGGTGGGTGGAGCTGTTGTTGTGGTGGGTGAAGCTGTTGTTGTTGTTGTGGTGGGTGGAGCTGTTGTTGTGGTGGGTGGAGCTGTTGTTGTTGTGGTGGGTGGAGCTGTTGTTGTTGTGGGTGGAGCTGTTGTTGTGGTGGGTGGAGCTGTTGTTGTTGTGGTGGGTGGAGCTGCTGTTGTTGTGGTGGGTGGAGCTGTTGTTGTTGTGGTGGGTGGAGCTGTTGTTGTTGTGGTGGGTGGAGCTGTTGTTGTTGTGGTGGGTGGAGCTGTTGTTGTTGTGGTGGGTGGAGCTGTTGTTGTTGTGGTGGGTGGAGCTGTTGTTGTTGTGGTGGGTGGAGCTGTTGTTGTTGTGGTGGGTGGAGCTGTTGTTGTTGTGGTGGGTGGAGCTGTTGTTGTTGTGGTGGGTGGAGCTGTTGTTGTTGTGGTGGTTTGTGGAGTTGTTGTGGTGGTGGTAGTGGGTGGAGTTGTTGTTGTGGTGGTAGTGGGTGGAGTTGTTATTGCTGTAGTGGTGGATAGAGTTGTTGTTGTAGTGGTTGTAGGTGTTGCTATTGTTCTGGGTGAAGTTGCTGTGATGGTTATGGGTGGAGTTGTTGTGGGTGTTGTTATTGTTGTGGGTGTTCTTATTCTTCTAGGTGAAGTTGTTGTGGTGGTTGTGGGTGGAGTTGTTGTTGTGAAGGGAGTTGTTATTGTTGCTGTTGTAGTGGGCAGAGTTAAGGGAGTTGTTGTTGTTGTTGTGGTGCTGGGTGTAATTATTGTTGTTGCTGCTGTGGGTGAAGTTGTTATTATTGTGGTGGTTGTGGGTGGAGTTGTTGTTGTGGCTGTGTTGGGAGTTGTTATTGCTGTGGGTGGAGTTGTTATGGTTGTAAAGAGAGATGTTATTGTTGTAAGTATTGTGGGTGTTGTTGTGGTTGTTGGTTGTGCAGTTATGATTATTGAGGGTTCTCCTGATGCAAATTTTGTCGTGGTTGTAAATGGTGAGAGTTCCCATGATGGAGATTCAGTCGTGGTTGTCGCGGGTTCTGTTGTTGCTGTTGCAAGCTCCGTTGACTTCGCAACACCTTCACCGATCTTTTTATCATCTAGATCTGCATCAAGGATTTCTCCAGCTGGAAGACAGACATCGCAGCGCTCAGCTGAACGAAAACTCTCATCTGTAACATTTTTATCCTCTTCTGTGTCCTCAATTGAACGGGAACCCTCGTCTGTAACATCTTTACCCTCTTCTGTGTCCTCAACTGAACGGAAGACCTCTGTAACCACCTTGCCCTCTTCTGTGACTTCGAGTCCAGGGAGGCCATCATCCCCATCATTAGGGACATCGAGTGCTTTGCCTTCAGCGTCCTCTGCTACAGTATGTAAGGAAGCAGACTTGTTTGCTAGAAGGCCTTCGTTCTGGAGTACTTCACTAACAGATAAAGAATTATTTTCCACGGAGGAGCCAGCTATCCTGTTACCCATGAAGCTGATATTGATGCCCAGTTTTTTCATGAGTGCCAAGGCCTTCTCATCCCCAGCTTCCAATTTCGTCTTCAGGCGGTTGGTCACAATACGAAATTTTTCATCAGCGCCAGTAAATCTTAAACGTATTTTACCAAATCCTTCTTTGACAGCGGTGCCAAAGCGTTGTGCTCCCTTTTTAATAGAACGACCTGCGCTCAGAATTCCTTCTTTGGTAGCATTTCCTCCAGCGATGAAGACTTTCCCAACAGCTGCTAATCCGACGTCGTATGTCCGCCTCGCTCCTACGAACTCTGTCTTTACTTTCTTAGCGGCTTTAGAGATCTTGTTTTTTACAGATGAATACAGTAACTTCCATTTACTGGGTTTCGGTGTGGTGGTGATGGAGAAAGTGGTGCCCATTTTTTGAGGAGGTACTGTGGCAGCATCGAGTCCCACCGTTGTTTCGTCGCTCTGAAATGCCGTCAACACTTAGTATCTATTTTGGATTATATTAATACAGAATAGCAAACTTGTATGTAAAGTAACTGTAAAGATATGATTTCTTGTTGTTGGGGACAAGAAGCCTATAGGCTTATTAAGGTCTCCCTAGGTTAAAGCCTGACATCTCTTAGGTTGCAATCCACAACAGTTGCCTTGCTCACAGGTACATATTTGCTGCTAGGTGAACAGATACATCAGGTTTAAGGAAACGAGCCCGGGAGTGAAACTCGTGTCTAGTTTGTTATGAGCCGACTGCGCTAATAACTACAATATAGGTCATTGTTTGAAGTCCATATAATGTAGGGTGAAATATACTTCTAAAAATGTTACAACCTGCTTAACGCGGGCTGCGATACCTTCTTATTGTGAGAGGGAAGCCACCATCTCCATCTGTTTGGTCCCTTAGTGGTGGGTGTCGGCGCTGACGCCGAAGTGGTCACGCTGTGTGGTGGTCGCGTGGTGTGGCTGCTCTCTTGCTCTCTCGCCGCACTTGCTTCCTTCTTCCCCTGCAATGCCACCAGTTCACATACTTTCTGCTTCTGGTCATACATATCCAAGCACGAGTTTGTTATATGCAACTTGAGAAGCAGTCACAAGAGAACAGATTGGAGTTGAACATGGTAATAATTTACATAATTATTGGTGACGAGGATGTGAATTTTGAAAGTAGTAAGAATCTGTGAAATTGAAGTTAGATCAAACAGAAATTGAAGTTAAAATAAAACAATACGAGAGTAGGTTTTGATGTTCAATAGTAAATTTGAGGGATGAGAGAATTTGTCCATGAAAGATGATAAGAATGGCAACGATCCGGAGAGAATGAAATATGAGATAAACGTATAAAAGGCGAGATAAAGTACAAATAATTACAATACATTTAAAGACCTGAGTGGATGACATTCTAGATAAGGGGTTACAAAATTACGTCACAATTTATAGGTGAAGCTAGGAACATTAGTTTTCCTATTCGTATAGAAAATGCAGAATGAAGCGAGCAGACAAATGAGACCGGGGTGATTATGCTGGTGATAAGGGTTTAATAGATAATGAGCTACCAAATACTTACCCAAAACCAGAGGAGTTGGCGCCTCCCCTGACCTGACAACCGGGACTCATCTCCGGAGGACGACGCCAGTTGGACTTTGGGTCTTGAAGGCCGAGCCTGAAGGTGGGTGGCCAGAAGCATCACCGCCACCCACGCCCACACCGCCCACATCCGCATCTGGAAGATAAGTGTCAGGTCGCCTGCTGTTAGATTCATGTTATTTCATAAAAACTATCCAATCTGTGCTTAAAGTTCCCAACCAACACCCATCTCTGTTTTGATCTCTAACGATAACCTGGCTGCTTGCTACTTTTACATTGCCTGGTGTTGAGTATGTTTGTTTTAGTCTCGTATGTTTTGGAAAGTTAGAGTTCAATAGTTATCCGGTTCCAGTGTTTGACCCTCGCTCAATATTAACCTTAATAATAAATATATCTAAGAGATGTAGCCACATTCGTCCAGCTATACAAGCAGACAAGAGTCACTACACCGAGTGACATTGTTCATTGTTCGAGGAACAATGTAATACATTTAACTAAAGAAAGAAGAAAGCGAGGGAGGAAGAGGAGACTGGAGTGAAGGTGGGGGTTGAGGGTTCGGGTCGGGTCAGTCCCAGTTAAGGACCAGTGCACTCCCCGCCCTGCTGATTGTCATGCTCATGTCACAGCCACGTCACGCATTGGAAACCTCCAGAGTACGCATGTGTAAGGACACAACAACACATTCTAGTCCACATATGACGGTGCACAACACACAAGAATGTACTCTACTGATCGTAGAGTAGAGTACATTCCATACATACTTTAGGAAACAAATTAAAATCTAAAATATAATCCCACCAAGAAAATATTTATGATTCGTTCAAGTCCTAAATGTCCGAAGCGGACCTCCATTTTGAGTTTGGGCTATGATATCTAAGATCTGAGGTTGTTTACCTTTTTGAAATGTTGCAGTTGAGAAGCTATACGTTGATACTATCCTACCGAAGTGACTTGTCATTACGATAATACTAGACCACTCTTATGTGTCGCATATGTCGTATTTGGAATGCATGTCCAACTCAATTTCAGGCTTATCACATGCAGATTTTGCTGACTTGTCTGTGTCGTCATGCTGGACAACACCTGTAGTGAGATGGTATCCATACAAATGAGACTGAAACTCTTGCTCTTAGCATTAATAATATTGTTTATAATGTATGTTACAACATTCTTAGTATCTATTTTACATGTCGGGGTTTTAAGGGCCTGAAGAGCTGACTTTGAATCACAGAAAATTACTCCTCCACTGTTCTTCAGTGAGTTAGTGGCAAGTTGCAATGCAGCTAATTCTGCATGTGTGTGGAGCTGAGCCGGGGAGTCTCACACTTGTGGTCTGTGTACATATGTTATTTGTGTATATTCTACAGGCTGCTGCAGTGCGACCTGTTGACATTTGGACAGACCCATCAGTGCTCGTGCGGCCGTAAGTTATTTATACAGGATTCAACTGTTTCAAGTGTTGTTGCTTTCAGGAGTGTTGGGTTTCGTTGGTACGTTGCATACAATAGGAATATTTAGTTTAATCAGATTGGCAACAATTCAACTCAACCAGCTTGCATATAGGTTGCCCGCTGGTACATTGGCAACACTCCCGCCTACATACAGCACTAATCAGTTAGGGTGATGTTGGATCTCTCGTCACCCTTACACAGAAGGTAGTATTGAGCTGCTCAACTCTTTCACATATGGTTGAGAGTTTCAGCTCCTCCCTCATGTTGATGATTCTTGTGCATCTGGGGGCTCCAAGAATTATCCTCATGGCTCAGCAACATGTAGTATTAGCTGGTAAATTTAATTGCGTCATGGCAATGATATCCCCGTTTTCTTCCGAGGAAAATTCCACTGCAATTCGTTTTCTTTGCATGAATAACTTGGTACAAAAACAGCAGTAATAGTATCTGCATATTGTATTAAATGTTAGTAAATGACATCTTTTTTCCTACATTGGTAATGTTCTTTAGCGTATTTTAGCATTGGTGATAGAGTTGGTGCTCGGAAATGTTTGGCAAATATGATGTTTATAGTGTTATTACTATTGCCACACGACGCTGTATTTTACACTTGTCTTCCGCATTAGATGTGAACAACCACAACACCACCCAAACCATATCACCACCCCAACCACACTCGTGTAAGTAGGTCTAGGTTCGTACGATTATAGTTTAGTAAAATCACTTAATATTAAACGCTTGTCCAAACTGAATGTAAGGGCCACTGTACCTGGAATGTTATCGCCACACCCAACACCAGTGTACTGGCGTTCGTCAATGTGGGTCATCCACATGTGTGTCGCCCAGGCGTTCGGATGACCTTAGTTTGCTTAATAATGTACGAGGTCACTTTAAATTTTGTAAAGTTGTTATCTTGTGTCTTTCTAATATCAATACTAAATTTTGTGCACAATATCTCATTTGTTCTACGCTGTTGCCTGGGTTTGTTGCCAAACAACCAATTTGTCTGAAGTAGACTTTTCTAATTGGTAATATTAATTCCATCTTAACGACCATGTAGGCCTACATATGTTTATTAGGACTGTAGGCCGCACGATCATGTAGGCCTGCACACGTTCGTAAGGATCTAAGCTATACGAAGCATTATCTTAGCTGTCGGAGCACTGATCTTGGCGTGGTCAAGCCTTCATCACACGGTCACAGGAGAGGCCGGCCACCCAGTACACGAGGACAATGTCCAGGCTAGACACAATATACATTTAAGCCTCCATAAAGAAGATTCAACAAGTATAAATCAAAGATGAATACCTTAACTGTGCAGGGAGAGAGTCTGTGAGTGGGGAGTCGACCAGACGAAGGCGGCTCTGCGTGCTGCCCGTCCTCCTGGGAGTCCCCAAGACTTTGTCGGATCTTGTTTTCGTTGATGATAGTGCAGTGTTGCTGTTGCTTCCTCAGGTAGTGTTGCTTCCTCAGGTGTTGCAGGTGGGAGGATCAGAGCTGCGGCTGCTGTTATGGACAAATATTTTAAATTGAAGCAATGCAATAAGTAATTATGAAGCTGGTATGTCTACGCAGCACCAAGTTACTGGCGCTGCAGCCACGGAAGTTACTGGTGTTGAAGGCCACGGAAGTTACTGGCGTTGCAGCCACGGAAGATATTGGTCTACGCAGCACCAAGTTACTGGCGCTGCAGCCACGGAAGTTACCGGTGTTGCAGCCACGGAAGTTACCGGTGTTGCAGCCACGGAAGTTACCGGTGTTGCAGCCACGGAAGTTACCGGTGTTGCAGCCACGGAAGTTATTATTATTTTTTTTTTACAGGGATATTCCTGCGCGGGCCCTAAGCCTCTGGCTGGCCCACTAAGTGTTGCTTGTTTCTGTTTTACTTGGGCGGAGTATGAGTATTTATTCCTCGTATGGTCGCTAAGTTATTAGTGTTGCAGCCACGGAAGATATTGGTGTTGCAGCCAGGAAAGTTGCCGGTGTTGCAGCCACGGAAGATATTGGTGTTGCAGCCAGGAAAGTTGCCGGTGTTGCAGCCACGGAAGTTACTAGTGTTGAAGGCCACGGAAGTTACTGGTCAAAGACCGGAGTGTTGGCGGGACACAGAAGACAACTGGCTCGCCTCCTGGGTCAGAGTGAACTACATCAACGAGGCCTGTGCTGGCGGCGGCTGCCAGGGCGAGGAGCTGCCACTAGCTGCCATGCTCACCCCGGTGCACAGTCTTAGCCTCAAGTATAATTTAGTCCCTTTGTTAATTTATGACTTTGACTCATTATCAATATGATTTTCCCCAGTCTTCTCCCCGTAAGCTGAATTACTTAATTATCTCTCCGTAACTGGCTTAAGACAGCTAATGGCTTCAACTACCATTAACTGCCTCAAACCTATCATTACACAGCAAACACCAGCCATCACACAATAACCAAATCACTGTTCACAAGCAACACATACAGTGACACTGAATAAATCTCAAAGATATGCTAAACATACACACTTCACTAACATTAGCCTGTCCTCCGTACATTTAATAAAGCTTATACAGTAATGCTACCTCAAACTTATCCTAGAGGTATCCAGCAGAACCTACAGACATTGCAAAATTACAAATATATCTTCTGTATTGCCCGACTACGACAACCTATGTACAAACACGGTGCATATCAGGCATGTGACATTCTCTCAGTTGTCACATTGAGTTGATATTTATATGTGCAATATGCACATTACTAAGATCACTTCGATCAGCTCAAACAGACGATCTAGTGATAGTTTGTCAGTATCCACCTTTGATCGCACTTAGTGCCAGCACCACTCACACTTAGTGCCAGCACCACTCACACTTAGTGCCAGCACCACTCACACTTAGTGCCAGCACCACTCACACTTAGTGCCAGCACCACTGAGCAACTGCACTGATGTAAGTTGTACCGAGGCAAGTTGTTATTGTGCTTGACGATTACATGGCTGGTAATATTAGACTTCCAAATGGTACACAGTAAGAGACGGAGAGAGAGAGAGAGAGAGAGAGAGAGAGAGAGAGAGAGAGAGAGAGAGAGAGAGAGAGAGAGAGAGAGAGAGAGAGAGAGAGAGAGAGAGAGAGACAAAGGAACTCATTGTTATCAGGTGGAGAGAGCCAGAGAGAGAGAGGGAGAGGGAGAGAGAGAGGGAACCACAGGTGCCGCCCCACACTTCCTCATCAACACCTGTCAGGTAAGCTACTCTCACCTATCTCGTTCCCCACCTACTTCATTTATTAATGTTTTCATCCTTCATCGGTCTCATTCCTCCTCATCATGATGAGAAAGTGCTGAGTCAGTATAGATATATAGACATTCTCCAAAAGAGAACAATGGAATGTATAGAATATGGATTGTTGTGCAATGTAAATGATGACGTTATGGAGGGCACACCAAGCAGTAGAACAGGCAGAGAGAGAGAGAGAGAGAGAGAGAGAGAGAGAGAGAGAGAGAGAGAGAGAGAGAGAGAGAGAGAGAGAGAGAGAGAGAGAGAGAGAGAGAGAGAAAGAGAGAGAGAGAGAGAGAGAGAGAGAGAGAGAGGGGGGGGGGAGGGGCAGGCCATAAGGCTAACCTAACCTGCCAATAACCTAAATAAGCATTTCTAGCCTTATATATGTGATCTTAGACCTAATTTAGCACATATATACTACAGTATACTAGGCATAGGAAATTATATATTTTATTCTTGTCTTCTTTATAGGTTTCTCTACAAAATAAATAGTACGCAACATTTTTTTAATCAGTTTTCTTAGTTTAGTTCATTTATTATGCACCCCATACCCATCTTGTGGGCGGTAGTGGAAAGGGTTACAGAGACACATAATGGGCTCAGGGACTGAACCCCACAATTCATTTAGCTAAGCAAGTTACAATCTTGATGAGCTAGTTACAAAATTCAGTATAAGTCTTATACTATAGGTTTTTCCTTCAAGTTAGAATGTTCGTCCTGTTTGCTCAGTGGAGCTACTTATAACACCGGTTGATGCTAGGCTTTGTTTACGTTCCTGAGTTTGTCTTGGGTTACAACCGTGTTACGTGTTAATTAATTTCTGCTACTTACGGGAGTACGGGGCATATCCTATACTCGTCCTGCGAGTGATAGTTTGCTGTGCACCCCCATACTCATCCTGTGAGCAGTAATTGTGCACCCCATACTCATCCAGTGATCAGTAGTTCTGCACCCCATACTCATCCTGTGAGCAGTAGTTGTGCACCCCATTATCATCCTGTGAGCAGTAGTTGTGCACCCATTCTCATCCTGTGAGCAGTAGTTTGTTGTGCACCCCATACTCATCCTGTGAGTGATAGTTTACTATAGAGCATTATATACAGCTGTGGTGGTGTGGCCTGAGGTTCGTCACCAACAAGATGGTGAGCTGCAACTTGCCTTACCTCCGCAGTGCGTCGGGAATTTTCAAGATCATAGAAATTGTGAGTTGACTTTTGTTTTGTTTTGGGGTTTAGGATAAATATTGACTTAAAAAAGTTTCATAATACATAAGTGGAATAAGATGAACATCTAGATGTGAACTGGTGACTGCTGTTTAGAGAATATCTTCTGTCAGGGCTGAGGAGAGGCCTTAAAGCCTAATATAAAATTTTATGATACTGCGGCCTTCAAAAGCAATTTAATATTCGTGTGAAATACTAGTCAAACCTTGTATAATGAACAATACGATTATAACAACTGAATTGAAAATTTGCAATGCTTTAATAGTCAGACCTGTAACTAAATAACTATGCTAATGTAATCTTCGACTCAGAAAATATTTATCTTTTTCTTCCTATTTTTTTTATTTTATTTTGATATAATAAAGTGTATTTAAATGCACGAGTAATGCTTAAGATAATTAAATAAATAAGAAAATTTCAGCCGGGGCTGACTTAATGTTGTATATTAAAATGGTGAGGTTAGAGAGGCAGAAATACATTTAAAAAGATATAGAGAGAGAGGCAGATAGATACATGCCCAGGTAAGGCCAGCCATGTAAACTATGATTAACCGAGGAATGGGAGCACATAACAACTGGCTTTGTGAACCATGTCTCTGGCTTAAAGCAGCTGTGTGAGGAGTCTCTTCCTCAGGTTTAACAGGTAGATGGGGGCAGTTAGCCGGCATCTGCCTCCTTCCCTTCTGTGAGCATCTGAGCTATAGGCATGTGGTTGACTATAAACAGTATTATCCCCCCGCCTAACACCCGTACTTAGCCACCACAACTAACACACCAGGTGAGCGTAAGTGTGTCTCTGGGGTTGTTCCGTGGCGTGCCCCTCACCTTCGGTGCCCCACACGACACCTCCCCCAAGGTGGGCACAGATGCTGACTTCTTCGCCGGAGGAGTCATGGTGGCCGCCCTCCTCATATCGCCGCTCTTGCTCCTACTCTACACTCTAGGCATCATCCGCGTCCAGCAGACCATCTTGGTGAGGGACCCTCTTCTCGTGGGGCTTTGTGGGGAGGTCATGTTATGAGGGGAAAGGTCATATTGTCTCTAGAAGGTAATTATTAGGCCTCGTGGGATTATGAGTGACCACTGTGGGGTCATGAGTACCAGTGTGGTACTCATGAATCAGCTAAATTTCCTTAATAAACTTTTCGGTGATTCTATCTTATACATTGATGTACACATAATATGTGATGTGCATTTATTATATTTTGAAAAAAATAACTTGATAATCTCATCTAATCTAAATAAGTCTGACTAAACCAAATTGAACCAATATTAAATAATAACTCAAATTACATTATGTAAAAAGTTTTAATGTCTTGTCCCTGGGTAGCAAATGTCATTTTATAATTGTTTATGCCTCTAAAATATAGAAAATAACAATTATTCCTCTCAAACTTTGCGTTGACCTTCGCCTTTGATCGACAGCTTAGGGAAGATGTCTTGAAGGTTACCTGGAGGCTGTCGACGCCTTATCTAGACCTGTGACAATTTGCCACAGATCTAGATAAATTTATTTAAATTTATGTTGGGACAGTGTATGACGTAGTGAAGCCTCTCTCTCTCTCCCAGGAGCTGGCGATCAGTTTCCTGCTCTTCAGCTTTTTGTTCATATCGGGATCGATGGGGCTCGCCTTCTGGCACTCTCCATCCTCAGAGTGGTCGTCCCACAAGGCTGAGGGCATCTCCATGTCTGTCTTTCTGTATGTAGCAGCAGTCGCCTACACCCTCGACACGGTCCTCAACGCCAAGAACTACTGCTGCGGACCCAAGAATATCCCTAACGAGTCAACCGCCTAGACCCAAGAACCCCATTAACAAGGCCATTACCTATACCCAAGAATCGACTTCGCGAGTTCATCGTCTATACCCCAATTTCCCAGTCACTGACCCCTCTTTGAGATCCAAGAAACCCGCTAAAGAGTAAGTCTTGAATATAGTACATTACAAAGGCAGTTGACTCCCTGTTCAGCCCCACTCAAGAGTTAACTACCTGTAGTCCTATACCAAAGAACGCCCCCTCTCTCCCACTCCACGCTCACTATGCACAGCGGTATATCAACAACTCCGCACAGACACGCGCACACACACACACACACACACACACACACACACACACACACACACACACACACACACACACACACACACACACACACACACACACACACACACACACACGCATCACATCTTCCTGAGTTGGAGATTCTCGTCAGATACTTGTCACAAAGTCTGCCACAATACATAAATAGAGACTAAGCACTGATGGCCTGGCCAGTAGCTATGGGGTAACGAAGACAAAGCTTCACCCTTGGCTAGGAAAGGGAACTATCAGGCGAAAGCCTGATCCCTTCCACTTGGAAGGGATCAGGATTAGGATTTGGGATGGGACGTTGGTAAGGAATGGCGCCTAACCACTTTGTCACTCTCGGGGGGTTGAACGCCGACCTGCATGAAGCGAGACTGTCGCTCTACCTCCACCCCCAAGTGGTTGGGTGGACCAGCCAGGTACACGTTAGGTCAATTTAAGACATAACCAATAAGTAATTTGATCTGATTCAATTTAAGATGACTGCCCTGCCTCCCAATATAGGCCTATTTTTGTAGCAAAAAATACTGTGTCAAGTTTTCAGGCACAGTATTTCAAGTATAAACTTGAAATGTCAAGTTTGACATTTTAAGTTTACTGGAAATAAAATAATACACATATTGTAAAGAATAAATTTATAAACCTGGTAAAAAAATTGCTATTTTTATTTGTAAGACTTCAACTACTTTCGTAAACGTGTCATGAGTTTTTTTTAAAGTTAAAATAAATTATGATTTAATTTAACTCTTAAAAATTATGAGTTAAAATAAATTATGATTTATTTTAACTTTTTAAAAAATCACGAGTTTAAACAAATTATGATCGTTGACAGACAGACAAGGGGCACCGAGTCTGATGAAGCCTCTCTCATGGTTCCTATATACTTAATTTTTAAACTAATGAAAAATAAATCTTTGTTTAATTAGACGCGACGGATTTTTTATATTTACTCTTGGAATTTTGATGCAAAGATAAAAAAAAAATCTGAAACGCATAAATGAAATACATAAAATACATAAAACTTGGGATATAAATATTACAAATAATTACACCCCTCGTGAAGTTGTTTATTATGAATCACATACAAAAATCTCTTAAAACATATGGGTAAAAAAAGGTCGATAGAACGCATGTTTGTGTGTCATGCATGTGTTGAGAGCGCAGGTCGTAATATGAGCTCATCATCTATATATATAGATGATGAGTTATCTTTGGATTGATGGTGGATTACATCGTCTATATATATAGATGATGAGTTCTAATCACTAACAATCTGATGTGATCTATTTGTTCCTTAAATTCCTTCTATACAAAGCAAAGCAGAAGTACATTTGAGTACAAAGAGCATTTTCATCAAGGTTTAAATGCGTTATCTGCCATTATCAGTTTCTGTAACGTGACCCCTCGCTATCTTAACGGTTCAGTGATTGGGTCCACCACACACCAGCTTACTCTTCACAATATTGAGATGACATAACCTTCAACATTTAAACCATTTACTAATTGACCTAATGAAATCCATTCCTATCAACATATTAGCTTTCAGTTTGTGTCTACCATTAATCATACTTTTGGTAAGTACTTTAAACATAGGGACCGTTTACCTTTTGATCTCAGATCTGGTGTTGTTTATCTGTTCTAAGTGCTTGAACTGTAAGGTTCGATACCCCGGGGAATATCTCATGATGCTACCTTATCATCGTACCTGTGAGCATTGGGTCATCTTTTGCCGTATGTCTGCAACTTTGGCAAGTTGTGTCCTCTACTTAACAAAGATCGCTGTGAAGCCATGTGTCAGCCATTCACTCACACTGATTTCACTGTGATAACTTCCAAGTCATCGACTAGATCACTATCATGGAATCCATTTACCTCGGCAAAATGAGACCATTCGTTGAAAACTCTGAGTTCTCGACTTAATTGCTCACCCACTATTGTCTTCTCTATGTTATGTCTACGTTGTATTTTTTTCTATTTTGTATATATTTTTTACTTTTTACTTTGTATATTGTTTGATTAGGTTTTATTGTCTTAGTATTTTAATATATATACTGATTTTAATAAATCTTTGAACTTTTTATTTACGATTTTAGCTTTTTTTTTGTCGAGTGTGCTTATTTTTTTTGCACTGATGATGGAGTACATTCTCCAAAAGTCTGTTTTTAAATATAAAGCATCGATATATGTCTTTTCTGTGATACTACTGTTTTTCATAAGATTAAAATACCTAAGAAGAAAATCTCTGAGAGAGAGAGAGAGAGAGAGAGAGAGAGAGAGAGAGAGAGAGAGAGAGAGAGAGAGAGAGAGAGAGAGGGAGAGAGAGAGAGAGAGAGAGAGAGAGAGAGAGAGAGAGAGACAGAGAGCAGTACATGCCATGGTGGATTACAAATATATAGCTTTTTAAGATTTTAATAATTTGAAGTAGAAGTTGTTTGACAATTGTTTAGCAAAATATTATTATTATTGTAAAACGACGACGCAGTTATTACCCACATTTTATATTTAGTAGTTGTCTGTGTCCATGGACTCACTAGACGGAAGTGTTTCCATTAATTTCTGGAGGATTCGTTGCGGTATTTTACTGGGATGTGTTTATGATTGCGTTACTTCACCCTTACCATTCATTGTTAAGGTGAGCGTAGATTTGTGGCTAAATAACAGTTTTTGACAGAATTTTAGTTCTCATTAATAGGATTCCATATCGGCCATTGGTTAGGGAATCATGACACTTAAACATTTTGTTTATAATAAATGTGTTCAGTTATGAAACTAGATCGTACTTATACAAAAAAAAAATAGAGAACAAGAACGGCATGTTATTTTGTCCGTTGAGGATCATAGCGTACAGAATGTGAGATAATATTTGAGAAGACAAGTGGCACCATGGCGCCCATTCTTTAGTACCGGTCCATCCATAGGCTACACTGTATAATTGAGAGCAAGATTACTTCCAGGTGCATGTTTTACAGACATCACTGTCAATCGTCCCTGCAAACTGTGATTTATGATGAATATGGATGCTGCCGTGCTAGCTAGATAAGGGAGTTGCAGCACCAAACATACAAACATGCAACCGGGCTAGTGAACATCATGAGAGGCCGAAGTTGTTGCACTGAAGAAGAGGGCAGAAAGAAACTGTTGGAGCCGCGCCTCACTCAGAGTCCTGCCTGTATGAGAAAAATACATCGAGGCCATAGATGACGCAGAGGAAGAAGCTGAAGGCGCCGCAGGCGTCGGCCACGGGTTCCTTGGAAGAATACTTGGCGAGCACTAGGATGCCACTAACGAAGAAGAAGATGCTCAACACCCCACTCAGGAGGATTTCCTAAAAAAAACACACACAAAAAAATATATATATTCATTTTGGAATTACATTTTCATAGCATGTACGATATATAGCCTTAAACAAGAGTCTCACACATTATACAAATTTGATATACAGAGGACATAATAGGGCTTAATAAAATTCATTTCTACAATAATGTTCCCTGATAGGGAAACCTCATGTTTTAAATTGTATTTTCAAAATTTTGATGGAACACAGTAGTGTTTGACAGTGAGAACAAACTCACGAAATAATTTATCAATGGCTTATCACTAAAGTTAATGTTTCTAAACGTTTCAAGAATCCAAAAACGTCATAATTAGATTATATTTTATGTGTGTGTGTGTACTCACCTAGTTGTACTCACCTAGTTGTGTTTGCGGGGGTTGAGCTCTGGCTTTTTGGTCCCGCCTCTCAACCGTCAATCAACAGGTGTACAGATTCTTGACTGCACACCTAACACCTTGACCACACACACACCTTGATCTGTGTGTGTGTGTGTGTGTGTGTGTGTGTGTGTGTGTGTGTGTGTGTGTGTGTGCGTGCGTGCGTGCGTGTGTGTGTGTGTGTGTGTGTGCGTGCGTGCGTGCGTGCTTGCGTTTGCGAGAAAAAACAAAGAGAGAGCGACTTACCAGCACTCTGCTATGCCCGTGTAAAGCATTCTGGGCAAAGAGTCCAAAACAGGTGAATAAACTGAGGAAGACGGTGCCAGTAACGAAGTGTTGCCAGCTGTGGACAAGGCTGAACCACAACCCCACCACCACCACCACCAACACCTGCGGGGACAAGAGGGTCGTTGGTCACTGGGGAAGCGCTGCCTTCAGTGTACATTACCTGTATGAGGCTAAGCTAAATAAATGAAAGAATGTAAACAATTGTGGGACTAAATGTTATGGTCAAAGCTCAGCCCATCCTTCTAAAATGATAGTACTTATAGTCACTATTTGGTCTCTCAAAATGTTCACATTTTTATTACTGAATTAGTCAAGATAGTATTCTAGAAAATCGGAAATGTAACTAAAGAACCTGAGTTAACTTGTCCAAGCAATCCCAGGCCTAATGCACGCTATCTTAGATCTGATATAGTACAAATATGTGCTATACTAGGCCTAGAAATGTGTAAGTTTGGTATTAATTTTTTTTTCGCACTCTTTGGGGGTAACAGTACATATTGGTACGTTCGACCAAATAGTTGTCATAAGTATTATAATTTTAGGAGGATATGTTTTCTAAACTAACATACTTTCTTCAAAATAACATTAAATATTACCTCGAACTTTATCTTAAATTAACCAGAAGTAACCTTCCTGAGCCCAACGATAAGACTGTTGACATATTCTTATATATTAAATCATAACTATCTTTTCAAGATAGTTACTTGCTTAGCCAACTGAATTTCGAGGTTCATTCCTCAGCCCATAAGTGCCTCTGTAACCTTTTCCACCGCCGCCCTCAGGATGGGTATAGGGTGTATGATAAATTAATTAAACTATAAAAAACTTTCACCAAAGACCCCCCACCACCTGATGCCACACATAAGAAACAAACGTAGCCTACAACCAATTACAGTGGACCTGGTTAGGTTCGCCGGTCGGCCGCCGGAGGGAGCAGACCCGTCCTGTCCCCTCAGTTGTTGGGCGGATCGTGCAGTTGGTGGTTGAGCGGCAGTTTGAGTGCCCTGTTGGGTACCCTGCTAGTGCAGGGTGTGGATGCCCCCTCTCGAGCGTACGTCGTCGATTGGCCTTTAGTTTTCGTCGTCTATCAACCATACTGGACTTGGCATTGCCCTAGTGGAGGTACTGCGTGTGACGTTATCGGACCTGGTAGGGGTGTAGATTCTTCAAGCCCACCACCCTGTGGTGAAGTTTGTTCGCCCTGAGATGTTCCGGGCATTTCTTAAAAAGTGTTATAGGGATGTTCGTTCCCTATGCCGGGTAATGCTGGTACGATGAAGGTCGTCAACCTGTCTGTGAAGTTGACCACCCTGAAGCCATCAACACTGCCACTCTTCCGGTAATGAAAAGTGTCCTGAAGCTGGGCACCCTCATAAATACTGTCCGGCAGTATCCTCCCCGCCATAGCAGCCACATAGTAAGGACTGACGATTTAAAATGCTCGCACAGCACGCAGTATATCCTATCACGACCAAAGATCACATTCACTCCAAAATATCTACCATTTACGGGCTATTCATGCCCGTGCCACCTCTTGGGTGGCCTAATCTTCATCAATCAATGGGAAGAACCATACAGTAGTAACTATTTCACCCCATCTATACACTAATGAGGAGGCTAACGTGGAGGATAAAGTAGAGGTAGAGGACAGACTCACCATCTGAGACACCTTCAGTATCCCTCGCGGACTCATAACGTAAGTCATAGGATCCATCTTGATGGAAGGGCGGGAGCTTGTGTGTGCAGGCGTGAAGGCTGTGGGCGTGGGAGAGAGCTCGAGAAGTCTAGTAGTGACGATTAGCTACGCGAGTAGGCGAAGAATCCTGGTGGCGGTAATGGGAGCGAGGAGGAGGGTGGGGTTAGGGCGCGTGAGGAGTGGGCATCTATAAGTCAGGTCGAGGCCGTAAAAATTAAATATAGAGTACAGGTTATAGTAGCAAGTGTGCAGGGGAGGGGGGGGGGAGAGTAGGAAGTTATCTTGTGGCTCCAAACTGGTGGCGTAGAGGGTTTGAGGGCGGAGAAGAGCTGTGGGTGGGTGTGGAGGGATGGGCGCGGGCGTGAGGTGGGCTCCACAAGCAGGGGAAGACTAGACGGTGTTGCCTCCACCAAGACACTCTACACGAGAGAGAAATCTAATCACCGCTGATAAGTGACAAAGGTCTTACCTTCTGGTATTTCCTCGTATATATATATACTATACTACGTTAAGGTACTGTGGCAACCTATACCTTGTGAAGGTTCCGGGGATCAACGGCCCTGCGGCCCGCACATAAAAAAAAAAATACTGTTCGGTTTTAGATAATGTAATAAATAATATATCATATGGGACGTCCGTCAATGCATTTAGTTATTACCACCAAGCGTGGTAATAACGTACCCTTCGCCTCCGGTACCACAGCCAGTGTACCGCACTAGCACCTTCAACTCATCAACTAACACTTCAATCTAAAGCCTGGATCTGAGCACACGTGAGAAGATACGGAATAGAGAAGACATGATAACGGCATAAAATATTATCAGAGGAATAGACACGGTACAACAAAGAGGCGTTGTTTACTAAGAGTAACGAGGGAACTACCATGGAAGGACTACAGGAGAACGTCAAGCAGGACGTCTTTAATGTAAGGGCAGCGCCCAAATATATTGTTTAGAGGGTAAATTTTAGTCGATTCATTAAATAGCCAAAAAGATAGAATCAAACATAATTAAGAGGGTCGGAAGTCTATGCATTAGCTGGGATTATGGGGCTCAGGAGCTAGAGCTCGACCTCACAAACGCATTTGGGTGAATAAATTAAGGCGAGCACGTAGACCCAACTCATATGACTAACTATAGTAAGAGGCATGACAGGAGGCTGGCAAGATTGATAAGATAAAACCTGCTAAAAAAAACTTTATCCAATATTGTAGGTTGGGCGTAGTGTGCGCTTATCTACTCCTTCCTCAAACTCACAAGCTCCTTGTGAGTTTGGCCTTACAACCTCTCCCTTGTTGCTCATGTGTGAGGTACAACTGCTTCCTTCTCTCCAGCGCCTTCTGAAGGCGTGGTCGGTTTGGCCAGCCACTGTCGCTTCCACTAGACCTTGACACCATCACATAATATTAGAGGAAATGTCAGATCCTGTTTACACACACATCTCCTGTGCCAGGTGAATACGACGGGCTTACCATAGTCCGTGCTGCTTGGAACGTTTTGTTCCGTGTAGCTGAATCTAAAACAACAAACATAAAACATCCTGTTTACAGCCACATACCCACTCATAGTTGTCTCATCTACGACCCTACGTCCGGTATTTTGGTTGGGTGTTGGTCTTAAGACCTATCAACCTCGGGAGGGCTATTTACGCCACAGTTTCTTTGTAATTGACATAGCGACCAACCAGCGAGTGTACTTAAGTCCTGAACACAGTTCTCATGTCCTGTGTCCTTGTATTGTGCCTTGTGTTCTCTGTCATCTGTTTACAAGTGGACGGAGCAGCACTTAATTGTCGTTTTATATAAATGAAACAAATCGTCAGAGGACGTATATCAAGTAAAATGTACAGACAAACTATATACACACCGAGACGTGTATTCCACTTGTGTGTGTATATACACCACGTTTACTTTAGGTCTGACTTATATCATGGATTATATAATCCTTCAGGGTGTGATAGGACTCAAGCCCAACACTAAACCAACAGAGGATATATTCTGTAGGACATAATCATGAGTACCAACAGACAAACGTATCTGTAATCTCTGTGTTCCAAAATGCCGGTACTTTACACAGCTGAGCTGGTGCGTCTGGTCAAGGCACAGAAACATCTCGTCGTAACTGCTCCAGCCACACAACAGGGAACTTGTAATGACAATAGTAATTCAAATTAAAAATTCAAATTCAAATGTTTATTCAGGTAAAAATACATACATAGATGAGTTATAAATTTTTGATTTATAGATAGAGCTAGTACATACAATACCTAAATCAACTAATAAGCACAGCGTGTCGGGCAAGGTGTGGGGGAAAGAAACACTTAGATTAAAACTTAATACTAATTGAGATTAAAATATAAATTGTATTGAAAATTAAAAAAAAAGGGGGGGGGGACATGGCAGTAATCAGCAATTATACAAGTTGGTCAACAACCAGTGTTGCCTGAAATTAGCAAGACATGGGTTGACATTTAGGAGGTAAGGTAGGTTACAAGGAGTTTATTAGGTAGTATTTAGTTTTTCTCTTAAACTGGTTGAGAGAGGTACAGCCTTTGACATGATTGGGAAGGTCATTCCACATTCTGGGTCCCTTGATTTGTAGAGCTTTTCTAGTTTGGTTAAGTCGTACTCTTGGAATATCAAATAGGTATTTGTTTCTGGTGTGGTGCTCATGGGTTCTGTTACAACCTTCTAGGAAGCTTTTGGGGTCAGGACTGGCATTACACTTCAGAGTTTTAAATATATAGAGTACACTTGAGAGGATGTGCAGTGACTTAATATCTAACATTCAGAGATTTAAGTAAGGGTACCGAGTGCTGTCTGAGGCCAGAATTTGATATTGTTCTAATAGCAGCTTTGTGTTAATTAGAGGACGTAGATGATTTTGGGTAGTAGAATCTCAAGCACAAATACCATTGTTGAGATAAAGATTGATGAGAGAGTAATAGTGCGTCACCAGGGCAGGACGAGGTACATAATATCTGATCTTAAAAAGAATGCCAACAGTTTTTTATTTTTTTATATATATTTAGAATGTGTCCCTGAAAATTCAGCTTGTTATCGATGAGGACACCAAGGAATTTACCATTTACTTTGTTATTAATTTGGGTATTGTTTATTCTTAGATTAATTTGATCTGAGGATAAATTACTAAACAAAATATAGAAGGTTTTGTCAATGTTAAGTGTGAGTTTGCTAGCAGTCAGCCAAAGATGGACTTTATTTAGTTCAGTATTCACTGAAACATTCAGAGCAAGAGGGTCAGGACTGGAGAAAATGAAGGTTGTGTCATCAGCAATTAAAACTGGTTTGAGGTGTTGAGAGAAATTTGGTAGGTCATTAATGTAGATGAGAAAGAGGAGAGGGCCAAGTATGCTGCCCTGTGGAACACCAGTGTTGTTGGATAGGGTGGGAGAAATGGAATTATTCACAGAAACATACTGGAGCCTGTCAGTCAGGTAAGACTGAAGGTATTGGAGTGACCTCTGACTTCATAATGATGTAATTCAAGAAAAAAGTTTTTAGTAGTTGACAGTGTCAAAAGCCTTACGTAGGTAAAAAAATAACTCGTCAGGGAACTCCTTTTTATAAAGAGCTGCATGTATCAAGTTAATCATACTAATCAGTGCATCGTTAGTGCTTTTTTTGGGTCTGAAGCCATATTGTCAAGAGCTAAGTATATTGTGTTTGGGTAGATAAGATTAAAGCTGCTAGTAGATTAGCTTTTCAAATATTTTTGGCAAGGTTGGCAGAATTGATATAGGTCTGAAATTGCCGACATCAGTGAGATCACCACATTTATGGACTTGGGTTACTCTTGCTTTTTTAAAATATCCGGAAAGGTTTGGAGTTCAAGTGATTTGTTGAAGAGCAATGCAATGGCAGGAGCTAGAAATCTGGATTTTTTTTCTTTTGTAAATTAGAGTTGGCCAATGTGCATAGACTACTATTTAAAAAAAAATAATTTAAAAATGGATATTCGCTTGAAGGCAGGCTAAGAGCAGGGAAACTAGGACGGAGTGAAGGAACGGTGCCCAACCACTTGAATTATCGAGGATTAAACGGTGACCATGCAAGAAGCGAAGCCGGCACTATACCGACCAGTCCAAGCTGAAGGACGAGAAAGAGTGTGTTGGATGGCGCTTAACCCGGAGGTAAGGAGAACCTCACTGGGAAAAACTTTTGCCTGTCAGGCCGACGTCAACGCCGTAGGCCAGGAACGCGAGGATGCAGAAGGCCCCGCAGGCCTGGAGCTGCGCAGAGTGCGATGCTTTCACAAAGATCAGTATGCCAGCTGTCAGGAAGAGTATGGCCAACACCGCGCTAATCACAACTTCCTGTAAGACAAATGTAAATATATTAAGAGACAATATCAGGAGCACAAGAATTGAAAATATCATTCCACAACATGACTCTTCACCGCAAAAAGAGAGGCGCTACGAGTGTCTCGATAATGAGGCACTCGCGAGGTACTGTAGCGGGGGAGACACTTGGGTGAGGGGCACAGATCTGATTAACGTGGGAGAGAAACACCCAAACTGAGTGAGAGTTTGTTGGGAGAGATCACAACAAACTTTACTGACTTTCTTTTATAGATGACGTCTACATGAAAGGAATTTATCAAATATATTTCATCTGAGATCTCATGAAGATTTTAGAAAAAACACTTTGTCTGCAAATGTCGTTACTCTACCAACTAAGTGGTTCGACATAAATTGGAGAGAATCAACTTACCGCGTAACGCGACGGTCCTTGTAGCAAGTTCTGCACCATGACGGCCACGATGGTAATGATGGAGGCGACTGTGGCTCCAGTAGGCACGTGCAACCAGAAGTGAATTGCGTCAAACCAGGTGACCATTGCCACCATAACGAACACCTGTAGGGAGAGACTACAGTCAACCAGGTGGTTTCTCATTGGTCGCGTAAGGCCTCGCTCTCCAGAACACCAACACTACACCAGAGCACCAACACTGCACCAGAACACCAACACCACACCAGAGCACCAAGACCACACCACAACACCAACACCACACCATAACACCAACACCACACCACAACACCAGAGCACCAACACCACAACACCAACAATACTATGGCCTAAACTTACCAGCTCGACTATCCGGACAATTCCTTGAGGAGTGGTCAGGTATGAAGTATTAACCATGTTGAGGATTCGTGGTGTGGGTGTTGGACCTGGGCGTGCGGGTACGCGTGGACGGAGGCGAGGAAGTGGGCGTACTGATGACGAGGGCGGCCGGGTGTCTGGTACTTATCCACCTTCCTTATCTGTGTCCATAGCGAGGAGGTGGCATCGTTCCCTCATCACCTGGATGGCGGTCGTGATATGACGATATATCTAGAGTGTGAGGTCCTTCCGGTGTATGACGCAAGACAGGTTTATCAGTCACTCATCACCAAGCCCTCACTACCAGCCCCTCACTACCAGCCCCTCACCACCAGCTCCTCACCACCAGCAGTACATCCACACAGTAGCACACTGTGATGTGGTGGAGGCTGACTCCATACACAGTTTCAAATGTAGATATGATAGAGCCCAGTAGGCTCAGGACCCTGTACACCAGTTGATTGACAGTTGAGAGGCGGGACCAAAGAGCCAGATCTCAACCCCCCGCAAGCACAAATAGATGAGTACAAATAGGTGAGTACAGTAGTACATCCATTCCACAGTACACACACACACACACAGCAGTACACCCACACGACAGTACACCCACACATGGTACACGCACACAACAGTACACCCACACAGCAGTACACCCAACGGTACACCCAACGGTACACCCAGACAACGGTACACCCACATACCAGTTGACACCATATCAGCTTATCTATAGAATAAGCACCTCGGACATAGCGGGCTAAGGTAAGTGAATAGTCACTGATTCATATATATTTATTACAGGCCAATGTACATCACGTCCGTTCCAACGTACAGCGTTCGCACAAGGCAGCTTAAGGCTCGACCCAAGTACGGAATCAATGATATGAAAAAAATGGGTTCTCGAGGGCGAGAACTTCAACAAGGTCGAGTCGCGGTTCCCGAAGCCCATGGGGACATCAAGAGAACGGTCCTTGGTGAAGTGTAGTTTCCTCTTACAGGGCGCTGGACGCGTCAGGCAGCACCTGGACATAGCACCCCGGCTCCGCGTAACTAAAGACGTTGATGTAGCCGCAGCGAGCCGTGTGGTAGACGGTGTCGTAGGGCTCTGAGCTACCATCCACACCGTTGCAGTGTGGCACCTGTAGAGGTCAGGTGGTTATGGAGAGGTCAAACGCACGGAATCAAGGGGGGTAGTAAAATGAGGTCAGATCAGCCAGCTACAAATAAAGATATTATATATATTAAACATAACTACACACACACGTTATAGTTGATACGTTATAGTTAGGTAAGTGAGTTTTGTGTGTTCAAAGAGTCACACCTGTGACTATCACGGGGAAAAGATCAACTGACTCAAGAACAGATCATACGAGGTGAAAAGTCCGGATGAACACGGTCTACACCTCACCATACATGGCAGGTAAAGTTAAAGGGGCTTGGAATGGGAAGGTAACTGAACGAAGGAGAGGGACCTGGACGAAGGAGAGGGACCTGGACGAAGGAGAGGGACGTGGACAAAGGAAACATACCAGGGGAGGAAATATTGGAGGCAAACCCATAGAGAAGGGAGTTGCAGCACAGGTCTATTAATGGCTCAAGCAGAGCCCAAAAGCTGGAGTTAGCCCACCGCAAGAACAATTACCAAAGTATAGCTAGGTTAATACAGCTACGTAGATCCATAGGGTCGAGTACAGACCTGGTCGACGTCAGGTTCCAACCCTGATGATGTCTGAGAAAGGTAGGACTTTAAGTGGAACCAGCCCAGGTCCGTCTCCGCGCAGTCCATAATCATGTCCACCATCCAGTAGTGTTCTCCGAACCTATAGGCACAAAGAAGTTTTTTTTATAACAAAATCAGTCGTTTCATCTTTTTCCCTCATGGGTTAGATATAGGGACGGAGTTTGAGTCAAGAGAAATGAATGATAAACAAGTTCTGGCGAATGGTATGACCAGAGAGTACCTGCTGCTCTTTATTACAAGTCTTCTGGTCGTCCACCAATTTGGACAAGAGGGGGACCTTGAGATTTTTTTTACTCGTGTTCAACAATATTGATCATCTGACAGGGCCTGTGTGTTCCTATGTCCACTCTGAAAACTTCGCCAGTGACAAGTTTACTTAATTCGATAAATTAAGTAAACTACCCAATAAAAAACTAATTGATGAACCAGTTACAGAGTTTGCTAACATGTACAATTTCAAAATAAGCTCAGGAACTAAATCTTTTATTAGTTATCCTAACCGAATTTGTTATCAAGTTACAAGTGGGCAGTAGTCTAATTACGGTAGTGTGGGTCATGTTACAGTGACCATGAACTAGATCAGTAACTTGGGGGATGGGGAGCTTACTGTGTGTGTACTACCTACACTTCCCAAACTTGAGATACTTGGCCAGGATTTTTGGTAATATGACATCTTTAAACATTTTTCTGAACAACAGAGATAAAAAAAAATTGAAAATTTTCACACTCAATTACAATTTCATCTTCGTATCTCATTGTACACCCCTGCCTATTCACTGTACACCCTGCCTATTCACTGTACACCCTCTCTATTCACTGTACACCATCTCTATTCACTGTACACCCCTGGTTACACACTGCCCGCGCTGGTAACACAATGTACATCCTGGTTACTCACTGCACACACCATGGCTGTACTGTACATCGTAGCTACTCATTGTACATTGTGGTGACTCACGTGTTGAGTTCTTGGTACTCCGGAGCGCTGGGGTTGTTGGTGGTCCAGACAAGGGGAGTGCCGAAGGCCTGCACACCGTTGTAGTTACCCTGACCTTCCTGGGCACCGTACCAGTCCAGTTTGGTGTCGCCTTGCCGCCAAGCGTTGTATTTGTCGTAGTGCTCGTTTGTGCCCAGTTTGTTGACGGTGATGTCCAGCGAACAGGGGTCCGACTCTGCGTCAGGCTTGCAGTCTGTGGGTGTAGACGGGTAGTGGTGATGGTGGACGGGTAATGGTGATGGTGGTGGGAGGGTTGTGGTGGTGGTAGGGTTGTGGAGGTGGTAGGGTGGGGTGAGTGGTAGTGGTTGTGTGCCTATAGCCTATCTTAATATATTCCTCGCTTAGAATTGTTCATATGGTTCTTACTTTGACCAGTCTTGTGTATGTTGCTGTCATTGTCGACTTATGTGAGTGTCGCTAAGATTGTGCTGCCTATAATTGAAGACATTTATTTATACAACAATATAAGATAGTTTCCTGTTCTTGTATTATATTAAAGTAATGAATAAATATTGAGGACATACAATGAGATGGAACCCGCGTCCCTGACTACGCAGACGCACGCACTACTGGGTGTCCGAGATCTGTCACGCGGGTTCGATTCCATCCCGTCTATCGATTTCACTGTGTATCTAAGTACTGAGTTGTTCTCCAGCATCTTTCTTTCATCTCAAGTAAATTTCTTACTCACTTCTCTTACAATATGTCAGCCCATTAACTCACTAACGATTACTATCATTATTTGGGCGGCCAAATATTCCGGCACCGCTAGACACGGGAGGTGAGGCAGTGCTCCTAGCGCTCCCGCCCCGGTAGCGGTGACCAGCAGGGACAACACAGGATTAAGATTATGAAGAGTAAGCACTTCGGTGTAGCAACAGCCACTTCCCTGGCACGTATGTCTCATCTGTACAACTTGGTAAGGTAATACAGTGTAGGTGTACTGATGAACACTTGTGACCTGGGGTGTATACGTGTCCCCAGTGATCTGGGGTGTACATGCGTCCCCTGTGACCTGGGGTGTGTATGTGACAGTGTGTATGGGTGACCTGGGGCTCACCTGGGCGGTGATTAGTGTCGATGCCTCCGATGATGAACAGGTCCTGGCCAGGGTTGGTTTGCTTGTGAATGAAGATGACCGTCCTGACCTTGCCTCCGTAGGCAGGGGTGGTGGGCGCCTCTGTGGTGGACGTCGTTGTGGTGGACGTCGTTGTGGTGGACGTCGTTGTGGTGGACGTCGTTGTGGTGGACGTCGTTGTGGTGGATGTCGTTGTGGTGGACGTCGTTGTGGTGATCACTGGAGACAAACACAAGGTCAGAGTAAACGAGAGGTTTAACCCCAAAACTCGATTATTACACATTCATGCCCATATAGTGTACAGAGGTACATCAGGGCCTGCATGGCAATAATAAGCTAGCTAATAAAACAGGGGTTGGAATACATTATTATTAAAAACATTACTGGGGTCGGGGGGTGGGCACTTCCTCACCACCAGTGGGCACTGAAATGCCTTACTTTGAAGTGGGTACAATACTGAGCCTTACTAAGGTTCGGAGTGGATAGTACAGAGTGCCCTAGTACTACCAAAATGGATCGCACAGTAAGATCTGCCAAACTATATACTGTATATATATTTAGCTGTTATGTAGTGTTGTCTCTGCCGCAGTTCTGCTGGACGTTAGTGCAAGACACGAGTGCAATAAGGCATTACCAAAGGTGGAGGCTAGACTGTGCCTTACCAGGAGTGCCGCAGCCGACGCAGAAGGCGAGGATGGGTTCCTGGTAGTCGAAGATGGCGATGCGAGCTGTCCCGTCCTCGGCCACTGTCACGCTCCTGGTGCAGTTGCTGATGAGCTCACAATAGTCCCCCGCCGGCAGCCCTGATCAGCGGCAGACACCAGGTAAGGAAGGTAATAATATTAATAATGATGACAGTAATACTACTACTAATAATAATATCATAATAATAAATCATAATAAATAATAATAATAATAAATAACAGTTATTATTGTTTGTATTGTATTACAGAATTGTGGCTCCCACTCCCCCAAAAATGTATTTCGAGAATTCCCCCTCTTTTTTTTTGTTTATCCTGACGAAGTTATACAAAACATCTGTAGGACCCACGAAACGAAAGGTAACAAATATAATTGCCTTAGTTTGGGTTCAGCAGCAAAAATATAAGCGTATTTTTCGTAACTCAAAATGGTGACCGTTCAATGTTTCCACAAGTTCATTCAGGTAGGTTATATTGTTATAAAAAATAGCTCTAAAATCACATATATTATGAAATAATCAAGGAATATATTGTTTAAAGAGGCCTCCGAGGTTGGCAGAAGTGCATGGTGAGGCAGCACGTGACATGGTCTCTCAAATTTTCACAACATGACCATTCTCTCCCCAGGGACTTCAAGCCGTGGGAAGCGCAAGAAGTCTCTTACATTTCCTGAATTGTTCTCCAGTTCCAACGTTTGATGACATTCAGGGATGACAGCCTGGTTAATAAGATATATAAAATAAAGCCACAAGGAAAGTGTGTGTAGCTACAGACTTGACAAGACACTCACCAGTCTGGAGCACCTTGTCTAGCGAAGCCAACTTGGACATGGCGAAGAAGCCCAGGTGTCCGCGGGAGAAGGCCACGTCCTCGTCCTCCTGGTACCAGTTGTCGACCTGAGTCCCTGACACAACGTTCCTGAACATCACCTGAGGGTTCACACACACACACACGGGATTTGAGTCCATTGCCGACGATGTAGCATTAAATAAAGTTTATACTGTATATATTTTCTTTGGAAATGTGATTTTTGTCATGTGCACATCAGAACGAAGCTGATTCTCTCTGGCTGCACTGCCATCCTCAGACCAAACCACATAGCAAGCCAATGCTCCAGTAGCATTTTCCGCATTGGAAACCCCATTTTATCACTCCTTCCCCCTCTTTACTGACCATCTGGACGATGGCGTTCCAGCGGTGTTCGCAGACCCAGCCGCCACCACAGGAGCCGTCAGCACTGATGGGCACGCTGTCAGTGCTGCCATTATCGTCGCTACCCGGGGGGCCCTGGTCGTTGTCGTCGAACTCGTAGCTGCTCATGACGCGCATGAAGCCGTAGTCGTATGCCAGGGAGAAGGTCACACCCATCTTGTACTCCCTAGCCTACAGTGAACGTTAAAAAGTCATATAATCGAACTTTCGCGCTCAAAAGCTGATTTCTCTCCCAAATTCATTTAAATTTATTAGTAACTAAAAATAATACAACAAAAATTATCAATACTGCCTGCTACAATGTACCTTTTTCATCTTACCTGATATGTTAGGTTAAGGACCTGGCCGAAACGCTGTGCGTGTTAGTGACTTTGCAAGAATGTAAAAATACCAATCTTGGGTAATCTCACCAACCCATTGTACCCTCTTATGAATAACAATTATTATTATTATTCTTAGCATTATTATTACTTGCACCGCCTACCCCCTGCCTGCTGCCGTCCCCTCTCCTCACCTGCTTGTAAGTCAGGGCATCGACTCCACTTGGAACACCTCTCTGGGTGTCTTGGTTATCAACGAAGACTAGAGCCTTGTAGGAGGGCGCCATCCCCACCTGGGAGTCGTACACGTCAGCCAGCAGCGTGAAGTTGTCTACTCCAGCCGCCACCCGCGACGAGAACCGGAACTCCGTCGTCAGTCCTGAGGTGGCCACCAGATACTGAGTTATCTCCTCACTCGTCGTGCAAGATTCGTGACAAAATTTAGTTTGGGAAAAATACGAGTTCATTTATACTTGTAGTGCTATATTTCAAAATTTATACCAAAATTGTCAAAAGTGTTGCTTATGTATATCAAATGTGCTAACAGTGTAGTTCACTTGTACCAAATGTACCAAGAGTGTTGCTCACCTATACCAAAGTAGTCGTTGACGGAGATGGGATCACTGCCCAGGTCGAGGACCTCGTGGTAGACGAAGGGTCTCTGGCCGCTGGGGAAGCCCTCTGCTATGTTGAGGTTGTTGGTGAGGCTCTGGATGGCTTCCAGGTCCTGCCGGGGGAACCAAGTCACCTCAGGTCCGGTTCTGTGTTACCTCCTTGTCATGCTGGGGCCTCCCATGCACCACGACCCGGGATGTTGCATGGGTAACCCTTCACGTTATGGGGGACCCAGAGGTGCCCCTCACACTACAACACTCACAATTGTCATCCCTAACAACGTTCCACACTCGATCCCTCGCTTTGTTATCTTCAGGACAAGCAAGCTGGGCTTACCCATAACATGAAGTTACTGGTCTTGGTTCCTCCCCCCTCCCCCACACTCACCTCAGGCCAGATATACTGCCCCCTTCCCCCCCCCCCCGAACACACTCACCTCAGGCCAGACATACTGCCCCCCCCCCCCACACTCACCTCGGGCCAGACATACTTGGCGCTGCCGACCCTGAAGCCCATGACACCAATGTCCAGGAGGAGGGTGAGGTAGGTGGAGAGTTGGTCCCTGACGGCGTCGCTGGCGGTGTACAGGTCGGTGAGCCCATCCAGGTAGCAGTTCCTCACCTCCGTCACCTCGCTGTAGTTGTGCACCCCTCCTGCAACACCACTCGCACACTTCAACACCTGCAACACCACGCACTTTAACACCTACAAGACTGCACACGCAACACTTCCAACACACCGTTTGGTTTTACTTTAAATGCTCGAGGTGTTTGAGAATCTAAGCAAATTATAGCAGTTGAGTTGAGCCCTTAAGTATTTACTTGAAGAGCACTTGTGTTGGTGGGGAAATGTGTAAATACAGCGCCAGGAAAGCTTTACAACAGCAACACTCATGCCTCGCAATACAAGGTATATGACTTTAGATTCAATTAATGGTTGTATGTATCTCATTATACACTATACAGTATTTTAATGTCGGTAGTATTGAAAATATTGCTATTGGCATTTTTATTGTTTAAAAAAATGTTATAATCGACATTTGCATTTTGACTTACATTATTTATATATATATATATATATATATATATATATATATATATATATATATATATATATATATATATATATATATATATATATATATATATATATATATATATATATATAATAAATATATATATATATATATATATATATATATAATATGCGAAAAAACCACATGTGAAAAATAGAGAATGATAAACGCGTTTTCGGCTTAATTCATCTTCATCAGAGCAAAGTAGAAAGAACTTCTTTCTACTTTGCTCTGATGAAGGTGAATTAAGCCGAAAACGCGTTTATCATTCTCTAAAAAATCAACCCATACATAATGAAATGGATAGGTTTATCATTTCATAATCTTTTTTTAGAAAAATATATAAATTTGGGAAAACTTGGCTTATTAGGCAAATTGGGCCTTGCATAGTAGGCCGAGTACTGCGTTTTGGCTACTAGATTATTAAACTTATCTGAAAGGATAATTCAATACCCCGGACACCAACCTGTGTTGGTGTCCGGGATCTATGAGGTGGTGCAGAACCAAGAGGGAAGAGGAAGGGACGGGGTCGCTTTCATCAACAGTCACAGGTCACGAGGGGGTAGTGAAGGGAACTCACCGTCAACAGAGGGACACAGGACACGAGGGCGTAGTGAGGGGAACTCACCGTCAACAGAGGGACACAGGTCACGAGGGGTGAAGTCCTGGCTGGAGTAGGGGACGGCAGGGTACTGGAGATCATCAGCATTGAAGTAGGAGCCGCCCGAGCCGTAGCCAGATGTTCCCTCCTTGGCCATGTTGTTGATCACCACGTCCACGATGGTCCTGCCAAGTGCCCGCGTGTGTGTTAGCTGGCTAGTGCACACTTCACGCACACACCCTCCCCTCCTCACCACACACACAGGCTAATGCACACTTCACGCAACATACACACAAGAAAAAGAAGGTAGTGATTCAACTGTATAAATCTTTGGTGCGCCCCCATTTGGACTACTGTATGCAAGGCTGGAGACCTCATCTTCAGAAGGACATTGCTGCTCTGGAGAAGGTGCAACACCGGGCTACAAAACTCATTCCAGAGCTAAGTCAGCTCACGTATCAGGAAAGGTTGAGGGCCACAGGGGTAACAACAATGCAAACCAGGCATGACAGGGCGAGTCTCATTGAAACTTAAAATTCTGAAGAATTTGGAGGATGTTGATTTTGAAAATTTCTTCAAAACGTCAGATGTAATACAAACAATGAGCAACAGTTTCAAGCTCAACAAGCCACAATGTTGGACTGAGAACAGGAAATGCTTTATCACCCACAGGGTTATAAACCCGTGGAACCGCCTACCCGCCGATGCCGTAAATGCCAAGATATAACTTTTAAAGTACAGTTGGAAAAAATCATCAAGGCAATTGGGGAGTACCTTTGACAAGCCGCCGGCGTCGTGTCCTCGTCGAGGCTACTAGTGTTAGTGGCTTTCAGATAAATTCACATAAACACACATGCGCCCCCCCCCCCCATATCACCACCACACACACACACACAATAACATATACTCTCTGCTTCACACAGGAACACAAGGCAAGAGACAGTCACTTGAAAGAATGATTCTCTTCAGCAGACTCCGATCGCAAGACCTCTACGTTAACGTCGCCGCATCTCACCCTACCGGAGCTTCTCCCATTCCTTGTTATACCCAGGATATACCTGTGGCTGTTACGACCCTGGGTCGTAGCGCTTCTGTTTACACATGCATAAGGACCATTCACTCTCAAAATATTTTAGTTATAGGCCCCTGAATGTTTGGGATTAAGTGTGGGATTTTAGTTACTTAAATTATAGAGTTATTTAGATAAGTTGGGGTTTCAGAAGAGGAGAACTCTATAACATCTAATATTTAAGAGAAATGTCCCTCAGTTTGGCAAGATGGCGGTCCATCGTTGCCTTACCAGACGTAAGAGCATTATAGATCCTCAGAGTCGTAAATACACTGCTAATATTCTGTTAGTGTATTGTAAAGCTAGTATGTTAGTTATACTTAATTTTATATTGTATGGGAAGTTAAGTAAATGTTACTGTCCAATCAGTTAATGTTCTAATGACTGAAATAAATAAGTCTTCTCCATACAGACTCCCTACTGGTTGGACATAGTGCTGTGGGCTCTCTCTCCTTACCTCCTTCCACTCCCTGGTCTCCGTACCCCCCTGGTCTCCGTGTCCCCCTGGTCTCCGTGCCCCCCTGGTCTCCGTGCCCCCCTGGTCTCCGTACCCCCCCTGGTCTCCGTACCCCCCCCTGGTCTCCGTACCCCCCCTGGTCTCCGTACCCCCCCCTGGTCTCCGTACCCCCCCTGGTCTCCGTATCCCCCCTGGTCTCCGTACCCCCCCCCCCTGGTCTCCGTACCCCCCCCCCCTGGTCTCCGTACCCCCCTGGTCTCCGTGCCTCACCTGACCCCCACGGCGTTGCAGCGCTGCACCATGTCGATGAACTGTAGCGTAGTGCCAGAGCGGGACTCGAGGCGGTAAGAGACCGGTTGGTACCTCTGCCACCAGGGGTACCCGCTATCCTCCAGGACCACGTGCTCCGCGGCCGGCGACACCTGCACCAACACAACCTGCCCTTAGTAAATCAATTCTCACCACCACCATTTATGTTGCAAGCCTGTAAAGTAGCATGCAATCATTACATGTTGCTCGTGTGGCACCATCATAGCTACGACTGTCTATATTATGGCACCTGGACCATTAATACCCTGTACTCATGTCGCTAGTATGGAATATTGCCACCATCACAAAGTCTGGGGTTAGTGCCAGAACTCCGCTGTATACAGTCAGTGAAGGTGAAACATATTAATTAGAGATGGATTGCATTAGTGAGTGGGGGGAGGTGTGTGCAGGCTTACATTGTGGGGGGAAGGTGTGTGCTGGCTTACATTGTGGGGGAGGTGTTCTGGCTTACGTTGTGGGGGAGGTGTTGGGCCTTCTCGTTGGAGGCGTGGGAGGAAAATGACTGACCTGGACGGCGCAGAAGCCGGCGTCAGCCAGGAACCTCTCGCATTCCTCCGCCACGTCCGTCCATTTCCACTCGAAGAGTTGGACGATGGTTTGGCGTCCGCCACAGGAGGGCGAGTCGTACCCCGACACTCCTCCCACTAACACCAACCCTGCCAACACCACCAAGCTGCAACACACACATTCAACATCAGGAGTGACGCCTTGCGTCATCTGCAACACAACCTTCAGAGCAACGCAACATAGATAGTCATTAATTGTTTTTGTCTGTTCAATAAACTATTCTAATGGAGTAATATTAAACAGTTTCGTCACTAACGACAATAAGGCACCGCAGCCTAGCAGGACACCACAAGCAAGTAATTATTAAAGTTAAACCATTTGGGTTTAATGACAACTGAGGTAGACAGCAGCGTGGTGCTACCCTATTCTGTACAAAGACCCTATTCTGTACAAAGACCCTATTCTGTACAAAGACCCTATTCTGTACAAAGACCCTATTCTGTACAAAGACCCTATTCTGCACAAGGACCATATTCTGTACAAAGAATGGCAGGGTGAAGATCAAGAGCTACCTATAAGTTAGTTAGTCTTGCATGGGATGTGAGTCTTTGGGAACAGCATGAGAATATTTTCGAATATCCATGATTGAATGACATAGTTACAGAGCTCAAAGCATCTCGTGCCATTTGGTTTAAAACCATTCATAACTGAGTATTCACTAATATAGTGTTGAGTGGGTTCTAGCTCATATTCACATACATAGTTTACATTTGGAGTGCTCACTGCTGTGAAATTCACTATCTGAAACCACCTGCCATAAGCAAACGATATCGCACCCAAATTCTGGTAATTACAATATATGCCACACTGGGGGAGGTTTTATTTTGTCTGATCATAGAGTGCTCAGCTCCCAACACTACTGTTTATACTAGACTTTTGAGCCCTATGCATGTTAGTGATAAATCTTATATCAGATCTTGTTTCTTGAAGTAGTGTAGTTTTGATAAGAGAGAGACTGGAATACTCAAGTCCAGTTCTATATCAAGTCTCTCAGTGCAAACTGTCATGTCTGTATCATCATGTGGATAATACCTATGTGAGATGTTAGCCTTCATATCGATAGTCTGCAAGTCTTTCTCGTTGCTTCAATTATATTATATTAGATTGGGTATCCGGCGGCGCCCGGGTCTATCTCCTCCCTCCCTCCTCACCAAATCTTGCCCCTCCCCTTTCTTTCCCGCCCCTCCTGTCTCTCCATGCATTAAGCGTCAAAGTGCATAAGCGTCACACTTTGAATGGATTATCTAGTTCCGTATATGCAAGGATATAACTTTTGTATCCAGTAAAGTAAATCTTTTTTTATATCTGATATGAGATGCAACCAATGTTGTATTTCTGTTATTATGGGATTAGAAGGGTTAGAAAATAAAATAACTAGTATAATATTTTAGTCAACAACAATAGCATATAACTGCAGACTCGTTAAAATTAAATTTCTCAAGTATATAAAATTCGGCAGTAAAATTTGCTTTCAGGAAAGAAGTCCCATCAAAGTTATATCTGGTAAAAATAGCTGATAAGGCTACCCCATCTGTAAAGCGCCAAGTATATTAAAATGCTAAATTTAAATCTGCATTTAATATACTGACAGGAGTAAAGGTCTTTAGAGAACATAAATACACTCGTCGCATATAACTGTAATATCTCATAAAAACTTAATAACTGTTTTTTTTATAGCACGTCAATGAAACTGAATATCTATCGGTGTTAACATAAATTATTTAACTCATGCTCCTAGAATGACAGTACTGTAGCAACAATTTAGTGGAGCCTGGTCAGAGGCCGGATCGCGGGGACCTTGAACCCTGGAATTAACGCAAGGTAATGTACAAAATAATGCTGCAGCTAACAATGTTCACGTTTTGTACCATTAATGTCGAAGAGGACACAAGAACGTGGGCATTATCATTCCTAGGCCAAGTATAGCATATATATATGTACTGTAGTAGGCCTGAGACAGGCTAGGTCAGGTTCCTCAGATACATTTCTAATATTTTTGTAAATCATTTGAGCTAATTAAATCAAACAACACGTGAAAATATTAGGGGTCTATCAGTCAATTTTTGCATATTTGACCAAATAATTTCTATTAAATACTAAATATTCACAGATATTCGATTTTTCTAACCAAATGTAATTTAGCATCCTGAAGAATAATTCAAGTATATATGCTATTACAAAATTCGGGTTTCAAACCAAAAAAAAAAACCTTATCACCGACCCACCGTTACTGGCAAGAAGCCTCGTGAGTAACTAGCATGTGTTGTGAGTTTCAATTCTTACCGTAAATGACTATATCAACCGACCACAAATGATGGGCCGAATACGTATGCCACATAATTACTAGCCATATTACTTATGCCACACAGTGGCAAGCCATATTGATATTCAGAGTTCACAAAGAAAGTTTACATCAAAAAATCTCGAGAGCCTATTTATGCCGTATAGAAGGCGTCGGGGATGGTGCATTTGATTTTAAGCTATGTATAGGCTGAGTATTTATTGTTGACTAACTCTGCTAACAAGATAGTTAGGCAGCCATGTAATATAGAAGGCTAGTCATTGGTGGCCCAAAGTCATTTCCTCATTACAACCACTCTGGCAGAGAACGTAATAACTATTAGTCGCGCAGCCTACAGCACAGATGTGATGTCCCAGAAAATTATGATTATAGTGAATATTTAAGTCACAATAGATAGACCGTTATTACATAACTGATGAGGACCAAAATAATATTGTATTGTTTAAGTGTTTTGCATTCAAATAATGCATAGATCTATAAATCATAAATTCAAATAATTGAAAACAAAAATTTTGTTTATTAAAAAAACACCGTAGTACAACGGGACTGAAACAAAATCCACGATGAAATTATAGGTGTAGGTCTTCTTATACTATGAACGGTATACGTATATGTTTTTAAGTGGCAAATAGATTAACTTGGAATTCCGAGAGCAGACTTACCCGAGCGTTCGCATGGTGGTTTCCCAGTGTTAAATGACGCAGGCGCAGCCAGGTAGCTTGTTCTTACTCATTGTGGCAGCACCCTCTTTTACCCCCACCCCCCTCTCTAACCCCCACCCACTCTCTTATTCCCACCCCCTCTCTTATTCCCACCCCCTCTCAAACCCCCACCCTCTCTCTTATTCCCCCCTCCCCCTCGCTAACCCCTACTCTCTAAACCATCAAGCCCATTTCTAATCCCCGCTACTTCCTTTCAACAGTTTATGTACACCAAGACTCAGTACACTGCGTACACCATCAGGACTCTTGGTATAAGCGGTAAACATTGAGTACACCAGCAGGGTTCCCGCTACCACTGTCTGCATACATCAACAGGCTCCAGCTGACTATATATATATATCGTCACTACCACTGTTTACTACGGGCTCACGATTGCCCGTACTATTTGTTCCGAGTAGCTGAATCTAAAACAACAACATTGTTTACATACTTCACTACCACTGTCAGCGTACACCAGTTGGGTGCACGTGACGATCTTGCTTAGGTAAGTCACTTGTTTACAAAAATCAGCTGATGACGAGCCGAGCGGATAAATGTTGCCAAAGAAAGTATTTCCACTTTGATAAAATAAAGATATGAAATGGGTTTATACTATAGTCCACTTCTTCTGTCTTGAGTACTTCATAGTCGTCAATACATTAGTGTATGTGAAATATACTTAGGGCAAACAAAGTTGAATGTTCATAAATGTCACATATTGTGCATGAAGCACTAATCGCGGGTCCCGAAGGAGAGTCTTCTGAGCTCGTTATTTAAGTCAGGGTAAAACATCCGCCACTTCACACAGCAGACAAGAATGGTTCAACATGGGAGCGACCTGGTGTTGGGAGCTGACAGATGGTGAGGGTCTCATGCAGTTGCCATCTTTAGCCAGCACCGGATATATCTCTGCATGCAACTTCAGCTTCAAAGCAACAACTCCAGCTTCAGCGCTACATTGAGCTTGCCGAGACCTGAGCATGTTAGTGAGTACTATAGTGAGTGAGTTAGTGAGCACTCCCCGTACAGGGTATTTAGGTGGGGGAGGGGGGGGGGGGAGGTAGGTTACGTGGGTGCTACTGGAGCTGTGAGACAACACCTGCAGCTGGGACCACCTTGCAGGAGACCATACTCCACTACTACCTTAATCATCACCTTTCATTATCATCTTCCGCACCTACCACTACTTGATAGCTGCTTAATGGGGTTCCAGGAGTTCTTCTACTCCCCAAACCCGGCCCGAGGCCAGGCTTGACTTGTGAGTTTGGTTCACTAGGCTATTGCTTGCAGCGGCCCGCAGGACCACCTATCCACCACAGCCCGGTTGCTCCGGCACTACTTTGAGAAAATTGTCTAGTTTTCTCTTGAAGATGTCCACAGTTGTTCCAGCAATATTTCTTATACTCGCTGGGAGGATGTTGAACAACCGTGGACTTCTAATGTTTATACAGTGTTCTCTGTGCCTATGGCACCCCTGCTCTTCACTGGTTATATTCTGCATTTTGTGGTAAGCCAAAAGTTGAGCAGCCACTTGATATGGTTGGTGAAGCCAGGTTATGATATTGGATTGCTACCGTGTTGTAGCAGTTTAGAGTGTTGTATGCCAATATTTCCATTCTTTGTATGTCATGTTTCATGAATGTTTTTTCGTTTATTAAATGTATATTGTTAGCTAGCTGGCTTTTGCTCTTGTCCTCGTGAGGCTTCCCAGAAAGCAGGAGAGAAAGAGTGAGAGAAAGGATCATGGTTGCGGACAGGGTGGCAGAAAATACTAATTTACAAAAGGGGGATTGAGGAGATCATTCCAAACAAGGAGAGAGTGGGAAGTCACGGTGGCTCAAGAAGGGTGTGTACACAGGACAATGAGGTCAGTATTGGAGCCGCACCCCTAGATATGTGATGTTGAACCCCTCTCCAAGATCAAGAGGCGTACAGGGTGATCTCCTGAGAAAACTTCAAGCACTCCAGAGTTGGCGATGAGTTGACTTGAGAATGGTCCATAAACGTCGTCGTCTCTTCACCTTCTAGTGTGTGGTCTGGTCAAAACTCCAGAGTTCATTACTGGTCGACCGACGGTAGCGGGAGTGTGGCTGCCGAGGTCGGTTGTCTGTTCCGGCAGAGAGTGGTTGGGGGACGTTGTCCACCTGAACGCAAGTAACAGTCTGGTGCAGCAACCAGAGCTCTCTTCGAAGGTTTAAGTTCCATAAGTCCCAACCCCCTCAGGTCAGAACAATACATCACTACCACTCTCTGCATACACCACTAGCACCGTCTGTATACATTACTTCCACTGTGTGCATACATCACTACCACTGTCTGCATACATCACTACCACTGTCTGCATACATCACTACCACTGTTTGCATACATCACTACCACTGTCTGCATACATCACTACCACTGTCTGAATACATCACTACCACTGTCTGCATTCATCACTACCACTGTCTGCATACATCACTACCACTGTCTGAATACATCACTACCATTCTCTGTGTACATGACTACAACGAAGAACAATTCCTCAAAAATAGACCTCAATTGAACATGAAAAATATACACCAGACCCCGAACAATGCTAGACAGACTAATCTTGTCCGTGTTCTTGAGAATCATCTCCGATAAGCGACTTCAAGCAAGGTTGCGCTGTCTTTTTGTTTAGTAATTAAAAATAAAACTACTCTTGTTTTAAAACCTTTTTCTGGGTTATTCAGTTATGTCTGAGAAAAAGAACAACGACACAAACCAAGGCAAGGAGTCGCCTTCATCCACCCCTCCTGGAGAGACCTCGTCGTCAGCCCCTACAGGCACGGTTATATTACCGCCACCGGCCAGGACCACCACCTCACCACCGGCCAGGACCACCACCTCACCACCGGCCAGGACCACCACCTCACCACCGGCCAGGATCGCCACCTCACCACCGGCCAGGACCACCACCTCACCACCGGCCAGGACCACCACCTCACCACCGGCCAGGACCACCACCTCACCACCGGCCAGGATCGCCACCTCACCACCGGCCAGGATCGCCACCTCACCACCGGCCAGGACCACCACCTCACCACCGGCCAGGATCACCACCTCACCACCGGCCAGGACCGCCACCTCACCACCGGCCAGGATCACCACCTCACCACCGGCCAGGATCACCACCTCACCACCGGCCAGGATCGCCACCTCACCACCGGCCAGGACCACCACCTCACCACCGGCCAGGACCACCACCTCACCACCGGCCAGGACCGCCACCTCACCACCGGCCAGGATAACCACCTCACCACCGGCCAGGACCGCCACCTCACCACCGGCCAGGATCACCACCTCACCACCGGCCAGGATCGCCACCTCACCACCGGCCAGGACCACCACCTCACCACCGGCCAGGATCGCCACGTCACCACCGGCCAGGACCACCACCTCACCACCGGCCAGGATCGCCACGTCACCACCGGCAAGGACCACCACCTCACCACCGGCAAGGACCACCTCTCCTCCACCAGGCACGGGAGGAGGACAGAAGTTCCAAAATTTGGTAAAGTACTGGGAGGCGAAGGCAATCTTGACCTCCACTCCCAGTCTCGTCACTCCTCCACTCTTACAGAGGAGAACCATCTTCCTCCTCTCTCCATCACCTCTACGGAAGGGTCCCTCTCGTACCCTTCATGCACCAACACGTATTCCACCTCCGGATGAGGTGAAGGTGGAGCCTGGTTCAACAGCATCGCTGGAGAAGCCCTCCATCACACCACCACCACCATCATCACGAGAGGTGAAGGTCGAGCCTGCTCCAACAGCATCGCTGGAGAAGCCCTCCATCACACCACCACCACCATCACGAGAGGAGGTGAAGGTCGAGCCTGCTCCAACAGCATCGCTGGAGAAGCCCTCCATCACACCACCACCACCATCAAGAGAGGAGGTGAAGGTCGAGCCTGCTCCAACAGCATCGCTGGAGAAGCCCTCCATCACACCACCACCACCATCACGAGAGGAGGTGAAGGTCGAGCCTGCTCCAACAGCATCGCTGGAGAAGCCCTCCATCACACCACCACCACCATCACGAGAGGAGGTGAAGGTCGAGCCTGCTCCAACAGCATCGCTGGAGAAGCCCTCCATCACACCACCACCATCATCACGAGAGGTGAAGGTCGAGCCTGCTCCAACAGCATCGCTGGAGAAGCCCTCCGCGATCCCCTCTCCACCACCACGTAAGGTGGTGGAGCCAGCTCCAACAAAATCGCTATTGGATATCCCCTTCTCACCACCATCAAGGGAAGAGGTGATTGTGATTCCCTCAATTTGCCCCAATCCTCCACCATTTCGGGTGAACGTTCCAGTGCGAGTGGACATTCCAAAGCAGACGGACGTTCCTGTGAGGGTGAACGTTCCAGTGCAGGTGGAATTTCCAGAGGGGCTGGGAATGCAGAATGATGACTCGGTCACAGTAATAACTCTGGACATCGTGGTAAAGATTCACTACATGGTGAGTGTGAGACAGTCACACAAACATCACTGAGAGGCGCTACCTCTTAATTTGTGCTATATTTTTTTTCTTTTAAATCACCCCTGCAGCCTCACGCATCTGTAAGCTCATGGAAAGAATCCTGAATGAAATCATTCACCATCTCTCAGTGCACAACTCTTGCAAAATCTTCACGTGGGTGAAGATATGGTGACCTCAAATCTGAAGTAGTTTTGCATACCCCCCCCCCCCCCAAAAAAAAAAAAAAAAAAAAAAAGAGTATGAACCTAGGAAACCTGCCTAACCTTTAGAGACCACTGTTCACTAGTCTAAGGGAGCATCTGTATTGCAAGGAATTTTATGTGCATTTAGCTATGCAAATTACTATGGTAGAGAACACTAAGCCCTTTGCTGCATTCAATTGCATCAAAACTGTGGTGCATTACAGTACGAGTGAGGACTGATTGCTTGGTGACAGTGCACATACTATATGTAAGCTTGTACTTCCTGTAAGTTTCTCACTAGTTTATCTCATGATCATTTACATTAGTATTAGCCATATAGCAATGTTACAATTAGATAACTACCCTTGTTACACATTTTTACAAAATTAAAACTATTTGTAACTAGTTTACTTATCTTTCCTCCACACAGATGATCTGTAGTGCAGTGATTTTTCACAATTAATTTACAGCTGACCTGATGAGAGTTCAATTCACAGGCAAGGAGAAACATTGGAGCCCATTTTCTTACACATCATGCCTCAAGTTTTCTTACCAGTAAATAGGTACCTTGGAGCTAAGTGCCTGTTCTGGCTCATATCCTGAGCCAGACAGTCCTGTAGGTCCTGAGGTCCATATCCTGAAGGTCAGTCATTAGCCTAAGGAGACCTCAATAAGCCTTAACAATATGAAGCTATAAACCGGAGTCAGCAATGTCATAATTTATAGCCTTTTACTTTGCAAACCTGTATTAGTTTACAAGTCGTAATTACATTTTATTGTGTATAATATCCACCCTTTTTTTTATACCGTGACAACATTGGCAGTACCACAAATTACAAATAAATCCCTCAAGTGTCATTTATCTATCACTACAACACCTGCAAGTCAGAAAATGCACCTGAAGAATGCATTAGTTATATTTCAAAACCATCCACATATTAGGCAATATATCTTCTCCTTTGTATATATTAGAAAGTGCTTTGAAATGAAAAAAAATATGGTAAGAAAAAATACTTGCAAAGGAAAACTAGAATTTTTTTAAAATGGTACGAATGTGGATCAAAATCAAAATGAACATTAACCTAATTTAAGCCTAGCCTAATGGAACCCTAGCCAGGACAAGGTTGTGTCCAGAGAAGGCCTACTTTTGGGAATGAAGCACATAAAATGTTGTATAAGAATGATCAACCTGGGATATCATATACCCGATATCAAAAATTTTATGCTAAATTTAACACCAAATATTGTAAAATAATTTAAAAATTGTAAGTTTACCTAGGTAGAGTAAAGACAATTATATATAATTTCGTATATATTTACAAAAATCACAAGATATTAAATGATTCACAGAATAAGATTTGAAATAATTTAACAATTTTTTTATATCATAAAAAGATGGATTTTACCACAATATGAAGTGGGATATTGTTAATATCCATATTTTATAGGTCTTATTACTTATTAATACAGTACAGTATATCCATGTTCACAGCTGAATACCTGAAAGGCTCTTACTAAATATTACTTCTATGGCTCCCATTGAGTAAGTTCTATATTTTTCTTTAGAGTTTAGCCCAAAATAAATTTGTCTAAATATTTTTAATCCTCGTGATCTGGTGGAATGCCAAGCTCAGCATCAGTCCACTTCGAGACATCAGGATATGGGAATTCACCCTGAAAAATAAATGAAACCATGAGTTGAAATATATGTTACAAATCAACACCACATCTATTATATCCAAGAACCCCCCTGCTATACTGTGTGAATTTTAATTCACTATTAGTGTAGTAACAAAATACTTTTCCAAATGCCTAGGTTACCTTCCAATATACAAGAGTTCTTACATTCTTATGAAGCCACAAGCACTCACAGCATTTCTGGCAGGTCCTTGATCGTAATTTTTCCTAGCATACAACCTACCAAATTGTTTAACAACCAGGTATCCATTCACCTAATTACAGGTAACAGTTCTTCCATTCTTTCCATCCTATAGGAGGAAACTGAGGTGTAGTCACCAAATATAAGCTATCGAGAAGCGAATAGCCAACAGTACAATTTCCACAGCGATTCAGAAAACTTCTGTTCAGACGTTTCGGAGTTACCACACCTCTTCAACCTCAAGAATGTAGCGCACTGTGTATGCAGTTCTAATCGACCCCCAAGATGCTCCAGCTTCGACACGGAACACAGAGCAGACTACGGCCGCATCGAGTTTTGACATTCACGATTCCCCATTGAGCCGTCACGCTCGCCCACATCGAGCTCCGTGACTCCATCGTCACTCAGTTCTTTGCTCTGCTCCAAGATTGACCTCCGAAACAAAAAAGAAATGGGTATCCAACAGCAACGGTGTTTCTTCCAGGCTGAACGCTTAAAGAGGACAGCCCAAGCTCAGTCTGCGTTCCTCCAGGGAACGCACTTCTGCGCATCCCTGGAGGTAAAGCGAGGAGCAGAGCAGAGAGCAGCATAAAAAACAGTGTCATGAAAGAGGAGGGCAGCTCGGGGAGAAGAGGTAGATCAGAGAGGTTGGAAAGCGTAGCATGCAAAGTGAAGAGGTTCCAGTCAGCCTTGGCAAGTTGCCATCTAGAGAAGGAGAGGGGAGAACGAAGAGAGAAGATGGTGACAAGGATGGGGAAATAGTCCCCCGCACTATTATGTAGGTCAAGAACCTGCCAGGTGAAGTCCAAATACAGAGAAGATGAGCAGAGATCAAGATCAAGACAGGAAAGGGTGCAAGTGTGGGAGTCGAGTGGGCTTACCAGAATTCAGAAGAGAAAGAAGAGAGGGACAAAAGGTTTAAGAAGATGGCCTGGGTGTTCGTCAGAACATCACCCCAGAGAGTATGCTGACAGTTAAAATCACCAAAAAGGAGCACAGGCTCTGGTAAGGAGTCCAACAGGTGTTTATCATCAGGAAGAGAAAGTGGGACATTTGGGGGAAGATAAATGGAACAGACTGTATACCATTTACTCACAAAGATATGGGCCGCAGAACACTGAATGGGTGACTGAAAAAGAAGGGGAACGAATGAAATACCAAGACAGTAGAGGCATGGGCCCCAGCAAGAGCTGGAGGGGAAAGAGAAAAGAATAACCACGGAAGTAACCAGGACAAGTGCAAGCATCGGCTCTTGGAGACAAACACAAAGTAGGGAAAAACTGTGCGATCAGAAGCTGGAATTCATGGAAGTTGGCATAAAAACCATAAATATTCCATTGAAGAACAGACAGACAAAAGAGAACAGAAACTCAGATAAGGGAGAAACAAAGGCAAAGTAGAACACAGTAGACTAAGGAAGAACAAGATCAATCAGTGAAATCAGGGCAACAGGGCAGAGGTAAAGCTAGTAAAGATAACCGACACAAGGGAGCGGGAGGACGGACCAGAGGCGAACAGACAAAGTCCGGAGCGGGAGGAGGCAACGGAGAGGGGCGGGCAAGGGAATTGGAGGCAGGAAAGACAAACAGGCGAGGGCACCAGAGCAAGGGTGGCATCCAAGAGAGGATAAAGGACCATGGAAACCTTCCTAGGAGGGACAGGAGACCCCGCCATTGAAAAGGGAAGGGAAGCAGGGATAGTGTCGGAGTCAGGTGAGAAATACATTGAAGCTGCCTTTGCCTCAAGTCTAATAGATTTTGATTTTCCTGGAATATTACTGCCTGCACACTGCTCAAAGGCAGCCCAAGACAGTAATCAATTCCCTCTTCATGAGCAAAAGTCTTGGGTTAACTCATCAGTTCTATCATGCATTCGGAGACCAATATGGTAAGGAATCCACAGGAGACAAATTCTGACTATCATTGATTATTTCACCATGTGTGTCTAGCTTCAGAAACAAGCACATCAGTTATGCCTTGGGGAACTGAGGGCAGTCAAGGATGACAAGGAGTCACTTACAATTAGTGTGTCATCTTTGGATTCATATACATGCTCAAGTGCAAGGATTATGGCAACCAATTCTGTTTGGAGAGTGGAGGCCCAGTTACTTATAAGCGCTCCACACTCATAGGAGAAGGAACCATCTTTTGCTGTCAACTGCACTTCCAGCTGTACCATGAGACTGGTGCAAGGATCCATCGGTGTAAATAATTTGGGAAAGGGAGCCCTCTCTGCCCAAACATCAATTTGGCTTAGGGCATTGTATTTTGCTTCTTGTCAAAGCAAGGCTTGTTTGTTAGTCAGCTTCTTGGGTGGGAAAGGGGGTAGAAAGTAATTTTGAAAAGAGTGATCTCCCATGGGGCAAGAAAGTGTTGTTACTGTCACTCTTGGTAGAGGTGATGAATATTACACATTCTGAACAGTGTGGCAGTTTTGATAATCCCTTTGGAGGGATGCTGACCTTCAAGAAAGAAGGCTTGGAGGGCTTCAGTGCAGGGGCTAGGGTGGGTTAGCCCAAGAATCTTGATACCAATTAAGCATTAATTTCAGTGATACGATCACTTACACACGAAGTATTCAGTTCCTTCATGTTTAATAATTTAGTTGTACGGGGACATCATAAGATAATTCTCATGGTTTCGTTTTGCATTTTTTCCAGCCCTCCAAGCATTCTCTCAGGCACTAGAGCAAGCAGGGGTGCAGCATGATCGATCAGAGATCTAATGTATGAAAGATACATCATTTGCCAATTCTCACATTTGTACCATAGCTTGGATGGTAGCCTGCCACAGCCTTGAGAGTACGGAGGGCTGTGGCCCTCTGTACCCTCTACATTGGCAACCCAGTGTGGCTACAACATTACAGTACAGTAGAACCTCAAGACCAAGGTATTTGTATCTGGTTACATAATCGAGCAGAGATCCATCATGCAGCTGCATCTTGCTAACAGCCCCACCCCGTCTGGGTGGGCATCGGTTCAGGATCTTTGTTTTCTCTACCGAGATGACAAAGCCTAGTTCCTGACATGTGCAATACAGAGTTCAGAAGATTTTGGGTGTTGGTATAACCATTTTTGTGAATCAGTATATAATCTACATAGCTAATGATGTGTTCGCCGAGTCTCCTAGTTACCGAGTTTAGGAGACATGCCAGAGAAAGAGGGAATACAGCGAACATGGCACCTAGCCTCAGGAAAAGACAAATGATCACAATGCTTCAAATTGAGAATGGCTTCCTCCAATTTGTAATGCACACATGCACAGAAGGCAGGGGGTTGAGTGAACCTGGAGAACAGAATTGCCTTGGGCCTCAAGGATATACTCGATATCCTCGTGGCAGTCTACGTACCCTGTCACAACTTGGTGCAGGAGAAGAATTGTGCCAATGCAGGCATTCAACCGACCATTTTTGGAAATTCGAACAGGGATCTCCCCAATGCAGGACAACGAAGCCAAGCATGCAGATGCTTTCTGAGAAGGGGCTGAAACAACATGGGTACCAGTACGGGTGGGGTTAAAGGTGACTAACGTATCCACTGAATCAACAAGGTGCATATAGAGAAATAAATCATCAGGACGAGTAGGGTCAACATGACTAGTATCAAAATACTCGGTCCATGTAGCAGGACCGAACAAAGCCTGGAAAGGAGGAGAGCAGAAGCATAAGGCTTCAAAAGGACAGAGGACTGTCCCATGGAGCATCACACCCTGGCAGCCAGCCACCAAGCCCCACTTATGAGAACAACAGGCTGGAAAGGAATAAATTTACCTGAAGGCCACCATCTCTAGTGGCCTTGATAGGGACAAGATATTCTTGTTAAAATGTTCCCCATTATTTCTGAGAATGTTTTCTAGCTAATTTTTTTAACTAAACTATTGTCTTTCGGTTATTTGACTTATGCTTATAGGTTGTGTTTAATATTCAAGTCTTAGAAACACTTATACCTGTAGCATGGTATTGAATTTATTGAAACATTTTCTATTAGAAAATAAACTCAAAGTACCAAATATAATTTTGTTTAATGAGAATTTTTTAATAGTGCCAATATGAAAACCAGGTTATTTTCTTTATATAAATGTACAAAACAATATAAAAATAAAATTGCAGTTGTTTAGCCCAAGAAAAGCATGAAGCAGTAAAATAAATGCCACACAGTTCAAAATAAAAATTAAACATTCAAAATATTAAAAGTGAAATGTCATACATATTAAATTAAAACTATATACAATTTAGGTCACAACAACAAGGTATGCCTATGTACCTCTCCTACCTAATGAATATCACAGCCACAAGGCACAAAGATACAGTAAAACAATACATAAAATATATAAAATGATAAACTCACAGTAAGATGCTCTGGCTCCGTAATGAGATGGTAAATAATCCACCACCACATAAATGCTCCCAACAACTCAGCCTTCATCACTGTTATTTTTTGGGGAGCTTCAGGAGCTGTGCGGTAAACCCATCTGTAAAAACAGAGCATTCAGTCTAATGAAAATGACCCTTTCAAATACTGTATTGGCATTATCAGTCAGACTAGCAAATAACAGGTACCAGTGAGGATATCACTGCCTATTGATGGTGAGGGTCCCTGTAATTTTTCCTATCCAATGCTACAAAGCACAAGGGGTAAAAAAATCAACCAAATATTGACTTAAACCCCCTTACCAACCAATGAAAGGGGGCTTCAAAATCAAACTCCTTTCAAGTTGGCCTACAAGCCATTCCCTAAACAAAGCTCCAAAGTCAATTCTATACACAAGCCAAACCCCGTTTATGAATGAAAAACGGTTTATACGACTCAACTGATTATGTTCAAATCACTTCCTGAACAAGTGATTCACCGATGAATTTTGTTCGAACCACAACACTAAATGCTTCACCCGCTTACTACAAATACAGTACTGTATAAATAATTGCCAACAGAACCTAAACACCTAACCTAACCAGTGCCTAAATATGTACAATATGGTAATATAAAATAATAATTTATATTTGAGAAAATTCCAATTTTGAATGAACAGCATGTTAAAATTTATGAATGCATCTTGGGGGTCGACCGCTGGATGGAATGGACTTGATCTAAGACGGGTTGTGGCCTAGATAGACAAAAGAAGTAACAAACAATATACCTAGGATGGAGCATTTCCTTACACTTGACACACTATTTCTGGTCATCCCCTTAGCTTTCCTAAGCTTTCTCCACATGGAACATTGCAGGAAGAAAAGCTACTCATATGAAACAACTGTAGACAATATAATGCATAAGTGACAATCTAGTCCCACACTGTCAACATGGCTGAGCAACCCAAGAGAAATCAAGCTGCCATCCCCCCCCCCCCCCCCCCACCCATTGGAACACCAGAATCCTTGGAAACTAATTGTGGTTGCAAACAAGTTCGCCAAACTGCAATAAATTGGCCTTGAAGCAGGGCAGCACTAAACGAGGATAGCAGAAGAACCTCAGCAGAAGAATTTTGTGTGTTGACAGAAACAGAACAGAAAGTGTTGAATTGAGGCCACTAGAAATACAGGATAATGGCCTCAGGATGCATAAATAAGGCCACAATGGCCAGCATCACAACCAAATCAGCCATGGTTTTCTATAACACATGATGCATATTTGCCAACTAGTCACCCTAGGAGGTTAATGCTTGAGAACACAGCTCAATCAGGAAACACGTGATCAGAGAAACCAAAACACGTGTACTCCTTTGATACATACAGGCCTCTCCTAGTATAAGGCATGAATGCATGCAGCAAACTGCAATAGCAGGTTGATAAAGAGTGCAGCTAGTCCAGAAAAAAAGGTGACAAATCCAAAAACAGGACATTACCCACAAAAGCAGCAAGCAACTGTAAGGGGGAGAGGGGCCAAAAGGTAAAACTTTAAGGACCCTTGTTCCTGGTCGACAACGAGTCTCACAGTTACTTGCCATCAGCTAGTCTAACCGGTAATGGCCGGTAAACAAGCTCAGAAAAGCCATCAAAGAAGCTGCCCAGAAATAAGTATCTATAGTTAAATACTAATGAAGCTACAGTATATAGAGAACCTACAATATATGATCAATGTTTAATACCTGTACAGTACAAGGCAACTGCCAGTGAAATATAAAAAGATGCTCATCATGCTCTTGGGTAGCATATATGGTAGTAAATAATGTAATAATATTCAGAAAAACTGCTATTAATCATCGAATCAAATAAAAAACAAATATTAGAATGACAATAAATGCCAAGATTAACACATTGGCACTGAAAGTAGCTAATGCTAGTCCAGAGACTAGCATCCGCAAGTATCAGATATTGGCATCCATTATCCCTGTTTGGTGGCTCATTTCCTGGGACCCCATTGACCATATATATCTGATACTATATTATAGAATATGATATAAAGGTGTCTAAACACTAGTAGTGTTTTCAGTTTTGATTTACTTGCATCTGCCCATACATCTGAAGATTAGAAATTAGATACTCATGTTTGGTTACTTGTTTCTTGGAACCAATAACTTAAAGTCTGTGATAATATGCATGACAGCATGTGCTTAACATTTTCATAGTATTTATGGTGTAATAGAATTTTCAATTTATAAATAATAATAATAATAATAATAATATTTTATTCAGGAAAAGTACATACATAGATGCAGAATTACAAACAATGTTGATTTTTTAGATAGAGCTAGTACATACAATACCTAAAGCCACTAATATGCATAGCATTTCAGCCAAAATTTATTTAACGACACTTGGTTTTAATGTACAGTACTGTGGTATCTGTTTCCAGACACCTTTTATTACCAATAATGCACCACTATGTTTCAACCTGTCATCCTGCAGTTTAAAGGCTGTATATCCACCCTAAAAACAAACAAATCTAAATGTATTAGTGGCTTTAGGCATAGGACTGTATATACTTGATTTATCAACAAATCCAACACTCTTCTTGTAACTCATTTTGCATGTATGTCCTTTTCCCTAAATATTATTATTATTATTATTATTATTATTATTATTATTATTATTTGGGCAGTCCCTGTAGTGTAGTGGTAAAACACTCACCCCGCTTTTCGTGACCAATTTAGCCTGGGTTTGTATCCCGGCCGGGGAGGATTGACTAGGAGCCAATCCTTAACTGTATGCCTCTGTTCACCCAGCTGTAACTGGGTACCTGGTTGTTAAACCATTTGGCAGGTCATATTCCAGGGAAAATTAGGATCAAGGACCTGCCAGAAATGCCATGCATGCTAGTGGCTTTACAAAAATGTAATAACTTGTCAGGTCCTGTGGTATAGTGGTAACACACTCGCCTGGCATTTAGTGAGCCCTTTGTCCTGGGTTCGTATCCTGGCTGAAGAGGATTTACAGGGCATCAATCCTTAACTGTAGCCTCTGTTTAACCCAACAGTAAAACAGGTACCTGGTTGTCAAACAATTTGGTGGAGTTGTATTCCGGGGAACGTAGGATTAAGGACCTGCCCAAAATGCTATGCATGCTAGTGGCTGTGAAAGAATGTACGAACTCTTGTATATCTATCTACATAAATAAAAATGTAAATGTTCGTTTGTTCAAAATCTCTAATCTCCGAAAGTTCTTTACCGATTGCTCTGAAATTTTCACACATCATTCCATTCGCATCCAAACATTTAACTTTTTCTTATATTTCAGTGATGGGAACATCAGATCACTATGTTCCCAATTTTTTGATGGGAACATCAGATCATTTGGGAATGCATCGGACAAGGGAATGGTGGGGGAGGACGAGGGAACAGGGGAGGGGGAAATGGTGGAGAGGACGGGGAAGTGAGGAATGGTTGGGAGGAGAAAATGGTGGGGAGGGAATGGTGCTGTGGCTCAGCAACGCATGGTTGGGTACGGCTAGTAAATAAACTTGTATATATAAAAATTATTATTAAAAAGAGCACAAATTAAATTAAACTCCTAAAATTTTATAAAATAAAAAAATATCTATTAGATCAATGTATTAAATCATAGAAAATTTAACGTTATGATGGAATTCTATTAAATACCTTAATTATTTGTGTCTACAGGTATTGTTGAATATGTTCAAATATTTTCTGGTATGTCTGTGGTTAGATTCTACACACTGGTGCAATCTCTAGATCATTTTAACTTTGGAAAGTACCTGTATGTCAAGACTGTGTAAAGACTTTACAAGTGATGTAAACAATTGAAAACCAATACATGGATCAACATTAATATTCGGACGGCTTCGTAAAATATCACTGCCTACATTAAAGTATAAATAAATGTTTTTTTAAGGTTTATGAACATTTGTGCAGAAATATATTAGGATACATATCCTATTATATTATATAAAGCATTAGGTGATAGGATAGGCACCCAACCGTCTCTGTTCCGCCCGTGATTTGAACCTGGAATTCTCGATTGAAGGACGAACTTGACTATACTACCAGGACCCTATGTATTAGCCTAAGCTTGGTTAGGTTTGTTTAGGCTGTTTTGGGTAGTTATATAATTTTAAAATCTGTTAGCAAATAGTCTTGCGTATGATATGACTTAGTCCCTGTACGTAGTATCCACAAATGGATACTGCTTACAAGGGTCATTTCAGACGATTCAACAAAGCTCGTTTGCTTTGTTAAAAGCATATATATATATATTATACTAGGCTGTATTATATTAGGCTGCATTGGGCTCTGGTTAGGTTTATGTTGAGCTAGGTTAGACAAGATAGGTTTCAAAATCAGTTTGCGAATCGTCTTGCATACGATGGGCTTGCATCCTGCACAAGACACCCTGTGTACACTTATTTATTTATATACAAGAGAGGTACACTGGGTTGTGAAAGTATACAACAATCACGTTTAACGTTTTGGGCAGCATGGGTTTGGGGTCCATAAAACATCGAATAAATAAAGTAGTCAATTAGACTATACACAGCTATTTCCCCCCCTCCCAAACAAACGTTCAGTACCAAGTAATCACAGCTTAAAAAAAATTAATGCACAAAAGTACCCCAGATTGAGCACAGTATTCACCGTCGAGTTGGGAGACCGGCTTATATAGACGTAGTCAGGTCAACTTACCCTCCTCCATGTCTTACAGTGGAGGTTTTCAATCCTCTGCACAAAGCAGGGACAGTTTTAATCAGCTGTCTGAGTGGTATCATAGTACCCAGCCAGCTGTGAGTCCCTGAGGCAGCTAAGAATCAGCTGGTGAAGCAGCAGCAGCAGCTGGTGATAGTGTGGACGACGGCCGCTAGAGGCTGCTGCTGCTGCTCGCTCAGGCCGGCACAACACCACTTATAACCTTCTATAGCACAGCACCACTTATAAACTATAGCACACCACCACTTATGAACTATAGCACACCACCACTTATGAACTATAGCACAGCACCACTTATGAACTTCTATAGCACAGCACCACTTATGAACTTCTATAGCACAGCACCACTTATGAACTTCTATAGCACAGCACCACTTATGAACTTCTATAGCACAGCACCACTTATGAACTTCTATAGCACAGCACCACTTATGAACTTCTATAGCACAGCACCACTTATGAACTATAGCACAGCACCACTTATGAACTATAGCACACCACCACTTATGAACTATAGCACAGCACCACTTATGAACTATAGCACACCACCACTTATGAACTATAGCACAGCACCACTTATGAACTTCTATAGCACAGCACCAGCCTCCTACAATGAAAGGCCTTATAGTAATTATGTGGTCGATAGTACAAATATGTCGTGATGGACCAATAGGAAGTTTTTTTAGTTTAGTTCATTTATTATGCACCCCATACCCATCTTGTGGGCGGTAGTGGAAAGGGTTACAGAGACACATAATGGGCTCAGGGACTGAACCCCACAATTCATTTAGCTAAGCAAGTTACAATCTTGATGAGCTAGTTACAAAATTCAATATAAGTCGTCACATCAACAATGGGTTCGAGATCGACCTCAAGTACAGGTTCTAAATTAAGCAGACTCTTATAGTAATGAATTTGGACAAACCCGATAAGTTGTTATATTTATGTTGCTAGTAAACTATAACACCTATCCTAAGCCTTATACAGGCTATCTGAGGCCTAATATAGTATATATGTGCTATATTAGGCCTAGGAATATTTAAGTTTTATTTTAGCTCTATTTTTCCGGACTACAAAAAATACAAAAAGTGGCTTGCTTGGCCTGTATTACTGAATAATGGTACGATCGACCACATAGTTACAATAAGTGCTATAGAAACAGGAGGACGGGTTGCATAGAAACAATAATTTATACATAGACTAAGTTAGGTTATCTTTAGGTTATCTTTAGATGATTTCGGGGCTTTAGTGTCCCCGCGGCCCGGTCCTCGACCAGGCCTCCACCCCCAGGAAGCAGCCCGTGACAGCTGACTAACACTCAGGTACCTATTTTACTGCTAGGTAACAGGGGCATAGGGTGAAAGAAACTCTGCCCATTGTTTCTCGCCGGCGCCCGGGATCGAACCCGGGACCACAGGATCACAAGCCCAGCGTGCTGTCCGCTCGGCCAGCCGGCTCATAGGTTCGGGCAATTTAGTACATAATTTTTTGTGACGTTGTGGCATCATGGTGCTTGTTCACCGTGATGCTAGAATGTGGTGGTCCCATAGGGGTGCCAGGGGGCCCTGGGGGGTCACAGGGGTATATATATATATATATATATATATATATATATATATATATATATATATATATATATATATATAAATATATATAAATATATATATAAATATATATATATATATAAATATATAAATATATATATATATAAATATATAAATATATATATATATAAATATATAAATATATATATATATAAATATATAAATATATATATATATATAAATATATAAATATATATATATATAAATATATAAATATATATATATATATATATATATATATATATATATATATATATATATATATATATATATATATATATATCTTTAAAATTCACAGTGAACGAATTTTATCCAGATAAATGTGTAAAATCCATATAATAAAAATCGATACTATTTGGTGGGTGTTGGTCATCTCCCGCCACCACCACACCCTGGGCGGCCACAGTGAAGGTTTCGTCAGTTGGTCTCAGCCTGTGGTGGGGTCCACGCTCTGCTGCCTGCTTTAACACTCAGATTACTCTGGGTCGTCAGCCTCACCTCCATCTCCTGGGACCCCCCCCCCACCTGGGACACCCTGGGGCCCCTATGGGACCCCATATTCTAGCATCACGGTGAACAAGCACCACCAGACATCTTCATAAAGTCGAGAATAAATTAAATCTAGTTTTCGCATTCAAATGTTGAACGACAAACATTCAATTCACTCATAACATGCATAATAAAGAAAGAAATTGAAGAATTTCAATTCATAACATGCTTCACCAAGCCATGTGCTGACTACAGCAAGGAGGAAATCAAATTGTATATATTTTGAAGCAATAACTGGAACGTGTGAGGAAAATGTAACTTCTACTAAGAAACAATTAACTTATAAGAAGCAATTAAGATACAACTAAAGTTTTACTATTACTGTCTAATGAAGACGTAACTAGACAATAAGAATAGTAAATCACTTAAAATACCATTATGTTGCACAAGTGCATTAACCAACTGTGTACTTCCATTGTCATAAACCTTTACCACTGTGGACGGGTAAGTTCAGTAGTTCTGAAGTCATAAACCTTTACCACTGTGGACGGGTAAGTTTAGTAGTTCTGAAGTCATAAACCTTTACCACTGTGGACGGGTAAGTTTAGTAGTTCTGAAGTCATAAACCTTTACCACTGTGGACGGGTAAGTTTAGCAGCTCGGAAGTCACCAAACATTTACCTCATAGGACTGGAAATAATTAACAATTGGAGACATAAACACATTCAACTTTAGATTTATAAAAAAAATAAAAAATAATTGCAAATATAATTACAGACATGAAAATCTGATATCAATTGAACGATTGTGTAGTGCTGAAGATAGAGCATTGTTAAGGGGAACAATGCCATAAGAGACTTGGTCTGTAACAGCATTTATGTTCAACATTTAAACTGCTTCAGTCAACTTGAACTGCGCTAAGCTTTCCATATTGTTAGTACTAACTTACCCTGGCATTTCCTAAGTTAACTCTCACAGGTCATGAGTAAAGCGTTCTCTTTACATACAGAATAGGAGATGAAGTACTTAATGAAACGGACAGAGAGAAAGATCTAGGAGTTGATATCACACCAAACCTGTCTCCTGAAGCCCACATAAAAAGAATAACGTCTGCGGCATATGCGAGGCTGGCTAGCATCAAAACAGCCTTCAGGAACCTGTATGGAATCATTCAGAATCTTGTATACCACATATGTAAGACCAATCCTGGAGTATGCGGCCCCAGCATGGAGCCCGTACCTTGTCAAGCACAAGACGAAGCTGGAAAAAGTTCATAGGTATGTCACTAGACTAGTCCCAGAACTAAGAGGCATGAGTTACGAGGAAAGGCTGCGGGAAATGCACCTTACGACAGTGGAAGACAGAAGAGTAAGAGGAGACATGATCACTACCTACAAAATCCTCAGGCGAATCGACCGGGTAGACAAGGATAAACTATTCAACACTGGTGGTACGCGAACAAGGGGGACACAGGTGGAAACTGAGTACCCACATGAGCCACAGGGACGTTTGAAGGAACTTTTTCAGTGTCAGAGTAGTTAACGGATGGAATGCATTAGGCAGTGATGTGGTGGAAGCTGACTGCATACACAGTTTCTAATGTAGATATGATAGGGCCCAGTAGGCTCAGGAATCTGTACACCAGTTGATTGACAGTTGAGAGGCGGGACAAAAGAGCCAAAGCTCAACCCCCGCAAGCACAAATAGGTGAGTATAAATAGGTGAGTACACACAGACACATTAAGAAAAGCAAAGAAAACTGAATAAAAAAAGGACGGGAAAGTAAATGGAGATTGTATTACCTGGACCACAAGCGGTGTGTTGAGACAGCGACCGGCCGCACCTTTCTCCACTCTGAATATCGACGACGGGAAGCAATACAAGTCATGGGCGCATTCTCTCCTGATAATGGCTTATCATTATGACTCCACACAATAATGTGTATAATTGCAAGAAAAAAAAAGAAAATTACTTTCAACCCAGCGGTCATCAGAGCAGCTCACTACAAAAGATGCCGAAGGAAAAGTGTGTAATTTATCTCGCATGTTTGGTGTTTTACGAATTTGTCTGCGCCAGCCGCTCTGTCAGGCGGCCAAACAGTGATCCTGGCCATCGCTGGAGTAAGTAATGCTTCGCTGGTCATATAATTATAACCCCAGGTATACGAGAGTAACTAGATGAGTATAGTCATGGATATAACCACGGGTATAGTCACGGGTAACGCCACATATGTGGTCATGGGTATGTGTAAGATAAATCTTTGTGTGTGTAAACATTACCTTCACCAAACATGTCCGCCGTCAGCGTCAGGTCGGTATAAGGTTTTCCAGGGCGGCGAGGCAGTGTAAACATGTAGTTGACTGCTCCCTTCCCCACGTGCCGTGGTTTACAGGTCAGTGTTGCCCCATAACCCTTGTGAGGGTGATGACGGCCTCGTCTCTAACATCTCCATAACTGTGTCAGTTACATAGTATAAAAAACGAAATTAACTACTTAATACAATAATTATATTGATGGGATTCACCCGTTACAAAATTAAAAAAACTAAACATGATATTTTATATATTAGTTGCTTCTTTAATGTGTAACTCCCATCCCAACAATTGTTCATTACTCTCATGTTCTTTGTACACATATTATTTTGAATAAACATATAATTGAATAAATATAATTAATCACTTGAATGGGTAACCCTGCCGGGAATACCCATCCAGTTACTGGCCAGACCCAACAGTGCTACATCTGACTAACCAAGCGATGGCCACATCGCTCATTCTTCCAAGCAGTGGTGCTCTGTCACGTGGAATATTGTCCAGTTCTCACGTCCCACTTAACATAACTCAGCTTGACAATTTATAGAAATACTTTACTGAGGGCATAATGTAATCAGCTTGGCACTTAAACTATTGACACTACTTCAAAGTACTTAAATTGCCTTCTGTAATAAACACGAAATATATATAAATATATATATATATATCATATAATAGACTTATGAATTACTTGAAGGTCAGACTTGTGTTTTTCCAGCAAACACACAGATTTGAGGTGTTTTACAAGATCACAAAAGAATCTTAGGTTAATTTACAAGATCACGCCAAGATTTCAGGTCCAAGTTATGACAGCAGGCGGACTGTCCGTCTTGCTGACACCATGTTTGTGTGTGTATATTAGTTAAGAAAATCTTGCTGTCTTTTATCAGGTGAATGATGAGTATGTAAGAGTGTTCACGGGAGCTTCAACATATGCGGGTGTTCATCGCGCATGAATAATCTAGACCAATGAGTATGTACATGTTTTGTTCTTCTCAATAGGGAGGTTATCTTGAGGTTATCTTGAGATGATTTCGGGGCTTTTAGTGTCCCCGCGGCCCGGTCCTCGACCAGGCCTCCACCCCCAGGAAGCAGCCCGTGACAGCTGACTAACACCCAGGTACCTATTTTACTGCTAGGTAACAGGGGCATAGGGTGAAAGAAACTCTGCCCATTGTTTCTCGCCGGTGCCTGGGATCGAACCCTGGTCCACAGGATCACAAGTCCCGCGTGCTGTCCGCTCGGCCGACCGGCTCACAGGGAGAAGTTCTTCTCATTTTAATTTTTTTTACAATCATTGTAATTTTTTTAAATGTGAGTTTCTAGTATATGTTTGTAATTGTTATTATATATTGAGGGGCATGGTTGTCCTGGGGAAGAGCCAAGGACAGCCAGGCGGACACGCCGGGGTAAACTTGGCTCCCGGGTACCGCATCACCGCCACCCCCACCAGCACCCCCAGCACAACCTCCTCCGTCCTTGCCAGCGTCCACCTCTCCTGCTGACCTCGCTCGCCAACCCCACCCCAGTCATCCACCTGCTTGCTAGACACCCTGGTTATCTTGAGATGATTTCGAGGCTTAGCGTCCCCGCGGCCCGGTCCTCGACCAGGAGCCTCCTTTTTATTAATCCCCCCCCTCCCAAGAAGCAGCCCGTAGCAGCTGTCTAATTCCCAGGTACCTATTTACTGCTAGGTAACAGGAGCCGTCAGGATGAAAAAAACATTTTGCCCATTTGTCTATGCCTCCACCGGGGATCGAACCCGGAACTTCAGGACTTCGAATACGAAGCGCTGTCCACTCAGCTGTCAGGCTCCCTACCCTCCTGGTAGACCCATCTACTTAAGAACATAAGAACAAAGGTAACTGCAGAAGGCCTATTGGCCCATACGAGGCAGCTCCTGTTTACAACTACCCAATCCCACTCATATACTTGTCCAACCCACGCTTGAAACAATCGAGGCACCCCACCTCCACCACGTTACCCGGTAATTGGTTCCACAAATCAACAACCCTGTTACCGAACCAGTATTTTCCCCATATTTTTCTTAAATCTAAACTTATCCAATTTATACCCATTGTTTCGTGTTCTGTCTTGGGTTCCTGAGCCCAATAGGCTCAGGAACCTGTATACCAGTTGATTGATAGTTGAGAGGCGGGACCAAAGAGCCAGAGCTCAAGTGAGTACAACTAGGAGAGTACACACACATACAGCAGGTGGAGGGAGAGACATGAGCATCACCACCCGGGAGACGGTGCTCCTCCACCACACCTTCCCTCGCCTCCCTGCAGCACCAGAGTGGCCTGAGCGGGTCCCCGGGCACCGGCGGGCCCAGCTAAAAAGAAAGTCGGCGTGGCAGGAGTATGGTAACGCTTGTGGCTCAGTTGGATGAGGTGTGTGGCGGCGAGTGTACAGGTCTTGTGCCACCTTGCCCACACACGCGCGCGCCACTTGCTCCCCACAGACAGTGCAACACTACCAGTCAGCTGGCAGCCGTCGCCTGGTGTAGTGACCACGGGACCTTCACTCACACCAACAACAGTGTTATGGCATCACAGAACTCCTTAAGAAAAATAATTTCAGAAGCTAGTAGTTAAGGGTTACTGAAACTTGAAGCTGAGAGAAAATTTACCACAACTTACAACCAAGATCAAATTATCGGAAACTTACGACTAAGCTCAAAGTTCCCAGGACCTTGTGATCGAGATATGAATAAATAAACTCTGTTGAGTGAAGTAACTAAGGTGTTGAGTGTGGTGGTGCTGAGCCTCGCTGAGGAGGCTGCACAGTGATGCTCACAGCGTGTGACAGTGAACAAGTGTAGACTGTGTACTCACCTAGTTGTGCTTGCGGGGGTTGAGCGCTGGCTCTTTGGTCCCGCCTCTCAACCGTCAATCAACAGGTGTAGGGTGTGTGTGGTGGCGAGCCTTCGTCAGCAGCACGTCACTCACCGCCTCTACGGTCTCCTCGCAGTAAGTACAACACCTCTAATGTTGAGGTCAGCCCGGGGACATGTCTATGGTGATGACAACAGCGGGCATGTCTATATCTATGACGGGGGGGGGGCACGTCTAGATTGATGACAAGAGATGACATGTTTTCTTCAGATTTATGACAAGAGAGGACATGCTTAGACTGATGAAGAGAAGGCATGTCTACATTGATGACAAGAGGGGCCATAGTTAGATCAACGGTAAGAGGGAGCATGTCTAATTTGATGAAGGGATGGGCATGTCGAGCTTAGTGAGAGACATGTCAACGACATGTGGAGTCGTTCGTCCAGAGGCTTCGTAACGAGGGAAGCTGGACTCCCGCAGGGGAAGGGTGGGAGGGGTCCGGCCGTCCAGATCACTACGCCCTCGTGGTAACTTTCACATTGGTGAGTGACCGGCCCAGTCCTCTCTCCCTGCTGCTCTCCTTCTCAACTTTACCAGCTTCCGCTCCACCGTCTCAGGTTGTCTTCTACCAAGATTTATTGTGAATAGGAGAGAGAGAGAGAGAGAGAGAGAGAGAGAGAGAGAGAGAGGGGGGGGGGGGGGAGGAGGTACATGTGTGGTCATAACACTGGTCAACTTTAGACAAGTTTCCTGGGACCACCTCCCCAAGCTTCCCTTGCTCCGCCCCTCACTCAGTGTTCTTCACACCATCCTCGATCATGTTTCTGTCGTAAACTGTAAGGATTTACCTTACAGTCGAATGCGCGTGCGCGCACACATTCTCACGCCACTGGAAGAGAAAAAACGGGAAGACATGACCACGACGTATACAATGATCAGGTGAACTAGCAGGAAAGAAGGGCACAGGTTATTTGACATACAACACAATAAGAGAGGTAGACGACAAGAGTGCCCAAATGAGCCAATTTTTAAAGAATTTTTGGAGGCAGAATTCACACACGGACTCAAATGTAGATATGACAGAACAGTTGAACGATGATTGAAAAGTGGGGCCCAAGAGTTAGAGTTAAACCCACGCAAGCACATGTAGGTGAGTACACACACACACTCGTGTGGCTGAGTGGACAGCGCTCGGGAGTCGTAGTCCTAAGGGCCCGGGTTCGATTCCCGGTCGAGGAGGAAACAAATGGACAGAGTTACTTTCATCCTGAAACCCATGTTCACCTAGCAGTAAATATGTACCTGGGAGTTAGACAGATGCTATGGGCTGCTTCCTGGGAATGTGTGTGTTCGCATGTATTAGAGAGAAATATATGTAGAAGATATAATAGAGGAACAATAGATTGGTTAGAAAGGCGGGGTCCAAGAGCTAATAGCTCGATTCTGTAGACACAAATAGTAAATACACAGACACATACAGCCCTGGATAAGCACCTCCAAAGGATACCTGATCAACCAGGCTGTGACTCATACGTCAGGCTGCGAGCAGCCGCGTCTAACAGCCTGGTTGATCAGTCCAGCAACCAGGAGGCCTGGTCGACGACCGGGCCGCGGGGACACTAAGCCCCGGAAGCACCTCAAGGTAGGTAGCCTCAAGGTAGCCCTAGGAAAAGCAATTGCTTGGGTAAAGAATTACTTAACAGACTGGAGCCAGAGAGTAACAGTCAGGGGCAAGAAGTCAGACTGGCGAACAGTAACGAGTGGAGTACCTCAAGGACCGGTGTTGGCACTAGTTCTGTTTCTAATGTATGTGAACGACATGTCTACAGGAGTCGAATACTATACTGTATGTCGATGTTCGCGGATGACGCGAAATTAATGAGACGAGCTGTGACAGATGAGGATTGTAAGATACTCCAAGAGGACTTGAACAAGCTGCAAAGATAGTCAGAGAAATGGCTACTGGAGTTCAACACGAGCAAATGCAAAGTTATGGGAATGAGACTAGATGGCAGGAGACGAAAGGATTAGTACACAATGGAGGGAAACTACCTTCCTGTGACGATTTGAGAAAGAGACCTGGGTGTGGACGTAACACCAAATCTAAGTCCCAAGGCACATATAAATCGGATAACGACAGCAGCGTACACTACACTAGCAAAAGGTAGAACGTCACTCAGAAACCTAAGTAAGGAGGCATTCAAAGTGCTTTACACTGCCTACATGAGACCAGTCTTAGCGTATGCCGCCCCATCTTAGAGCCTCCCACCTAAAGACACCATTAGGATACTGGAAAAGGTTCAAGCATTTGCGACGAGGCTAGTCCCAGAGTTGCATGGGACGGGATATGAAGAGCGACTGAAGGAACTGAACCTGACGACGTTAGAAAAAAGGAGAGAACGGGGAGATATGATAGCAGCATACAAAACACTTAGGGGATTGACAGAGTGGAAATAGACGAACTGTTCACACGGAATACTAACAGAACAAGGAGACATGGGTGGAAGCTGGAAACTCAGATGAGTCACTGAGATGTTAGAAAGTTTTCTTTTGGCGTGAGAGTATTAGGGAAATGGAATGAACTAAAGAAGCACATTGTGGAAGCAAGCATCATTCAAAGCTTCTAAACCAGGTATGACAGAGAAGAAGGACAGGAGTCATTGCTTTAAACAACCGAAGGCTAGAAAGGCGGGATCCAAGAGCCAACGCTCGATCCTGCAGGCACAAATAGGTGAGTACACACATACATACATATACATACACACACACGCGCGCGCAGTGTCAATAGGCAAACCAGGAAATAAAAGGTAGTTTGGTGAGGGTGTAGGTTATCTGATGGGAACACTGCTGCACCATGTACTGCTACACAGTCACCACTCATGATAGCATGATAGCCAGACAGAAGCAAGGGTCGGGTGAGACATGAAGGAGGCTCGCACACAGGCACCGGCGGTGGGAATATACACTGGCCAATATGGCCTCACACTCCGGAAAATTTTTACTGATTCTATTTAGTTGCCCAATTGCTATGATACACGTCGTGATATTTCCATTGTCTTCTACAACCTGGACTACGCCGCGTCCTCACCTACCTGTCTCGCCCGCACATTAACCACGGCACGCCAATGGTATTGAATACTACCAGTATCGTCGTCCTACCTTATAATTTAAGCATTACGAGAGCCGTGCAGCTTGGCTACCGTTCATTACCACCATCTGCTGCACTGTGTCACGTCCTCCGCCGTGAGTGGTAGTGGAGACTGTGCTGTCAGGATGACATAAGCAAGTGAAGCAAGACAAATAACGATGACTTGTTTGTTGACTTCGTGTTGACACCCACGCGCCTCACCGAGTGATTCCACGCTTCAGTCTTGTTTTCCCTATTGATTCAGTGTTGCAATGGCAGCACGCGCTCTGAGAAATGTGTCTAAATGTCTTGGCAGTGTTTCGACCCCAGCATCTTGTCGATTCAGTGTTGCCGTGTTTGTACTTTCCTTGCTGGGAATCAACCCGTCATGAGGCTAGCCTCGTCCAAGCGGCGGCTCACCCTTGTAATGACACATTCATTCATTTTATCGTACTCTGTATTCACATTTTATATTTGAGAAAATGCTGATTAACATTATTATATATTATAGAATTTGGTATATAGTTAGGTCTAAATTGGATTATGTTAGGTGTTTAGGTCCTGTTGGCGATTATTTGTATCTTGTAGTACGTGAGCAACCCGTCCTCAGAACAAGTCCATTCCATCCAGCGGTCGACCCGAAACACGCATTCATCAATTTTAAAATGCTGTTAATTCAAAACGGGAACTTTCTCAAATATATATTTTTCTCAAATATAATTTTATTGTTATATACTAGCATCCTGTGCATATTTAGGCACTGGTTAGGTTAGATGTTTAGGTTCTGTTGGCGATTATTTGTATTTGTAGTACGTGGGTGAAGCATTTACAGCGTTGTGATTCGAACAAAATTCGTCAGTGAAGCCCTTGTTCCGGATATGTTCGAACGTCAGCAGTTGTGAGTCGTGTGTAAACCGATTTTCATTCATAAACAGGGGGTTTGGCGGGTGCATGGAATCACTTTTGGATCTTTGTTTGGAGGACGGGCCGACTCACAACTGATTTCGTTCGAACATTCCGAAATAAGTGCTTCACTGACGAATTTTGTTCGAAAAACAACGCTGTAAATGCTTCACCCACGTACTACAAATACAAATAATCGTCAACAGAACCTAAACACCTAACCTAACCTATGCCTATATATGCACAATATGCTAATATATTATAATATTAATTTATACTTGAGAAAATTCCTGTTTTGAATGAACAGCATGTTAAAATTTATGAATGCGTCTGTGGGGTCGACCGCTGGATGGAATAGGCTTGAGTCGAGGACGGGTTGGCGTCACTAGACTACTCTCTCATTTCTCCTCCACGCTAACTTTCCTGCATAAATTAGGCTTCAATCTTGAAAACGTGGATTCAAGTTTATTTAAGACACGTCAACCTGTATTAAACCAAGAATAAAAAACGTTTATTTTGGAACTATGATTCACAGTTTTCTTGAACGTTGCAGTGTTTAAACATACTTTGCCACAATCACTTTTTCTGACTGACGTCCAAGTCGTAGAATTAGGCTGCACATTCTTCACTCATTTACACGGTGTGGTCCACAAGTGCAGATGGCGGCCTTCAAGAATTTCACAACTATCTTACCATCGAAGCTGAGCCAGATGTTTGACACAACGTGGCGCAGCATTGTCTTACGCCGATACAATGATGGAGCTCACACAGACTCGCTGCAGGAGTAATGGGAAAACCTGAAGTAACTGTTTATACCTCCGTGGTGGAGGAACTTTGCACCACTCTTATCCTAATGGAAACTGTTGGACAAATCTATACATATGGATGTGGTATTCAATATGTTGGAAATCTAATGCCTTTAACGTTTATTTTTCCGACACAAGGACAAGCTTTGTGCCGTTCTTAAAACCACAAAGGTTGAAATTTCCAACTTTGGCCGTGATAATTGTTCCAGTTTGTTGGAGTGTATTGGGTGAACGTGATGGGTCGTGAGCCAGGGTGATATTTACCACCACTCCTCTCCTACTGCTACAGCTCTATGTTACCCCGGTGTCTGTTGCCTCTATGTCTGCTTCAGCCATCAAATGCATCATTATGTACACCATCCGTCACCCACTACACTATACTACACCTTTCACTCAGTGTATTTTAATTTCACCTAGTGTAGGAATGCTATACATTCAGAGTAACCCATAATTGAGAAACCTGAACTGAGAAAATAAATGTAAATCTTGAATTATTCTCCAAGTAACTGCTATCGCTGAGAGTTGGGCTGCTATCCCTGAGAGCTGGGTCCCTATCGCTGAGTCTGGTTACTTTCGCTGAAAGTTGAGTGTACTTTCACTGAACGTTAGGCTACGTTCACTGAGGGTTGTGCTACTATCGCTGAGAGTTGGACTACTATCAGCAGTCTTCTGAAGAGACTAAACTAGACATCTTCCATTGTATAGGCTTAAAATATGTATAGCTAGATTTACAAATGTATTTCTAAGTTAAAGATGTTTCTGAAAATCATTTAAATCACATTAACATGATATCTATGAAATAAATTCTTTGAAGCAAGACGGTGGGATCGAACCAGCGTCCAGGGTCACTCAAGACGCATATCGTGGTCCACAAGTACGTCGCGCGTCTGGGGTATCCAGGATGCTGGTTCGATCCCCTGTCTTGCTCCAAAGATTTTATCATGTCTCTGTTATGTCTAAATATCGCTTATATTTATGTTTAACGACACCCTTTATATCTAAGGTGAAATATACCTGCTTTTAATAAATGTACAATTTGCACATTAGCACATTTTTAAGCTGCTTTATCTAATGCTAGATTAGGTTTGGTTGGAATGGATTGGGTTAGGCTAAGCTAGGTTGGGCTGGGTTTGTTATGTTAGGCTAGATTTGGTTTGGCTTAGTTAGGCTGGATTGGGTTAGCAAGAATATTTAAAATCACAAAAAAATCGTTGGCGAACTGTAATTTATTTCGAACTGACGGTTATGTTCTACAGTTCAACCGGAACTGTAGAACTGTTTAATAGTGCATACACTGAGCCGAATTAGAATTATGCATCGATAGTTATGACGCTACGTTGTACCAGTTAATTAGTTGTGAGTTTGTCATAAGAATACCGTGTTATCTTGGCAGCCTCAGCAACACCCGTTATCACAACACGTCCCGACAGCATTCTTATTTTTTTCCGGTTTCCTCTCCAGCCTTCGTAGAGTGCGCGCCGCCTCATGTGCTTGCTGCGAGCCCCGCCACTCTTACTGTGGGCCCCCACAGTCATACCGTGAGCCCTCACAGTCATACCGTGAGCCCTCACAGTCATACCGTGAGCCCTCACAGTCATACCGTGAGCCCTCACAGTCATACCGTGAGCCCTCAGTCATACCGGGAGCCACACACACTGTGGACCCCCACAGCCATACCGTGAGCTCCCACAGTCATACCGTGAGCCCCCACAGTCATACCGTGAGCCAAACACACTGTGGGCCCCCAGTCATACCGTGAGCCCCCACACCATACTGTAATCACCACACACTTACTTACCGTGACCCCCCAACTTACTGTAACCCTCACAGTGATCCCCCCACACACCTCCCTGACCACTTCCTTCACTCTCGCTACGCAGGAAACTTGTTGGCCTTTCACTCTGCGCGGAATCCTACATCTCTTACTTTTTGGAACGTTCAAAATGGTCGCTTACTTTCCATTTTATTTAACTTAAGGCAACAGTGTTTGTCTTGTTATTAATACTGGTCAAGTTAGAACCTTAATGTTGACTTTAGTTTGATAGTCCCAATAAGAAATCTATTATTAATAATTTCTAGATGTGAAATATTCATTTGTTGATAGGAAACATTATTATTTTGATATAAAATGCTTAGAATATTTCACGTGAAATTAAAAAAAATTATACTAAATATTATCATTTTTAATATTTTTATTTGAGATATTATTAACTTGTTTTTTCATTTAAAGGATTTTATGTACATACACTAACCTACCATTCATAATGATCAATGATATACTTGATCTACACTGTGTAGCCACTGTTACCTACTGCTGTAGTTCTACCTGGCACTGTCTTCTCTAGCGGCCACACTAGGCCACCCCAGTGATGCACTACCTGACAACCACCATAACTTGTATACCCAAAATACGACCCACGGTGCATCCATCAGTTAGGCTCTCTCTCTCTCTCTCTCTCTCTCTCTCTCTCTCTCTCTCTCTCTCTCTCTCTGAATTCCTCAAATCATCAGAATCATCGAGACAGACAAACACACATCTTTCCCAGCTAACCTTCCTCCTTACGAAAACGCCACACAATGGGTTTTCACTCACAAAAATGAACAAGTTTGGGCTACTCTCGTTCAACTTGTTCTCGGCGGTGATTCTAGAGAGAGTTCTGACCTTTCTACACCATTCTTAAATTCACGAATGTCAAAAGGTAAAACTATTAAAAGTTATGAACATACTAGTTTTTTTTTTAATTTCTGAAAGTCGTAACATTTCTGAATGTCTTGAAGGGAATTTGAACAATTCTTAATATTATATAAATTTGAGAATTCTTAGCTACACGAGCGAAAGATTTTGAACTTTTGAATGATTCGGAAGAAAGCGTTCAAAACTTTTATATAATGCTGAAAAGGAATATTATTAAACTTCTGGGTGACACGAAGAAAAGTTCTGCAATTTATCTTCATGCAGGAAAACAATGACATTTCTGAATGGCAATGAATGTATGTTTGAACATTCTCAGTATCACAAAGGAAAGTTCAAAAGCTTTTAAAGATTATGTACTATCACTTTTTTCCCCCTTCTGGTCTGCGTTCAATCCCCGACCGCCCAAGTGGTTGGGCACCATTCCTTTTCCCCCGTCCCATCCCAAATCTTTATCCTGATCCCTTCCAACTGCTTTATAGTCGTAATGGCTTGATGTTTTCTCCTGATAGTTCCATTCCATTTTTCCCCTTCTTAACTATATAGAAACTGTTTGAAACTTTTGAATATCAAAGAACGTGTTCAGGCTTCTGAAGAAACGTCTGAGGACGTCTGAACGTCATGGAGGAGAGGGGGAAGGGGGCGAGGGCTTTTGATTACTTCTCAAAGCTATTTATAAACATCTTGTAATGGTAGAATGTCACAAATATATAAGAAATACTTGAACGTCTTCTTGATACTAGACACCTGAGCCCTCAACCAGCGGGTGAGTGCGGGCAAGAGCAGCTACCGGACGTCAGCAGATATTTCCACAGTGGGCAGCTTACCCTTAGACCTTTATACTTGTTTCCTACGCAAAAAGTAGCTGAGGGGACTCGCAGGTTGGGGTAAAAACAAGTAAGAGGCTGCAACAGAAAATGGGGACGAGAGATAACACAACACCTTACTGGTGCACAGCTGACGGATGTACTGAACGTTCTCACGTGGTGCACGTAGGTTCAAGCAGGTTGTTCCTGGACTCGTAAAACTTATATACCTTAGTGGTAGTCACGGGTGCTGGCAATTTAACCAATTGACAACTTGTGGTTCTCAACCACCCTCTTTTCCATTTTAGGCTCTGAGGCAGTTATGTTGGTACGGGAACCTAACCTTTATAACTCAAATGTCTCCAACGTCCGAACGCATGAGACAATTACGTCCAAACAACCGGACATGGCGAGGGGTGTCCGGGGTGGCGAGGGTCCGGGGTGGAGAGGTCCAGGGTGGCGAGGTCCGGGGTGGCGAGGGTCCGGGGTGGAGAGGTCCAGGGTGGCGAGGTCCGGGGTGGCGAGGGTCCGGGGTGGCGAGGTCCGGGGTTCACTTCCTGCAGTGTTCGAACTGTCAGCTGGTGATTCTCTAGTTCCATACTGACGACCAATAGCAACCGTTCGTTTAATTTGTTGTTATGTCAATTTGGATCTTAATTCAGGAAAATGCCGCTTTTAATTTTAATCAGGTTTCATTAATTTTCTTAACTCATAGAAAAAAATTCAAATTTTTCCACCAAATTTCTCCATCTGTTGTCATTACGTTTCCTCTAAAAATTAGTGTAAGTCTTCAAATATTTTTTTGTCTCGTTTCATTTAAGTTTGCAATTATTTTTGACGATCTTTCACTTAAGTTACTCCTCACTTCTGAGACCAGTGAAGGCCGAACCCGCAGCTAATAAACACAATGGAGATCAATTATTATTCTTCCTTGTTCTTAAGATACCCAACTGTTGCTGTTTTCTGCCGCCCACAGCACTTGCCAGCCTAGGCCTTCTACGTAGGAGCTCTGACGACAGAGAGAGTGAGAGAGAGAGAGAAAGAGAGAGAGAGAGAGAGAGAGAGAGAGAGAGAGAGAGAGAGAGAGAGAGAGAGAGAGAGAGAGAGAGAGAGAGAGAGAGAGAGAGAGAGAGAGAGAGAGAGAGAGAGAGGAGACGAGACATGCCTCAACGAACACGTTTAAAAGTATCCTCAAAATGACGTCAACTTTCAGGTCTTAGAGGGAAAGCAGAAGCAAACCGGAAAGTCTAAGCATTTTCCTGAAGGTGCCTCGTTGTGCTGCCTTCTCCATGCCTTGTGTTGCCTCTTAATTAAAGTCATTGGTAAATTTGTTGTTCTTGGATTGTATGTATTCAACATTAAAAATCAAACCAGAAAATGGAGGCATCGTCTGTAACTGGCGTAACGCTTATGTAACGCCAGACGTGACAGGGAATGTTTACCTGTGAAGACTAAGTAGTGAGAGACACTGAGGGTCCAAGAATGAGGTGAAGTATGATTCTCAGCATCCAGGAAGTAGTTCCTCAGCTACTTCAAACACAATAACAATCTCCACATTTGCCCACTGATAATAAGTGAAGAAGATATACCCGTTTAAGAAAGTAATCGTCGGAGGACAGGTAGACAGTATGCTCGTGACTGGCTGGTGTAGCTGAGCTTTCTCCCTAACACGTCGCTTCCCTCTGGGTCTCGCCTCTCATTTTCTAAGTAGCAATTTGTTATTTTTTTACCTCGTGGGCAGCTTTCAGCACAAGGGTACTTTGTGTCAGTCATCTTGTACTGTTTGAGAGTGGGTCGGTACAAGTGCATGCTGCAGGAGTACATGTTCTATTAGCTCATGCTGCAGGAGTACATGGTCTATTAGTACATGTTGCAGGAGTACATGTACTATTAGTACATGTTGCAGGAGTACATACTGCACATTACATGCAGTAATTCTATTAGGCTATCATACAGTTACGATAACCTGGACTTACTGTATCCTATAGTTACTATAGTCTATCATTTACTATTTCCTATAGTTACTATAGATAATCATTTACTATACTCTATAGTTACAATGACCAATAGATACTATATTCTATAGTTACGATAGCCCAGAGTTCATACAGTAATTATTATACTAAAAATAACTGGGTCAAATGAGCTATAACTTGCGGATAATTACACATAAAAACTGTCTTTTATTAATGGTGTGCTGGGTGCTTCTCCTGCCTCTCATACATGGTAAGCTGGGTGCTTCACCTGACTCATACACAGTAAGCTGGGTGCTTCACCTGACTCATACACAGTAAGCTGGGTGCTTCTCCTGCCTCTCATACATGGTAAGCTGGGTGCTTCACCTGACTCATACACAGTAAGCTGGGTGCTTCTCCTGCCTCTCATACATGGTAAGCTGGGTGCTTCACCTGACTCATACACAGTAAGCTGGGTGCTTCACCTGACTCATACACAGTAAGCTGGGTGCTTCACCTGACTCATACACAGTAAGCTGGGTGCTTCACCTGACTCATACACAGTAAGCTGGGTGCTTCACCTGTTACTCGGGAGTTATAACTCACTGAGACTTTAGTGACTTAAACCGGAACCCTGAGCCACACGGTCAAGCTTAAGCTTCAGTTGTGGAGACTGAACAGTGTTGAGGCCAAGTTCTTCAGGCAAGGATCAGGGCGACGCTTGACCTTGGTCACCAAGTGTAGCGGTGTGGCGGCCGCTCGGGCAAGGGGTGAAGGAATGCTTTCAACACCAGCCAGCAGTACACTCCACCCTGGGGCCACCCTGGGGCCACCCTGGGGCCACCCTGGGGCCACTCCGGCGTCACGCTTGTCTACACACGTTACTCAATGTGATAACAAAGGCAGTGGAGTGACTTAACTATAACGGGCAGAATTCAAGTTATATTCTTGAATTATATATAATTCAAGAATATATATATATATATATATATATATATATATATATATATATATATATATATATATATATATATATATATATATATGTAGAATAACCACATGTGAAAAATAGAAAATGCTTAACGCGTTTTCGGCTAATTCGCCTTCATCAGAGCAAAGTAGAATGAAGATGCTTCATTCTACTTTGCTCTGATGAAGGCGAATTAGCCGAAAACGCGTTAAGCATTTTCTATTTTTCACATGTGGTTATTCTACATATATATATATATGTGTGTATATCACGAAAATAAACACGTGATTAAGAATGTGACAATGTCAGACCACGGAGGAAAATGAAACAGGAATTTCCTTAAGTACTTTCGTATATTAAATACATCTTCAGAAGGAATGAATACATTCATTCCTTCTGAAGATGTATTTAATATACGAAAGTACTTAAGGAAATTCCTGTTTCATTTTCCTCCGTGGTCTGACATTGTCATATATATATATATATATATATATATATATATATATATATATATATATATATATAATGTGTGTTATTACTTATATTATTACAGATAATATGAGATACTGACGCGCTGGTCACGATCTCTGAAAATCTAGAATGGAAACTTGTTGCTGGAGCAAGGACAGCCACACACACACACACACACACACACACACACACACACACACACACACACACACACACACACACACACACACACACACACAAACACACACACACACACACACACACACACAAACACACACACACACATTCTTGCGCCACGCGACCTTGACAAGGTGTGAGTAGAGGGTGTGGTCATGCCCTGGAGAAACTGTCCCGGCCTCACCATCCTTCACCACACCGCCCCCCTGAAGCACCTGGTGCTCGCGCTGCTCCTCTACACTGTGTGTGGCTCCACACTGTGTGACCGTCTGGGAACATCCAGCACATAGGTTCGAATCCTCATCAAGGATCTTGTGAATTTGTTCATTGATGCATCACGTTATTGGGATTTCTCCGTGTAATGTGTACTATTCGTAAATGCTATTGCGATAAGGGCCTTGTAGTTATGATTAAGAAAACCGTAACACCCAGACAGCAGTAAATTTATCCTTGGCTGCCGTGTGTGATCTTGGCGCCACCACTGTAGACCTGGATATTACAAGGACAAGTGTTGACAGCTATAGTTACATAGTCTGCACGGTGGGTGTATATGATGGGCCGGTGGGTGTATATGATGGGCCGGTGGGTGTATATGATAGGCCGGTGGGTGTAAATGATGGGGCAGTGGGTGTAAATGATGGGCCGGTGGGTGTAAATGATAGGCCGGTGGGTGTAAATGATGGAGCAATGGGTGTAAATGATGGGAAAGAGTGTGTCAAGGATTGTGCCGATAAATGATGGGTCGGTCAGTGATCTCACCTTTAACGTTAGAAATGACGTATATACTTGGTGTCAAATACATTATTAAGAGTAATGTGGTGGAGGGGGCAGTAATGTTTGGGGGAAGCGGTAATTTGGGGGGTAATGGGTGGGGGGTAATGGGTGTGGGGGTAATGGGGGGGGGAGTGCAGTAACACAGCGCGAGACTCCCCTCACCGTCCACACACCAGTACCTACGTAGGTGTCCACGGCCGCCAGGAAGAATGAACAATATCCGAGAGCTCAACAATACCCTGGTTCAGGCAACCATCTAAGACGATGACTACCGCAAGGTAAATGTTAATTAATTCATCTTGTTAGTGCTGTCCCGATCCCAGCACCTCACACACACATGACGTTCCCAGCACCTCACACACACATGACGCTCCCAGCACCTCACACACACATGACGCTCCCAGCACCTCACACACACATGACGCTCCCAGCACCTCACACACACATGACGCTCCCAGCACCTCACACACACATGACGCTCCCAGCACCTCACACACACATGACGCTCCCAGCACCTCACACACACATGACGATCCCAGCACCTCACACACACATGACGCTCCCAGCACCTCACACACACATGACGCTCCCAGCACCTCACACACACATGACGCTCCCAGCACCTCACACACACATGACGCTCCCAGCACCTCACACACACATGACGCTCCCAGCACCTCACACACACATGACGATCCCAGCACCTCACACACACATGACGCTCCCAGCACCTCACACACACATGACGTTCCCAGCACCTCACACACACATGACGATCCCAGCACCTCACACACACATGACGCTCCCAGCACCTCACACACACATGACGCTCCCAGCACCTCACACACACATGACGATGCCAGCACCTCACACACACATGACGCTCCCAGCACCTCACACACACATGACGATCCCAGCACCTCACACACACATGACGATCCCAGCACCTCACACACACATGACGATCCCAGCACCTCACACACACATGACGATCCCAGCACCTCACACACACATGACGAGTCATAATTCCCAGGACGTCGATTTTTGAGTTGATTGCGCTAGTTAGTCGCTTCTCTGTGTCGTGTCGTGTTCCTGTGTCAGGAGCGACCATGTGTCCACTTGTGGCAGGTGTGCGGTCATTATGTGGTGCCGCATGTGGTAACTTTGTGTCATGAGCGACCAGACACTTGTAGCTGAGCTCACAGACCAGGTGAGGACATCCACATCACGATCTTGGAGATAATGCAACTTTAGTTACCCCTGGTCGCCTTGGGAGACTGTCGCCACCGCCTCACTCTGTAAACAAGAGTGGTTGGCTGGCTGTCCAGGTGAGGGTTAAGTGTCTTGGAACGCTATGGATCATGTCATACCTTAGGAAGACGGACTGAAGGAAGACAAATATCTACACCAAGACATGAGTTCCAATCCTTAAGATGAACACGACAAATTGGGAGATTTTGTGTTTACTTCGTATTAACCAACGGAGGTCCCCCCACTCTCTCAAGTATGGCGAACCTAAACAACAGGATACCAGTACGTGAAGAAATGTGTCTACATTCAATGTTTATGACAGGTTACAACTGGTGGCGCTTGTCATCACGCCAAGTAAAAGGTCCCCAATGAGCTCTCTAACATCACAAAGGAAACCTTCAGAATGTTGAGGATAACATGTGACAAAACAGGCGTGTGTCAGGAGGATGTGGAGAGTAGGTTCAAGATGGTGAAGAGAAGATGTTGTTCAGAGGTCAAAGGAAAATTAATCGCATTCACCTATTCCATGTTATTTACGCTATTCTACGCACTATTGAGGCGCTGTGACACAATGGTACCCCTAGCTCCAGAGACTGTACCCTCATTGTGCCTTCTTCACGGAGAGAGAGAGAGAGAGAGAGAGAGAGAGAGAGAGAGAGAGAGAGAGAGAGAGAGAGAGAGAGAGAGAGAGAGAGAAAGAGAGAGAGAGAGAGAGAGAGAGAAAGAGAGAGAGAGAGAGAGAGAGAAAGAGAGAGAGAGAGAGAGAGAGAGAGAGAGAGAGAGAGAGAGAGAGAGAGAGAGAGAGAGAGAGAGAGAGAGAGAGAGAGAGAGAGAGAGAGAGACAGAGAGAGACAGAGAGAGAGACAGAGAGAGAGAGAGTGAGAGACAGAGAAAGACATAAAGACAGACATAGACAACTCAGGTGGAACTCAGTACCCACCGGAACTGAGTTCCACCTGAGGTACTTTTTGGGTACTCAGGTTGAAACTGAGTACCCAAATGAGCCACAGGGACGTTAGAAAGAACTTTTTCAGTGTCAGAGTAGTTAACAGGTGGAATGCATTAGGCAGTGATGTGGTGGAGGCTGACTCCATACACAGTTTCAAATGTAGATATGATAGAGCCCAGTAGGCTCAGGAATCAAAGAGCCAGAGCTCAACCCCCGCAAGCACAACTAGGTGAATAGAGAAACAGAGACACGTACAACAAGACTACACACGAACACAAACAATGGTAGAGGAATTTGACTGTACGTTGGATAAAAACCTTCACGGAACAATGAAAGTTAAATTACAAGTTAGAGTGTGAAGAAGAGGCGGGTGTGGGCGAGGCCGCCCGTCTTGATGGTGCGTCAGCCCTGTATGGCGGGAGGGCGGCTCCACCCGCCGCCATCACTCACTCAGGCTTCACGGTATCACGGTACGCCTGTCAGCGATTAATATTGGGCAGGAGTGTATTTACCATGTGTGCCTGCAGGATCCAGCTCTTAGCTCTTGGATCCCATCTTTCTACCGTAGCTAGAACATTGCTAATGTCCTAACTCCCAACTTTTGTTCCTCTCATTATCTCTAGTACATATTTTTTTCTCATTCACACACACATACAAGCATATTCCCAGGAAGCAGCCCGAAGCAATAGTCTAACTCCCAGGTACTTATTTCCTGCTAGGTGAATACGGACATTAAGTGAAGGAAACCCTGCCTATTATCTCTGCCTCGGCCGGAAATCGAACCCGGGCCTTTAGGATTACAACCCCCCCCCCCGAGCGCTGTCCACTGGGCCGCAAGGACCTGTATAGAACTCCACTTCGCCGTTCTTAATCGTCGGCAGGTTGTTAACCCTGTTGTTACTGTTGCAGGAGCCTGGGTTGGTCCTGCAGGAGGTACCGTGGGTCACTCTGCAGGAGGTACCGTGGATCACCCTGCAGGAGGTACCGTGCGTCACCCTGCAGGAGGTACCGTGGGTCACCCTGCAGGAGGTACCGTGGATCACCCTGCAGGAGGTACCGTGCGTCACCCTGCAGGAGGTACCGTGGGTCACCCTGCAGGAGGTACCGTGGATCACCCTGCAGGAGGTACCGTGCGTCACCCTGCAGGAGGTACCGTGGGTCACCCTGCAGGAGGTACCGTGGATCACCCTGCAGGAGGTACCGTGCGTCACCCTGCAGGAGGTACCGTGCGTCACCCTGCAGGAGGTACCGTGCGTCACCCTGCAGGAGGTACCGTGCGTCACCCTGCAGGAGGTACCGTGCGTCACCCTGCAGGAGGTACCGTGGGTCACCCTGCAGGAGGTACCGTGCGTCACCCTGCAGGAGGTACCGTGCGTCACCCTGCAGGAGGTACCGTGCGTCACCCTGCAGGAGGTACCGTGCGTCACCCTGCAGGAGGTACCGTGCGTCACCCTGCAGGAGGTACCGTGCGTCACCCTGCAGGAGGTACCGTGGGTCACCCTGCAGGAGGTACCGTGCGTCACCCTGCAGGAGGTACCGTGCGTCACCCTGCAGGAGGTACCGTGCGTCACCCTGCAGGAGGTACCGTGGGTCACCCTGCAGGAGGTACCGTGGGTCACCCTGCAGGAGGTACCGTGCGTCACCCTGCAGGAGGTACCGTGCGTCACCCTGCAGGAGGTACCGTGCGTCACCCTGCAGGAGGTACCGTGCGTCACCCTGCTCTAGGTATGGTGTGAGGTCGCCATCATCTTGTCTACAGAGTTACGGCGATCACCAAGGTGTGGAATTAATGAAAATTGCTATACTACAGGAGCTGGTGGAAGGGGAACTTATATCACATCGCCCGTCCAAGGATCCTCCTGCTGTCCCTGCAACCTGTCTTACAAAGAACGTCGCTTTTCGCTCGTATGGTCAAAAATTGTCGTACTATAAAATGGAAGCGGCTCGCGAAAATGACTTACTGTCCCATTTTCTGTTTTGGGTCCTCTGGTAGAGAGGAAACTTTAAAATAACCATTTTCTTGACGTTGGAAAACTGTGGGAGGACGGGCCAAGCTGCGACCCACCTGGGGGTCTCCAGGGTTGCACTCGTCCCGGTATCAGGGCGCTGGTCACCACTCAAGGGCCGACCTGACGTGCACGGTAACCTTGGTCGATGGTGAACGACGGTGGTTGTCGATGTTATGTGATATTTCCATGTTTACAACACTCGATCCTGTCTCGGACGTTTCCACTAACAAAAAAGGCTGAAGCGAAGGCAGGGTCAGATATCGAGAGCGCTGTCGGTAATGTCGGAGCTCTTTTTTGTGGTCCTCGCCGTGATCACCTTTGGATGGAGAGATATTTCACAATGGAACACTGGGCAGTTGTGATCACTTTACTGCACTTGTATCTCAAGGTTTATACAATAACATTTCCCAGCTCTTCAACGATGAGTCACGATGTTCATGAGTTTTACGAGAAAGTTTGATAAATTTTGCTTGATAAACTTTTATGAGTTTTATAATACACAGTGTATATACACCGAGAGGCGGGATGCTCTTATTGGTGTATAGCATATTAGTATGTGCTTGAGCTGTGTATTGTAAGTCACCAGTAGGTATAGTGACCCCCGCGGCGCCCACGCAGGCGCACGTGAGCCAGCGGGGAGGAAGGAATATCTTGTGAGACACTAACACACACTCTCTCTCTCTCTCTCGTCCAGGAAGGTAAACATTACACCGCGTAAAGTTGGGTGTGATAATTGACCGCTAGGCTCTCAAGCGGTCCCGTGGGAGCCGGGACGGTCCCGTGGGAGCCGGGACGGTCCCGTGGGAGCCGGGACGGTCCCGTGGGAGCTGGGAGACGGACTTGATTACTCACCTCACGTAAGGAAGGCGTGTGGCGTGCTTAAGGTGGGTTGTGTTACACAAGATGGACAACAGTGGCTGTCTTTCACACGTGTGATCACAACAGTGGGTTCAAGATAGCGCTGGCACTCAGCAACCCAGGAACATAGGGCTGGCAGTCAGTCGTGTAACGTGTTGAACAGAGAAAGTGAACAGACGAAGGGTGGAGGTCACCCTTCAAGGTCATCCTCGCCTCAACTCAGCCCAACTGTAAAAGGTGTCACATTTATAAAGATGCTAAAGTTCCCATTCCAATGCCCGACCAGAAGCCACATACTAGTAGCCAAATGCCCGACCAGAAGCCACATACTAGTAGCCAAATGCCCGACCAGAAGCCACATACTAGTAACCAAATGCCCGACCAGAAGCCACATTTAATAGTAAAATGCTCGACTAGAGGTCCAAGTGTTGTACACAAGTTTGCACACAGGTACACGTGTTCTACACAGGTTTAACTGTCTTCAGAACACAGTTACAGCGAGTAGTGTGTGAGGGGAAGAGGGTAGAGTAGGGAAGTTTACATATATAGTCAAACACGGAGAAAGGGCTTAGGTGGAGCTGTTGCTGTGATTCATACTGTTGTCACTGCTGTTGTGATTTATACTGTTGTCACTGTTGCTGTGACTTCTACTGCTGCAGTTGAGGCTACACTACAACTTCTGCTGCCTTGTTGTTGATAATGTGGCCATCGTAGAGGACTTGCGTGGCGTTGCTCAACGTTAAGCTGCCGTGTTTTGCCTAGACCAAAGCGCCGTAATTAGCGTCCACTGTATGAGCACCCAGCCCAGTAGCTGCTGGCCTAGACCGTCTGCTCCCACGGGTAAACAATCCCTCAATCACATACGGCACAAGGTACCTTGAGTCTGGCATCTTTGTCTGAAATTTATGCTCTTCGATCGCTTGGTTTTTATCACAAGTGCAATGGTGTTGCACTTTTTGTGTAACCACTACACGAACCTAGATAAACATAAACCAAGTACAGCTTGTATTATTATTTGTATTAATGGTAATATTTATGGTAGCGCGACCACCACGACCATTCATATTGTGTAGGGGAGGCGGAGAGTGTGACCTGGGCAACACCCGCTCATCATGTGGAAGTGTCCTTGACCAGGGCGCCGGCTAGGTCAGGCTGCCCTACACCCTCCCCGGCAACCACACGCAGGCCGCTGCTCGGGGATTTTCTTGACCTGGAAGTGAAAGCAGTGCGGGCATCTTGCACAGCCGGCAGTGACTCTTGGGGCGGGCACCACACCCGCCCCCCTGCTCCAGTACCTCCACAACAACACCCTCTCCTCCCCCCCCCCACGCTCTCCCATCTCAGTGGCCTTCCGCCCGTGCACGCTCTCCTCGTCCAGCACTCTCCCAGCTCTACTACTTTTCCCTCTTACCACCTGCCCCACGCCCTCCCAGCGCCACACACCCCCAGCGCCACGCCCTCCCAGCGCCACGCCCTCCCAGCGCCACACACCCCCAGCGCCACGCCCTCCCAGCGCCACGCCCTCCCAGCGCCACCCCCCCCCAGCGCCACGCCCACCCAGCGCCACCCCCTCCCAGCGCCACACACCCCCAGCGCCACCCCCTCCCAGCGCCACCCCCTCCCAGCGCCACACACCCCCAGCGCCACACACCCCCAGCGCCACACACCCCCAGCGCCACACACCCCCAGCGCCACACACCCCCAGCGCCACACACCCCCAGCGCCGCCCTCCCAGCGCCACGCCCTCCCAGCCTCACAAGACCAGTAGCACCACAGACACCAGGGGAGAGTACCAACACCTGTCACCGCCATCAGACACCGCCATCTCTACACGTGCCAAACATGTTCAGGTGTTCCAGCAAAATGCGCGGTATCAGATAATTACTGAATGGCCGTTGAAATCTCCAGTAATTCAAACTATTATTATATATAAGGTGTCGCTACCCGTCGTGTTTTGTTAGATATAACCAATTTCCTGAATATCTTAATTTTAATCTATCTATCTCCCATCTTCCTCCGTGTCCTCTCTCCGTGCCCTCCCAGCAGCCAAGACCATGCCCCCCCCCACCCTGGAGGCGTCACCGGCGGGCATCAGGCCACGGCAGCAACAGGTAACACGCACCTGACAATGGTTCACACCTTCACCACCTCCGCTGACTTCCAGCTGCTGATGTGAAGTGGAGATGTTATGTTAACACTCTTGTGACGGCGGCCTCGCCACCACTCTGGTAAAGATGGGAGGGAGAGAGAGAGAGAGAGAGAGAGAGAGAGAGAGAGAGAGAGAGAGAGAGAGAGAGAGAGAGAGAGAGAGAGAGAGAGAGAGAGAGAGAGAGACAGAGAGAGACAGAGAGAGACAGAGAGAGACAGAGGGAGACAGAGGGAGACAGAGGGAGACAGAGAGAGACAGAGGGAGACAGAGAGAGACAGAGAGAGACAGAGAGAGACAGAGGGAGACAGAGAGAGACAGAGGGAGACAGAGGGAGACAGAGAGAGACAGAGGGAGACAGAGAGAGACAGAGAGAGATAGAGAGAGATCACAGCTACACTCCCCGCTGGAGATGGAAAGAAATGATCACGATACACTCACCAGAGGGCCCTTGTCCCCTGCGCCAGCACCCGGGGCGGGGACAGTTGTGTACGTGAGCTCTCAGGCTCCGAGAAGCATGTTCCTCTACCTGTTGACGATACCGGGGATCAGTGTCCACGCGGCCCGGTCTCTGACCAGGCCTCTCATATAAATTATGAGTGCTAGAGGTGTTTTTATACTGGGAAATGTTTGGGGTTGAATGGGAATGGAAGGGAAGGGGTATAGCAGGGCTCGAACTGGTCTTATTCAAGTACTGACTTGAGAGCCCCCTCCTCTTTGACCCTTAAAGACTGAAAACACATTCTTAACTGCACTTCGTGCGAAATATTAAATGGTTAATATGTAGCTGTGATCTCTGTCTCTCTCTCTCTCTCTCTCTCTCTCTCTCTCTCTCTCTCTCTCTCCCTCTCTTCGCCTGTTCGTGCGAAACATTAAATACATTTTTAAATTTGTCGACATTTTCGTCCTTTATGGTATGCAAGTGAGAATAAAAACGTGTTATTTTTTTTGCTTGAAATAAAGAGCCTGAGAACTTCTCGACATTTGTGAGTGATATATAGTCGCATATATGTCACGGCCGGTTGAGGGGAGGGAGAGAGAGAGAGAGAGAGAGAGAGAGAGAGAGAGAGAGAGAGAGAGAGAGAGAGAGAGAGAGAGAGAGAGAGAGAGAGAGAGAGAGAGAGAGAGAGAGAGGGGAGGGAGGGGGGGGGGGATAGGTGACCCAGAATGGGAGCAAGTGGCTTATGGGTTTATGGGTGAGTGAGTGAGCTAGCAGGAAGAGGTCAAGCGAGGTCACGCTCCCGACCTCTCCCTCACACCAATCAGAGGTCAACAGATGATGAAGCATGAGAGTGAGTGACCGAGCGAGGAGGCAGCACACCGCTGACTGCTCTAATTAGGTGTACAACTATACAAAATTTGATTGCAAACATCAATCAATAATCAATATATATATTTAGAGTGATGAGACTCACCTATTCTATGTGCCTCACATTATGTGATCACATATATAACACAACACAAGCATGGACGTGAGAGAGAGACATTATCTCATTAGTTACAGCTGGGGTTCTTGACCCTCGTTTAACACCTGCTTCAAGGTGTCTTATTTCCTTCAGCCTCGAACCTCATTAGGGGGGGAGGGGGTGGATGAGGGGGGAGGGGGTGGAGGAGGGGGAGAGGGGTTGGAGGAGGGGGGTGGAGGAGGGGGGGGGGAGGGGGGGAAGTGAGGGAGTAGTGTATTCTCTGCATCTGAGACTGACTTTTGGTCATGGTATGCAGTTCCATCAGCAAATTTCATCATCAAAACCATTATTGTTGCAGCACAGTCTAGTGACAGTGCATCTCACTGCTTCTGTCATCGTCTCCGCAATTACCAGTCTTGTCTCGCCTTGTTGCAGTCACTGTCTTCAACGGTGCTTCCTGCAGTGCTGGCACTAAGTCATCTGTATCTTCCCCTCACAGCTGGCACTATGGCACCTGTGTGTTCCCCTCACTGCTGGCACTAAGTCACCTGTGTGTTCCCCTCACTGCTCGCTCACACCAGGGGTGACCCTGGAGGCTCACACCAGGGGTGACCTGGAAGCCACTAGTAAATAGCTAATTACAGTACCTAGTTGGCAGAAAATTAGACACCCAACCTGTTCATCTGATAATAAAGGAAGTAACGTTTCGGTCCTTCCTGGACGGACCGAAACATCGTTTGTCCTTTATTTTCAGATGTGTAAGTTGAGTGTCTAAGTCACCAGTAGTGTTGAGGGAAGGTGTGTACTCTGTGCTGTCGTTCTCGACACAAGTGTTCTCATGGCGAGCAAGGCTGCAGGAGTGTTGAGGGAAGGTGTGTACTCTGTGCTGTCGTTCTCGACACAAGTGTTCTCATGGCGAGCAAGGCAGCAGGAGTGAGGGCCAAGACAGTAGTGGTGATGCTGGTGACTACCACCGCCATCATTAGCCTCATCGCGTGTACACAAAAAAAGCAGTTGAAAAAACTTGTTGGGTAAAGTCGGAGCTTCTGGTAAGAATTTAGAGAAAGTAAGTTTGTGTGTGTGTGTGTGTGTGTGTACTCACCTAGTTGTACTCAACTAGTTGTGTTTGCGGGGGTTGAGCTCTGGCTCTTTGGTCCCGCCTCTCAACCGTCAATCAACTGATGTACAGATTCCTGAGCCTACTGGGCTCTGTCATATCTACATTTGAAACTGTTTGGAGTCAGCCTCCGTGTGTGTGTGTGTGTGTGTGTGTGTGTGTGTGTGTGTGTGTGTAGCTGTGCTTACAGAGGTTTAGCTTTACCTCCTGGGCACCGCCTTACCAACTATCAGTCACCTCATGATACGACTCCATATGCCTCTTATTTATCATTATATATACATGTGAACACCCTGTCAGGCGTTATTATGAACCCACAATTCACGAGTGGCGTGAATCGGACTGAGCAGGTAAACGCATAAATCAGGTTTATATAACCAAGAGATACGTCAACCATGACATAATTCAGATGAGGTTGTGTAACGGAGACCCGCGAAGGAGACAAGTTCACCAAGTAAAATAGGTACCTGGGTGTTAGTCAGCTGTCACGGGCTGCTTCCTGGGGGTGTAGAGGCCTGGTCGAGGACCGGGCCGCGGGGGCGCCAAGCCCTGGAAGCACCTCAAGGTAATCTCAAGGAAGCTCCACAAACACTTCCCACTTCGTCTCGGGACATACAAATGTCTTCTGTCAAGCCCAGGCTGAGAAATTTAAAATAAATGTTTTTTTATATATTATTTCCGTGGAATAATAGTGGAGTGGAGTGGAGTGGAGGCACTCGCTTGGCAGTCATGAACTGTTAGTATTGTTACTAGTGGACCCTCTCAGACACAAGGAGACAGAACAGTCTTCATGGACAAGGAAACAAGGAGACAGCCCTCTCAGACAGGAGACAGCCCTCTCAGACAGGAGACAGTCCTCAGTGATAGAGAGGTTAAGAGGTATTAACGTGGTCTAGGGTAAAAGAAACAATCACAGTGGAGAGAACAAAGGAGGCGGGGCGGCAAAAAATATAATCATACCCTCACATTACTGAAACATATATACAGTACACTGGAGTTACCTGTTACCTGTATTTATTAACGGAGCAGGCAGCATATCACCGACACGGGCTCCCATAATTAACGCGCTGTTACCTTACCAACGTAATACATAGAATAACATAATCCTAAGAATAATATTTTTAACCACAAATTTAGCAAACTGAACATAATATAAATTCTTCCCTATGCGTGTAGTTCCTCACCCCGCCGCTACTACACCCAAGGGCGCTCTGACTGCTTGAATCTATCCGGCTCCTACATCACCTCGGAAGGCTCATGCGCTAGCTCCCCGATATTTTGAGCCTTTATAATAAAATCACCGTGGCACCAGAACGAGTCTTTGCAGGGTAATTGCCTTACTCGACTAATTACAACCTATACAACCTAAATTTACTTCCTTAATTAACTAAACTAACTGCCTATTTGAGTACATTGTTAGAAGGGTGTGAGAGTAATGTTAAACTAAACACACATTAACGTAAATAATAATAATTACAAATGTTGGTTAAATGATTGCTTAATTGTGTGTTTTTGCGAGTGATGGCCGCTGGTGTCGAGCCTGGGGCCTGACAAGCAGGAGAGGACATCAACACAATCATTACACTCTGGGATGCTCCCGGACGCAGGTTCGAATCCTCGTCACGGCCCTTGTGGATTTGTTCATAATCATTACACTCTTATTGGTTTATTGTTTCTCAGCGAGGAACAAGGGACTGCTCAACTAAAAGTCATAAAACAAACCATAACAATGTATAATCACCAGAGGACGCACGTTAAAGAATACATGTAACTCAACACAAAACAAACACATTAAATCCAATTCAAATCAATATCACAAAGCAATTTGCGAAATTATTACCTTGCAACATAATGCAAAAAAAACAAAAATCAGAACAATACAATGATCTTAGACGACCGGAGGTTACTGTCGGTAATCCTCTAGGAGCCAAGACCTTCCTGTGGCCAGGAGGTGGCCTCCTCCACCTACCTCCAGTACATCCCTACACTCTCACTCTCCCCCCTCTCTCTCTCTCTCTCTCTCTCTCTCTCTCTCTCTCTCTCTCTCTCTCTCTCTCTCTCTCTCTCTCTCTCTCTCTCTCTCTCTCTCTCTCTCTCTCTCTCTCTCTCTCTCTCTCTCTCTCTCTCTCTCTCTCTCCCGTTGAGTGTGGTCAATGGTCGACACTGGAGGCTGAAAGTCTTAAACCACTCACATCATGTACGCCTGTGTCAGCAGTTTTATAAAATCAGAACCATAATATTATATTTTTCGTTGTTTAATATTGTCTGGTTTATTGTTAACATTTTGAAGTTGGTTAAACAATGACTACATTTCTTCACGTGTATTGTTGCTTTAGTTGATATTTTTCTCAAATAGAACTTATAATAAAAACAATTTATATAAGATTTATTAAAACGAAATTAAATGAGATGCAACCCCCCCCCCTCCCCCACAACCTTCACCCCAAGGAGAGGGGAACCCCAGCCACCCCCCCCTCCACCCCAGCCACCCCCAGAGCCCCGGGCGGGTGAACAGGCACACCCGGTGATCAACTTTCCCCCAGACTTTTATGAGCGCATGAACAAGCATGACTTGTGCATTGCTGAGGATGTGAGCATGTGGCCAGGCTTACTGAGACATGCAGGCTTCAGCCGCCGTCAGGCTGCCCTGATATCCAAGATGCCCTGATATTAAAGGTTCCCTGATATTCAGGGTAGTCTGATGTCCAAGGTACTGTTATATTCAAGAAGTCCGGCTATCACGTGTCTTCTCAATATAATAATAAATTAACAGTGAGAGACAAACCGGGTCGTTCAATACGTAAGTGAAGGCATGAGCAAGGAACGAGCCAAAACTGTCGTGTGCAGAAGCCCTGAGAGCTGAGCGCCGCACCAACTATAGCAGTCAGTGTCTGTGATGGGTGATGCTGCCGCCACAGCCGCCCCACACACGCCTGCTCCCCGGTGTAAGCTACACACTACAAGTTACAGCGTCATGACACAAACTGGTCATTTCTCACGGGGGATGTGGCTTTGGCGGCTGGGGTGAGTCATCTGAAAGTTGACGTGTCGTCCAGGCGACAAGCAGTTGGCGCCTCAAGAATGTACGGCAGCGCTGCGGGCACAACACCGTCTGGAAATGTGTAGCCAGGACCCAGCACGATGACAGTGGTAGGAGTGAGGGGGGAAGGCGACGCCCCAGGCGGTGGTCTCTACAATACCATATCGCGGTGTAAGTCTGGTCAGCGTCAGGTGATGGTGTGTTGCTGGAGCCACGTACTGGAACCGCATACATAATTCAGCGCTATGTGAAGGCCTATGTTCATTAGGTGTTTAACTGTGCCTATGTATGTGGAGAGTGTTGCATATGTTGGGTGTGTTGCCAGTGTTGATGGCGTGAACCAGACAGCCCCGCGAGGCAGCAACGATAGCGTGTCCAACTAGTGCCTGGCTGGCTACCACACAGCCTCCTATATTAACCCTGTACGTTGGCAGTAATACTTTAATGCACGATGTTTAATGCACGGTTAACTGGTAGCGCCTGAGAGGGAATACTGTAGTTCAGCCCATGATCATATTTGCCTACACAAACACCTCTCGCCCTGAGGCACTCCGGCCAACAATGACTGACTCAGTCAAATATTCAACTGAGCAATCAGTCACAGACGACAGGAAGGAAAACAATGGGAAACCAGTTCCATTAGACTTGGTAACGAGTGAGGTAATGGAGCCCGGAGCAGCAGGTGTCTGGTAGAGTCATCACTCTTACGCAGACCCTCAGCAGACATGTTCTCAAACTCCAGCAGACAACTTGCTCCCATAGTACAGGTGTCACTAGAGACCACAGGTCAGTGTGTGGTACAGGTGCCACTAGAGACCACAGGTCAGTGTGTGGTACAGGTGCCACTAGAGACCACAGGTCAGTGTGTGGTACAGGTGTCACTAGAGACCACAGGTCAGTGTGTGGTACAGGTGCCACTAGAGACCACAGGTCAGTGTGTGGTACAGGTGTCACTAGAGACCACAGGTCAGTGTGTGGTACAGGTGTCACTAGAGACCACAGGTCAGTGTGTGGTACAGGTGCCACTAGAGACCACAGGTCAGTGTGTGGTACAGGTGCCACTAGAGACCACAGGTCAGTGTGTGGTACAGGTGCCACTAGAGACCACAGGTCAGTGTGTGGTACAGGTGTCACTAGAGACCACAGGTCAGTGTGTGGTACAGGTGTCAGCTTGTAGCGTCGAGACACTTGTGTCAGCTTGTAACAAGTTGGTAATTAATGTCTGGCAATAACTGTCTCTGTGTAACCAAATCTTCCTACGTAACACATGACACACGTCGCCCTCTGTGTATTAGACACAGGTTGTGACCTGTGACACACGAGAGGTCGCGGGAGACACATTACAGACGGGACTATATTCTATACCATCAGAGGACACATGTGTCATGGAGGGAGCAACCTTGCTCGTGTACAGGTGACGCACCCTGATATAATCAGGGTCCCTGGTACAATCAGCGTCCCTGGCACAATCAGGGCCCCTGGTACAATCAGCGCCCCTGATACAATCAGCGGCCCCTGGTACAATCAGGGCCCCTGGTATAATCAGCGCCCTGGTACAATCAGCGCCCCTGTTACAATCAGCGCCCCTGGTACAATCAGCGCCCCTGGTACAATCAGAGCCCCTGGTACAATCAGCGCCCCTGGTACAATCAGCGCCCCTGGTACAATCAGCGCCCCTGGTACAATCAGCGCCCCTGGTAAAAACGGCGCCTTAGGTATCAACAACACCCATGGAAAAGAGCCCTATCTATTGAACGCTCGCCCTTGTTGACCCCTAGCGACCCTTGTTGACCCCTAGCGACCCTTGTTGACCCCTAGCAACCCTTGTTGACCCCTAGCGACCCTTGTTGACCCCTAGCGACCCTTGTTGACCCCTAGCAACCCTTGTTGACCCCTAGCGACCCTTGTTGACCCCTAGCGACGTCACAACATAACTGGATCATTTAACTCATAACTGGAGTGACGTCGGTGGTAATGGCGCCAAAAGTGCACCGCGACTCCTCTGCTCCTCCACTTTTTATATTCACTCGCGAAAAAAATGTCAACATATATAACTGATAATTGGGTACAGGTCCGCGAACTGGGTAATGCGAGGTGTGGCGCAGTAGTGGCGTCAGGGGTTGAGAGGCAGCATCTGGGAAGTGAACTAGCGACTGGGCGGCTTCTCTTAGACCAGTTTTTATGGAAGCTGCAGTGACTTAGTGAGGGGCGATAACAGGACACAGCGAGAGTGCAAGTGAAAGTGCCATCATACACAGCCACGTCGCTCTCATTTAGCTCTGGGTTTGGCTTGTGGCTCATCAACCTCTTGTGGAGTAACTGCATGAGGCCGCCACGAGACTATACTGTCCAGTTAGCAAGTACAAGTCATGGATATAATTTACAACTAAAGTAAACTATGTGTATGTCCATTGAGAAGCTGGGTAAAGCCCTCGATGTTTATATGTCTCAATGTTCATCTGTTTACTGGACCCGAGATCAAATGTTTTCTTTGATGCATCAACCATATTTTTCGAAGAGTTTCCGAAGTAGGTTTACGACCTCCGCAGGAGATATAAACTAGCTTAGTGAGACTTCATGGACCGCGATAAATGTCGGCACCTAACATGAAACATCTGGATTCCAAGTTTTTCTTCACGTTATCAGTGTTAAGGCTCCGTGCACGAGCGCCCTTCCTTAAGAACATTAAATGCGTGTCTGAAGCAATTCTCCACCTGACCAGCTTTATGGTCGAGGTGTTACACAGTAAGTTTGTGCCTCATCCCACTCTCTCGGCTGATTACTCTTATCTCCTCACTTGATGCCTTTTCCCGCAAAACACACACCGAAACTTCGACGCTGGTACAACGTTCGAACAAGTTTTAAGACCTCCTAACCAGTTATAACAACCAATATAGCAAGTTGTAACAACGTTCTAATGCGACATAAACCCGTTAAGCCAAGATGTAACAACTTTATTACAAGTTGTAACAAGCGGAAAATAGAGACAGTTACAGTTTGTGTTTCCAGGGTTAGCTCTTTCTTAGTTGATATGTCTCTAGACTTCTGACCAGTTGTTGTCTCGTCTATTCGTTCAGTTATACCTCTTAGCTCTTCCTCAATTTATGTCTCTTCTCCGTGTTAAGTATATCCTCATCTCAGTGGCCCCTCGTCCGTCAAGGTTCCACAGGTTACGCGCCACTGTTTAACACAAACGGAACTGTGCAAATCAAATCCACTGTTACATTCGCAAGGCTGATTAAAGTGATCACCATTGTGCAGTGTGCAGGGTAGTGATAATTATATGCCAGTTTTCTAATAAGAGACAGATGCTGTGATTCAAGTCGGCTGTCAAGGAGTCCTTGCCGGTCAGTTATTCCGCTCAGCTGTTGGACCCTGGTTATGGCTTTGGGTTGCCAGGTCTCTGGGACTCACAACAGGGTCAGAGTAGCACACGCACACACACACACACACACACACACACACACACACACACACACACACACACACACACACACACACACACACACACACACACACACGCACACACATCCGGATGTTGCCGGATGACAAACATGGGATTTTTTTACCTTAATAACTAGTTTAGCGTCTCCTACTGTCTAAGCCGGATGGGGGTAGAGTCTCTTCCTTCATGCTCTCACTCTCACACTCCTTCGTGCTCTCACCCTCACACTCCCTCATGCTCTCACTCTCACACTCCTTCGTGCTCTCACCCTCACACTCCCTCATACTCTCACTCTCACACTCCCTCATACTCTCACCCTCACACTCCCTCATACTCTCCCATATACTCATACTCTCACGCCTCTCAACAATACTGATATGTTATACATGGAGACCATTTTAGAGCAATCTTTTCAACAACTAAATGTTTTCCTTCTACGAAATTTGCCAACACTTAATAACTTTAACAACCGTTGAACAAAATTGACTTGAAGTAACGACATGAACATTGTGAAGAGGCTGAGAAAAGTGCACTTTAATCAGCGGGTTAAGTTCCTCAGTCAATGCTCTTGCCACAGTCAGATATCAACTGAAAAGATATATATAAAATATATAAATTATTACCTCAGCCAATTTTCCGAATCTCTAAATTATGTCGACATCAGGTGATGCCATCAGTCAATTATCCATTTTCGTGAGTCAGCGTTCCTGTTATTTGTTTCTGCAGTAGATGTTGGTGAGGTCACTTGCCTGGGCTTGTGGGGCATGTCCAGGCTGGTCAGGTCACTGGGCTCGACTTGAGAGTCATGTCCAAAAGCTGCCCGGTCAAACCTGAAGCATGAATCCAGCTTCCTGTTTTTACCCTGGAGGGTAAGGGGCGTGTGCCCAGCTTCTAGTTGATGCAACCACCTGGATGCTGGGGCACTGTTGTTTGGAACACGGCCTCCCAACACGGCCTCAAAGTTATTAAAAATGGGCTTCAGCGGCCTGTTTTTTTTTGTTTTTGTTTTAGGGAGATGTTAGACACCTTCTTGTATGCTGTGGTGCTTGTGCTCTGATGAATAAAAACAAACACACGGCACGCACGCCCGCCCGCACACACACACACGTGTGTGTGTGGGCCGAAAGAGCAAAGCTCAACCCCGCAAACACAACTAGGTGAATACACACACACACACACACACCTGTGGCATAATCAAACGACATGAACAAAATTGAATGTGACTCATTGAACTCCAGCGCCGCTACGTTTCACTTTCTTTCATGTTGTGTTTGCTCCCAAACAAATTTGAACGGTTCTAATACAGTGTAAAAAACTGCGGGGCTTAACGCACTCTAGCGCAGCCTATTTGTATATTGAGCGTGATGACACCTTGGCGCCCTCTCGTACCCTGGCACCCTCTCGTGCCCTGGCACCCTCTCGTGCCCTGGCACCCTCTCCTACCCTGGCACCCTCACGTGCCCTGAAACTCTCCCGTGCCCTGACATAAGAAAGTCAGCTCAAATACAAACACTATTCGTCCAGGGGAATTATTGCAGCTCTGGTCTAAAATGTCACGAGGCCGCCTCCCTCGCTCATATGGGCCAACACTTCCACTCCTCTTATACCCTCACCCCTCACTCTCCTCACCCTCACACTCCTCACACTCACACTCCTCACCCTCACTCTCCTCACCCTCACACTCCTCACACTCACACTCCTCACCCTCACTCTCCTCACCCTCACACTCCTCGCGGTCTCTTTTACATTACATATTGTTGGTTCCGGGAATCAATGTCCCTGCGGTCCAATCTCTGACAAGACCTCCTGGTTGGTGGCGTAGTCAACTAGGCTGCTGGACACAGATACTCGAAGCCTGACGTATAAATCCCAGTCTGGTTGATCAGGTATCCTTTGGTGTTTATTAAGTTCTATTTTGAACACCGTGAGAGGTGTTGAACACCGGCCAGTTATGTCCCTGACGTGTAGAAGGAGTGTGTTGAAAGGTCTAGGTCCTTTAATGTTGAATGTTGATAGTTTCTCTCTCTCTCTCTCTCAGTGTACCTAGTGCTCCTATTGCTTTCCAACGGCGTTATTTTGCACATCCTACCATGGTTCCTGGCTTCACGTGGAGTTATTTCCGTGTAGAGGTTGGGGACATGTCCCTCTAATACTTTTAAAGTGTACAATATTATATATATCTAACCTCTACGATGGCTATGCCCATTGTGAAGCGAATGCCGTTTTCTGTGAGACGTTACGCAAATACACGCGCACAATCACACACACACACACACACGCTCGCGTACACACACACACGTGCGCGCACACACACGTGTGTGTGTGTGTGTGTGCGCAAGTTATAGCCTGTCTTGTTACCTTCAAACACCAAATAACAAGAGTGAAAGTATATGGAGTAAGAGGGGAAAAATAGAGGCTCTCAAAATAGTGCTGCGGTTGCCAACAAGTAAATAATTGGGCGTCATTTCCACAGTAGTTTTACATAACTCATAAACCACAGTTAGACACAACCAGCTGCTGACCTCTGTCAGCGAGGGGCCTCTTGCCCGCCCCCTCGCCTGGTTACTACACCCACGTACATTACACCACGAGCCACAGATAGCCTTTAATGCACCTGCAGGTTTTTCGTAGCAAAAACTAATTGTCCATTTATCTTAATAGTCTTTAACATATAACAAAGTGTTTTGGCTTCTGACATTTAGAGGTGACGGAAGTGTGCGGGTAATGGCTCTATCTGCCCCTGTGTTTTGCCTGCTTATGTAAAGCTTGGCTGAAGGTGGGGAGGTCACAGGTGGCCCTCAGCCAGCTGGTCAAAGGTTGGCCCTCAGCCAGCTGGTCAAAGGTTGGCCCTCAGCCAGCTGGTCAAAGGTTGGCCCTCAGCGCACAAGTAATAATAAAACTTCGGGCATGAAATGAACAACTAGTTCCACATGTTGGGTCAATTATATTGTTGGAGATGTGTCACAGTGCTTGTAGGGTGACCTGGTGGAGGGAGAGGTCACGCAGGTGACCTGGAGGAGGGAGAGGTCACGTAGGTGACTTGGAGAAGGGAGAGGTCACGCAGGTAACATTGCCAGTAAAATGTGACGCATGTAAGGTTACCTTCTGAGTGTCGTCACACAGCGCGTGACGGAGGTCGGCCTCGGGGACCAGAGTTATGGCGACGTGAACCCCACAACTACAAGAAACACAGTTTACCTATTAAGTGGCAACAGTTACCCTGAAATAAATAGGCAGCCCATTACACATTTTGCTATAGTAATCGGTATCTGTAGTTAGCAACACTGTACTTAATAATGTAACTACACCCTTCTGTGATTACTAATATTTACTATCATATGTAACGATACTTATCTCTTGTGATTAATAATTATATTTTTTGTTGGCAGGAGGGAAGCGGTGTTGGTGGAGGAGTGTGGCGGCGTGGGGGCGTGAACCATGTCATAGAGGGAGTGTGAGGTCCGGTACACGATGCCTGAGGGGTCCAGCGGCGGCGGGTGCCACATGTGCCACATACATGACCACGTGCCGGGCTCCTCGCTCCTCAGGACACACCCCCTCCGTGTCTCGCACAACCGATCCCGCAACCCCAGCAAGTCCTCCCATACCCGCCACTCGCGGGACCACTCGCGGGACCACATTCACCACTCGCGGGACCACATTCACCACTCGCGAGACCACTCTCACCACTCCCATCACTCTCACCACTCGCGGGACAGCGGGTCTAGGGAGATCAGAGATGCGGAGATCAAGCAAGCCAAGGTAGCGAGCGCCCTGGCCAAACTTAGCGAGCGATCGCACTCGCTGCCTGGGAGTCGAAGCAGCACGCTGTCACGTCCCAACGAGGTCTCCATTCTCCCAGACGTGGACGCCCACCTGCACCACCGCCACGACAGACGCGGCTCAACCGGGTCACGCGCTGACTACAATGGGGTGCTGGCGGCGCTGCTGGAGACCCGCGCTGCCAGTCTACCCAGCCACCACAGCGGCTCCGTACACAGAGAGCCAGACCTCTTGACCGCCCTGCCCCGCACCCACCATAACAGCAGGTACGCTCACCACCTTGTGTGCCACTGCCAGTCCTTATGTGGCTCTCGTGATAATTGTCTCAGTTGTGCCGATACGTGTGTCAACAATAGTGCCAGTATATGTTCTAACGAGTGCCAGTATATGTTCTAACGAGTGCCAGTATATGTTCTAACGAGTGCCAGTATATGTTCTAACAGCAGTAACAATTAGTGCATGTGCCGATAACAGTGCCAATACCTGTGTCAACACTTGTATCAATGCGTGTGTTAACGCTTGTGTCAATATAAGTGAGAAACAATTTATGTGGAGTAGTGCCAGGTGCTGCAGCTTCTGTGGCGCCTCTTGCTTCAGGACTTGTACTGCCTCGCTTATTGCTTCATTAGTTGTGCTGCCTCAGGTACACTGTTCCTCAGTTGTGATGTCCAAGCTGACTGTTTCCCAGTAGTGATGTCCAAGCTGACTGTTCCTCAGTTGTGATGTCCAAGCTGACTGTTCCTCAGTTGTGATGTCCAAGCTGACTGTTTCCCAGTTGTGATGCCCAAGCTGACTGTTCCTCATTTGTGATGTCCGAGCTGACTGTTCCTCAGTAGTGATGTCCAAGCTGACTGTTCCTCAGTAGTGATGTCCAAGCTGACTGTTCCTCAGTAGTGATGTCCAAGCTGACTGTTTCCCAGTAGTGATGTCCAAACTGACTGTTCCTCATTAGTGATGTCCAAGCTGACTGTTTCCCAGTAGTGATGTCCAAGCTGACTGTTCCTCAGTAGTGATGTCCAAGCTGACTGTTCCTCAGTAGTGATGTCCAAGCTGACTGTTCCTCAGCGGTTACCGCCTCACTGCGTTATCTGTTACCCCTATTGACCTCTTGTCATTTTGGAGTACCTTTTGGAGTACGCCACTCTTGCTCAGTGGATATATCGGCAACAGTAGACGCTCCTGGAGGCAGAGGAGCAAGTGTCTGGTGATCAACTACTACTGTGAACTGTTTCATGTTACCTTGTGTTGCTGCATCACTCTTCTTACTACTGGGCTTGTGCTTTCCCCTCGTGTGATCTCTCTCACTCTTGGTGCATCACACGGTGCACCAAGGGAGCCGGGGGCCGAGCGGGCAACACGCTGGACACGTGATCCTGTGGTACCGGGTTCGATCCCGGGCGCCGGGGAGAAACGATGGGCAGAGTTTCTTTCACTCTATGCCCCTGTTACCTAGCATTAAATGGGTACCTAGGAGTTAGTCAGCTGTCACGGGCTGCTTCCTGGGGTGTGCGTGTACGTGAGTGTGTGTGTGTGGAAAAACAAGTAGTAGTAGTAGAAACAGTTGAGAGGCGGGCCCAAAGAGCACAGCTCAACCCCCGCAAGCACAACTAGGTGAATGCACGGCTTCGTACGTCTCTCCACCGCTCACTACTAGTATCGTATTGTGTAGTACGGCTCTCATTCTCACTTATCCATTCCAAACCTCCTCACTCTCTCTCTTCCCACACTCTCTCTCAACCCCCTCTCCCCCCCCGTCCTTCATGCACCTACCCCCCCACACCGCCTCTCACTTTCTCATGACGGTGCGGTCTCTCCCCCAGAACAAGCAGCCTCTCCCGGACGCGGGACCCCCACGGCAGCAACTTGACCTTGGCCCAGGACACGGAGCAGGACTATTACATGCACATCCATCGCGCCAGGTACAAGGATGAGGCCCGCAAGCAGAGGTTCAACCTGCAGACCGTCATGCTCATCGGCTGCTACACCCTACTGGTCAGTTGCTGCCAGTCTTGCCGTCAGGCTCACACCGCCTCCACACACACACACACATCCATCTGCACCTCACCAAACATTACTTACATAATTATACGCATGTATACTGTATACTTGGCTTTAAATAATAATGCGGCTTATGAGAGTGAATAATAAAGTATACATTACGAGAGTTTACATAATGAGATGTATAGTTCTCATTAATAAAGAGTAAAGGAGGCTTATATCGTTGTAGTAGTTTACAATGCCGAGTTAAACCACATTTTTGAGCTATAAATGTATATATTGTGTATTTGAAATGCTAACATTTTTATTTTGTAATGATTTTACTTGGTAAAGAGACGATGTGAGCTACAGGCACAACACTGTGTGAGAGAACCTGGGGTCTAGAGCCTGAAAAGTTACCATGATCATTGTCTCTTTGCAGTTCGTGGTGGCCATAATAGTAGGCGTGGTACTGTGTCAGCAGAATGGCTGGCTGGGCTTCGGGCACAGCCAGGCGGAGGAGTCGACAGGCGCCGCCAACACGCCGACGCGGAACCTCAACAACCTCTCCACAGGGAGAGAACTGAATCGTTCATCGCGCGGGAGAGGCTCCGGCAACCGTGCTAACCGCCCGGGTCCTACTATAGACTACGACTACACAGATGAAGGTGGGCCTTCAAACATCAACACGGCGGGGGTGTTCCCAGTGGGGGCAGGCGTGTCTTTGCCAGGCCTCCCTCAAGGGGCTACAGATCCCCTCAGGACAGTGAACTTCGTACCCCTGGACCAGAGTAACCCTGGAAACAATGGCACGCCACGACGCCCTTCTGTAGTACAGAGTGGGCCGACAGGGCAGGGACATCGCGCTCCTTCAGGTGGTGTGGCTGATGTACCTACGACCAGAGTAGGAGCAGGAGGAAGCCCCGGCCCAGATGACAATGTCAACCCCTTCAGTAACTCCGTATTCGGCGAGGACATTCAAAACTCTGGGGGGAGCGGCAAGAGTCTGGATACTTCTCGTGGCGAACCAACCACCGGTGGCGACCTCTCCCAAGACACCAACCCTTTCATACCTTTGCCATCTAGTAATGTGCCTAACAACTTTAATAATGGTGGAGGAAACATCCCTACCGCTGATAGTCCAAGCGGTGATCAACATTTCCTTAATAAAAACAATAACAATCAGGGAATTAATAACAACAGTCCACAAAGCAACTTTCCCAATACAGCCGTTAACAACCAAAGAAATATTAATTCTGCATCAAATGGGAATTTCAATAACGGTAGAGGCAATATGAATTCTGAAGCAGTGGGACCTGGAGGAGATACTGGAAATGCAGGCGTGGCTGCTGCTGGCAGTCCCTCCAGGGAGAGTCTGGCTAATGGATTTGGCAGGAACCCAAATCCTGCCAGCGGGACCGTCAATGGTATGGGATTCAACTCGCACACTGGCAATGGTAACGTTAACTCTGGAGAAACAGTCAATAAAAACATTCGCAACTTAGGCAATGGCAACCAGCGAATGACTCAGGTGAGCATCAACAGGCAGACCGTGGACCTCAACACTGCTGGCCCTCAACAAATGGTACCCGTCGACGCTCTGAATACCAACATTCAGAACTTGGAGAATGGAGCGGGTATCAGGCCAACCGATCCAGGAACACCCACCCACGTGCCTGCCATCTCTGGAGGGGAAAGCTTAGGTTTTGGTGCGGGCAACAGGGCTGGCGTCGCTAATGGAAATGTCAATACTGGAACATCAGACATAAATAACTCTCCCAGTAGACATCTCAACTCTGGGGCAGGTAGTGATGGAATTATTCCAGGTGGGAATTCTGGAATAGGAAATGGAGGAAATGTTCCAAGGGGAAACCTTCATTTTGGAATTAGAAATGGTGATAATAATATTCCAGGTGGAAATTTAAATTCTGGAACCATCAATGGTGGAAATATTCCTGGTGAAAATTTAGGTTCTGGAATCGGTACTGGAGGTAACATTCCAGCTGAGAATTTTATTTCTAAAACTGTCAGTAGAGTGAATATGCCCGATGCTACTTTCAACGCTGGAACTGGTAGTAGAGTGAATATGCCTGATGCTACTTTCAACGCTGGAACTGGCAGTAGAGTGAATATGCCTGATGCTACTTTCAATGCTGGAACTGGCAGTAGAGTGAATATGCCTGATGCTACTTTCAATGCTGGAACTGGTAGTAGAGTGAATATGCCTGATGCTACTTTCAATGCTGGAACTGGCAGTAGAGTGAATATGCCTGATGCTACTTTCAATGCTGGAACTGGCAGTAGAGTGAATATGCCCGATGCTACTTTCAATGCTGGAACTGGTAGTAGAGTGAATATGCCCGATGCTACTTTCAATGCTGGAACTGGTAGTAGAGTGAATATGCCTGATGCTACTTTCAATGCTGGAACTGGCAGTAGAGTGAATATGCCTGATGCTACTTTCAATCCTGGAAGTGGCAGTAGAGTGAATATGCCTGATGCTACTTTCAATGCTGGAAGTGGCAGCAGAGTGAATATGCCTGATGCTACTTTCAATCCTGGAAGTGGCAGCAGAGTGAATATGCCTGATGCTACTTTCAATGCTGGAACTGGCAGCAGAGTGAATATGCCTGATGCTACTTTCATTGCTGGAAGTGGCAGCAGAGTGAATATGCCTGATGCTACTTTCAATGCTGGAAGTGGCAGCAGAGTGAATATGCCTGATGCTACTTTCAATCCTGGAAGTGGCAGCAGAGTGAATATGCCTGATGCTACTTTCAATGCTGGAACTGACAATAGAGGAAACAGTCCAGAAGAAAGCTTGAATGGTGCAGCTGCCAGCAGACAGGCACTCGATAACGCCGGGATGGGCACTAATAACGCAGCTGCCGGAGTCTTCAGTAGCGTAGGAGGGAGCTCCGCAACAGACGGAAGTACTGGAAGCGTTAGCAATTTCGACCAAGGCAACGTAAACGTTGACAACCTCGGTGGAGTTGGCATGCAGACTCCAAACTGGAATAACAGGCCCAAAACTTTAGCGGAACTTCCAGCCCCAAGATCCCCTAGTGCAGGCGTCCGCAGCCTTGGTGATGGCAACCAGCACGTGGCACAAAGTGGTATTAACAGACAGAAGGTGGTCCTCGACACTGCCGGCGGTCAGGAGATGCGACCCGCTGACGCCATGAGAACCAACATCCAGAACTTGGGCAATGGTAACCAGCCCAGTACGCAGGCCGGCAAGAACGTGGCCCTCGGTACTACTGGTGGCCAGGGGATACGACTCGCTGACACCTTGAGAACCAACATCCAGAACTCGCGTAATGGCAACCAGCGTAATACGCAGGCCGGCAACAACGGGCAGAATGGGGCCTTCGGGACTATTGGTAACCAGGAGATACGACCCGCTGACGCCACGAGAACCAATATCCAGAACTCGCGTAATGGCAACCAGCGTCATACGCAGGCCGGCAACAACGGGAAGAATGGGGCCTTCGGGACTATTGGTGACCAGGGGATACGACCCGCTGACACCATGAGAACGAACATCCAGAACTTGGGCAATGGTAACCAGCCAAGTACGCAGGCCGGTAAGGACGGGCAGAACGTGGCCCGCGGTACTACTGGTGGCCAGGGGATACGACCCGCTGACGCCACAAGAACCAACATCCAGAACTTGCGTAATGGCAACCAGCGTAATATTCAAGCCGGCAACGATGGGCAGAACGGGGCCCTCAACTCTGCTGGTGGTCATAAGACACGACCCCTCGGCAGTATGCGTGGCAACATCCGGAACTTGGGCAGTGGAATTCGAAATCGTGACGGGCAACAGCCCACACTCGACGCCCAACAGTCGACACTCGACACCCTGAGCATGGCCAGCGATGGAGTCAATATGAAGAGTCAGATAACAGGGGGCAGAAGACGTGGGGAAACAGCGTCTCCAGGAAGAGTTGGTGTGGACGCCAGTACTCAGGGAACAGTTAGTCACAACTGGGAAGAAAATACCGAGGGAAATAAGCCCTCGGGAGCAGGGGTAGGCATACCTCTGCCAAGTACTAATTTTGGCAGAAATAGCTCTCCAGCGCAGAACACAGGTGCTGTTGATGTTCAATTGTTGGGGAACACTGGAACAGTGATGCCGAGGCCGACAGTGGGTCGGACAGGTGCAGCGCCAGGTGGGAGCCAGGGCGGCTCTCAAAGCACCGTCACACCAAAATCAATACTTAGTAGCACGGAGAGAGGCATCACCGTGATCCCACCCTCGGGTGACCAAGTTACTCCTCTCCAGGTGATGCGCGGGTTCTCCGTGCAGCGCGGGGAGGTCGTGGCCCTCCGCACCATATCAGCTGACAATAAAGACATAACCATCTTACGACCCGATCCTAATGTTGTGTTCCATATCACGCCAGACGCCCCCGACGCCGGGGTCTCTCTCATAAGACACCCCAACCAGAAGCCTCCGGCCTCATTAACGCCAGGACATCGATCTCTGACAAGTTCGAGAAGAAACGGCGACACTCTACGCGAGACGACGTTCCGGCGGCCCCGCGGGAGGAACTCAAAGGTGCTGCGGCGATGGGAACACATGGACGACGAGGGCACCCTCTCCCGGGGTCTCGTCAGGAGCGATGGGTCCTTCGCCTTCTCCAACTGCCGGCCCCCCGAGGTCTGCGGCCTGGAAGATGGCTGAGTGCCGACGCTCGCGCCTCCTTCTCCAGCTCTCTTGTGTCCTCGTGCAATATGTGTAACTCTTGACACAATGTGATGACGCAGTGCCCTAAACATATTGCATGTTGATAAGGTGTAACTAAGGTCAATGATGAACAGTTGCAGTGCAAATATAATACTATGTTGCTAATGTGACGAAAATAAACTACGTTACAAACAAGCTTTGATGAAAAAAACAGCATGTTGCACAGGTACATTCATCACATTATACTGTGTCGCAAAGGTGCAGTCATGAACAAATAATTTTGCAAAGATGCATTAATTAATAAGAAATTACAAAGATATTAAAGAACTCATGATGTTAAGAGACCTGAATTCCGACTTGACTCATCAGTAACTATATATATATATATATATATATATATATATATATATATATATATATATATATATATATATATATATATATATTGAAATTTGTAAAGTGCAATATGTCAATAAAATGACGTGCAGAATTAGAAGACATTTTTTTCAATCTTGAACGATGTATTTTACGTCTAACACACCTGCGAGTCACAAATGACCAGCAGGTGTTGGGACAATGCGGTGGAGCTTTCACGTGAGGGACAGGTGTGGGGGACCAGGTAAGGCATAACTGTGCAGGTGTGAAGAGCAAATCTAGCAAGTGTGGGGATCAGGTAATTCATACAGGTATGGGGGGGGGGGCGGGGCCAGGTACAACACTTGCAAATGTACACAAATATAAGACAGTTGCAGGTGAGAGAGAGAATGAAAGTGCCATGACTGTCTCGTTCACAGTGTGTGTACCAGTCCGCTACTAGTATTACTAGCTCGTAAGACACACACACACACACACACACACACACACACACACACACACACACACACACACACACACACACACACACACACACACACACACACACCTAGATATGCTATAACATTTACTTCTCACCTCGATGGTATCTGGTTTCCGAGCTAGAACTACTTTATATATATATATATATATATATATATATATATATATATATATATATATATATATATATATATATATATAGTAATAATAATCTGTGCCTTAATAAAAAAAGTTAGTTGTATCGAGTCAATAAAGGAACATGTGATGCTTGATCCGTATTTAAACTGGAAACTGATAGTTCCATTAAGAGTTCTATATATATTATATTCTGTATGGTGGGTACGTGCGGTTGTGTGTGTGTGCTGGTGAATTAGTTTCGGTGGATATGCTAGTGAGTACTCACCTAATTGTGTCAAACGCACATCAATAGGATATCATCAACGGCATATGCTAGATTGGCCAACATTAGAACTGCCTTTAGAAACTTGTGTGAGAAATCATTCAGAACTTTGTATTCCACTTATGATAACCGTGTGTGTGTGTGTGTGTGTGTATTTACTATTTGTATTTAATATTATAACACTTCCCGTCTGTCCAGTACTCTTTGCCGTATATCACTTTGGAACTACTGGCGGTTTTGGCCTCCACCATCTTAGTTCTCACTTAACTTGTTCCACCCGTCTACCACTCTGTTCGGAAAAGAAAACTTTCTAATATTTGTTCGGCATCTTTGTTTCCTTAGCTTGAATCTGTGCCCTCTTGGTCTTGTAAAGGCTGGTTTCAGGAAATCCTCTTTGTAAATGTGACGATTCTTGTTAGTATTTTGTAAGTGATGATCATATCACCTCTGTGTGTGTGTTTGTGTGTGTGTTTGTGTGTGTGTGTGTGTGTGTGTGTGTGTGTGTGTGTGTGTGTGTGTGTGTGTGTGTGTGTGTGTATGTGTGTGTGTGTGTGTGTGTGTGTGTGTGTATGTGTGTATGTGTGTGTGTGTGTGTGTGTGTGTGTGTGTGTGTGTGTGTGTGTGTGTGTGTGTGTGTGTGTGTGTGTGTGTGTGTGTGTGTGTGATAGCAAGTACACACCAGAAGTGAGGACCTGGCAGCAAGCAGCTGTGTTTACTGACTGAAACTTTAGTCCTCAATAAACTAGTCCAAAGCCCTCGTTATTTTATTTCAAATACCTCCTTCCCATCCTTTGAAGAACAGTCAGTGAACACTGTATAAGATCCCAGGGGCCCTCAACGGGGCCACTGGAACCTGGAGAACACGCACGGGGCCCTCCAGCTTGACCCTCAAACACCAAGGCCATATATAACAAAACAAACTGACCTTGTATAATACTTGATCCTAGAAGCAATAAATCAAGGAAATGGGTGTAACACCAGATTACTACCCGATCTATACCCCAGCTTAACACAGCTGGCAAAGCCCACTTTGACCCACATATGTACGGCCACTATCTTAATTGAGTTGCTTAAGGGAGAACCCAACCTGTTGCTATCCTTAATGATTAATAATACTTATATCTAACACTGCCACCACTCCCCTGTCTGTTGACGAATGTGACTGAAGTTAATGGACTCCCAGGGAAAACAGATTCCAATAATACTTACTCCATCACGAAGGAAAAATTTGAAGAATTAATACTTGGAATAATTAATAAAACTCTTTCATTTACTTACTGAGAATAAAGAAACGACTTCAATCAGAATGAAATGGAGAGACTCAGGGAAACTTCCTATACAGCATATATATGAAATATGAAAGGGAGCAGTAGAACAACAGAAGTACACTTACATCGCATCAAGCTTGGATACCCATGTGCATGGGAAATAGGCTTACAGGTTCCGGAAGATGAGAGGAAATGTCAGCACTGTGGAGAATTGCCCGACAGGCCACTGGAACATTATCTAACACAGTGCACAGTTACAAACCCATTAAGATTTCAACTTAGATTCAACAGAGCAGAAGAAGTTGTTAAGCACATGGGGCAAAATCTTACTGAAGCGACCATACGAGTCATAAATACTCATACTCCGCCCAAGTAATAGTAGTAGTAGTAGTAATATGCCAGATGTAATATGCCAGATGTAATATGCCAGATGTAATATGCCAGATATAATATGCCTGATGCAGAGTACACTCTCTAACCTGCCTCAGAGTTACACTAAGATCCCACCTGTACAACTGTGTGTGAATAACTATCAGGATAACGGACGCCACAGTGCGGAGGTATATGCCTCCTGATGCCCCTGGTGCCCCCAGCTGCCTCCTGGTGCCCCTGGTGCTCCCAGCTGCCTCCTGATGCCCCTGGTGCCTCCTGGTGCCCCTGGTGCTCCCAGCTGCCTCCTGGTGCCCCTGGTGCTCCCAGCTGCCTCCTGGTGCCCCCAGCTGCCTCTAGGTGCCCCCAGCTGCCTCCTGGTGCCCCCAGCTGCCTCTAGATGCCCCTGCTACCTCCTGGTGCCCCCAGCTGCCTCCTGGTGCCCCCAGCTGCCTCCTGGTGCCCCCAGCTGCCTCCTGGTGCCCCCAGCTGCCTCTAGATGCCCCTGCTACCTACCTCGAACACACAACACTACCTACCCACAAGCAACCCTAGAGATTGCTAGTGGTATTATGTATGTAAATTTGTCGAGTACAAGACGTCCTTGAGCCTCAAGCTGGTTTTAAGTCACTTGCTATTTTCCGTCTACATAATTCAATTGAGTAAAGTATCACAAACGCAGCTGTGAACCATCCGATCATGTTACTATTCTGACTAAAACTACTGGAAGCTCTTCAATAAGCTCCTTAACTTTTACTGAGGGAATCTACACAAACGAACATACCCCTTTAGTGTCTAGTCTTCACTCAGTCCATATAAGTAACTCTCACTAACCTTCTGTGGTTGATTGTTCAATAAACCCCTGAACTATATGTTTAACACATCTCTAACCCTGTCCATGGAGGACAGAAGAAAATGTATATATGCTGGTTAGCATTGTAAATGTTTGGCCACGTCTGTGGTAGAAAATAATAATAATAAAAAAAACCTAACCTGCTTTCCAAGTTGTTTGCCACACACTACTTGCCTGCCCCAGCTGGCTGACCCAGCTGGCTGACCCAGCTGGCTGACCGAGCTGGTTGACCCAGCTAACTGACCGAGCTGGCTGACCCAGCTAGCTGACCGAGCTGGCTGACCCAGCTGGCTGACCCAGCTGGCTGACCCAGGTGGCTGATCTAGCTGGCTGTCCTGCTGGCTGACCCAGCTGGCTGTCCTGCTGGCTGACCCAGCTGGCTGACCTAGCTGGCTGCCCTGCTGGCTGACCGAGCTGGTTGACCCAGCTAACTGACCGAGCTGGCTGACCCAGCTAGCTGACCGAGCTGGCTGACCCAGCTGGCTGACCCAGCTGGCTGACCCAGGTGGCTGATCTAGCTGGCTGTCCTGCTGGCTGACCCAGCTGGCTGTCCTGCTGGCTGACCCAGCTGGCTGACCTAGCTGGCTGCCCTGCTGGCTGACCGAGCTGGCTGACCCAGCTAGCTGATCGAGCTGGCTGACCCAGCTAGCTGATCGAGCTGGCTGACCCAGCTGGCTGACCCAGCTAGCTGACCGAGCTGGCTGACCCAGCTGGCTGACCCAGCTAGCTGCTCCAGCTGGCTGACCCAGCTGGGTGCCCGTGTTGACTGTCCCTGAGGGCTACCCCGGCCGACTGGTCAGGAGACTGATAAATGTCCGGGGTGGGGTGGGTGGGGGCGGGGCAGCGGACAGCGGGCCGCGCCTCTCACCGCCCGGGTCGGGTCAGGGTCTGAGTCGAGTAATGAAATCAGGGCGCATTTTTTATGGCTCCCAGATTACCTAAGAGTGTGTGTTGCCTCATCCTTGACGCTTGTGTTGTCAAGAGCCCTCACTGCTCTCGGTCAATGCAGCATTCGCCTGCATGCATGGCGAGCTTCAGCTTTTGGGCCCCGCCTTACGGTCTCCCACAAATAGCTTCAACATCCGCACACACACACTTTAAACTTGTATCGAGGACCCCCTAAGAGTTGGAACTATACTGACTCTCCCCAGCATGTATCCCCCACATCAGTTGCCTAATTTGATGAGAGGAGATGTGCCCAACCATTTCTCTCCCACTCGGGAATCGAACCCGGGATCCACGATTGCGAATCGAAAACAAGACGAATTTACTACTACGAGACCTTTATTATTATGTTATGATTCCATTCATGTCCTTCAGTCCTGTCTTTTAAGAATCTTACATGTCGTGGTCATGTCTATTGTTGCCCTTTTCTAGTCCTAGTCTAGTTCAGTCATATTTTCTTTGTAGCTCAGTCCTCTGTGTTCTCTGACCAGTCTTGCAACAAAATTCTGGACTGTTATAATCTTCGATTTGTGCTTTGTGTAAATTCATGTACAGGAAGGTGTAGTTTATGTGCAGGGAGGTACAGGGAGGTACAGCTGATGTACCGGGAGGTGCAGGCAGGTACAGCTGATGTACAGTCAGACAGTCAGGGTGGAAGGAGTGTAGAGGAGACAGAGAGGGTGGGAGGGTGAGACTCCCCCAAGACAAGGTTCTTGCGCCTCGACCTTGGACCAGGCAATACACGTCAGTAATCATTGTTGCCATCTTGAAGGCAACTGAGTTACTGAGCCTGCTAACAGGCCATACTGCGCCCTCAGGCTAAGGGGACCCTAAATCACGTTATACTAAAATACGCTTGTTATTAAATGTATATTCCTGTCCAAAACTGCAATAGTAATATACGACTGTAGAGTGGTTATATTCCCGGACAGGACTTCCAAGGTCGGAGAGTTCGACTCTCACTAAGGATGCAGTTAGAGCCTACAGTTCGGCTTAAGCCAGTTTCCATGAACAACCGTATAATCCCTGGCTAGTCAAAAACCTCAGGTGGTTCACTGGTGTCCAGCTAAATTGTGACAGCTGGTGACAATTTAGCTGGTGTCCAGCTAAATTGTGACTCGTGCTTAGACTCGACTTAGCACGAGTCGAGTCTAAGGTCACTCGACTCGTGTGGCCCATGAGACCACGTGAGGTCTTACACTGGCTCTGAGCAATGTTAGCAACAGAGTAAACTCTGAGTGTACAGAGACTAAGACATAGAGTGGGTCTACATCTGGGCGGATGTTCTCCTTCATCCCCAGTCACAGGAGGAAGACATAGCAGCCTATCTGATCCTGTGTGCCGCTGTAACTCCGGGACCAAGATTCGTAAAGCATTTACACAATCACATACGAAACCTGTGCATCTTTACCTAATTATGGCAGCTTTGTTTACATTGATTAAACATTTTACGAGCTCTGAAATACTACAGGGATGCTTAAATAATATATACCTTGGATTGTGAATTTTCGAAGCTAGTAAATTAATAAATTTAATCAAAGCCGTTGTGATTCTTGAATGATGTACAGGTTTCGTAACTGAATGCATAAACTCTTGATGAATTGAATGTTGGGCCAGAACCAAGAAAGACCTGCTGGCAAATGCTTGCAGAGTCCCTGACTGTGAGGGGTAACTTGCCCCCGCTGGGAGCCATGGACAAAAAACAAAAACGCCACTTTAAACACGATCTTCGGTTAAATAAAGTGTTTTTTGGATCTTTTAATTTAATTAATATAAAAAAGTTTTAACTTAAAACACACCTATTATTAAATAAACAGCAAGTTCAAACAGAATGTATTCAACTTATAATTCATGACTACTGTAGTATTATAAGTCATTGATGCACTTAGAAATTACTGTTGAATTATAAATCATTATTAAACTTTCAGAAGCCAGATTTTCCAACTCACATTTTGCAGTCAGGTGCCAGTGTTAAAACATTGAATAAAATACTTTCAACAATACTAAGATTCAGTTAATTCGTGATTAATTATATAAATAATTTTTGTTCCACGAGAAACGTGTATCGCTAGAAGGATCAATATACAAGAATAATTTAAATAAATATACAAAACAAAACTATCACAGCTAAATTCATTTAAGCTACGTCGAAAATGTAACATTTCAAACAGCTGAACAGAAATTTAGGAAGCCTAATGGGGCATGAAGAGGAAGTTTAGGTTTTTGGCTTGCCATTTGATGAAAATAAATAAATATATATATATATATATATATATATATATATATATATATATATATATATATATATATATATATATATATATATATATATATATATATAATTTTAAACTCTCTGACTCCACCATCTTGCTGATTTTACATATATACGGTATCGCTATGTTATTACATGCCACAGATAATAGCGAATGTCTGGGATCTATAACAGCCATCAGCACGGAAAAATGTAAGAGAAGAAAGAGACGAATCAAACACCATGTTGAGAACGGCAGGCAACATAAACATGTTCAGTTAGGTCTATCATTAGGCAATAAACGATTATTGATTGCTAACTTGCACTGAAGACACTAATTGACCCATTTACGGACGTTTTAGTTCATATTTGAGGTAAACATTACTGGTGTTTGAGACGACACGAGGTAGTAACCATCTATCTCTCACCTCATCATATTAACTCACTCTTCTCTTTGTTGATTAAGGAGCCACAAAGACACACGACAGCATCGCTCCTGTGCCAGGTAATTCCACTACGGGCTCAACCCGTGCTACTTGCCCCGCTCCTGTGCCAGTAAGTTACGGGCTCACCATAGCCCGTAACCTTGACTACTTGGAACTCGTAATCTCGACTACTTGGAACTTGTTCCGAGTAGCTGAATCTATAACAACAACACAATGACACAAGTGCCTTACGTGCCCCCAGCGTACCCGTGTCGGGCGAAAACCCCTTAAAGACTTAGTTACAAATACCTTTTCAGCAGAAAACAACTGTCATTTGCCAGTTCAACACCGTTGGGCCGACGCTTGGCTGCGGGTGGTCGGGGGGGGGGGGAGGTCGCAAGTGTCCAAACATTGCCCCGGAATTAAACCTGTGACGTCACCCTTCTCGCTCACGCAGTATATAAAATATATTTGTTTATTATTGTCATTAGGTTAGATGTAATTTGGTTCGGCTTGAGTTAGGTTCAGCAAGGATGGATTAGGTTAGAGTAGCCTTGTTTAAAGATAACGATGACGTAACAGGCATAACGTTTGGCAGTTTTTAGACTCGCAGTTGATGTTTACTTTCGGGTCATCAGCTGACGGTTGGGTTCAGCTGAATAACAAATTTTACAACAGTCTATGTTGTTTTTAAGTAAATATCCCATGGTTATATTCTGCTTTAACTATTCTTTAGATTTTTGGCAATATTTTTAACGAATATTAAAAAAAATGATTTCATACTAATTTTGTTTTGAGCCGTCAGCTGATGCCTGTGGCCGACTAAATATACTTTCGAAAAATACAATTAGTTATCCTTATTATTTGATTTTGTTCATTTGTTATGCACCCCCATACCAATTTTGCACCAATCTTTTCATCACCGTGGGCGGTGATGAAAAAATTACGTGACCACGTAATGGGCATCAGGAACTGAACCCCAAAATTGTTGTAGCTAAAGACACAGTCTTATTAAGCTAGTTACCCCTCTTTAATGTTTTAATATATACATCACTAGGCTTTCGTTGCACAAGTATTTCAAGAAATGCCCCACACCGTCCGTAAAATCATAAGTTTCCAATTGAAAATGCATAGCAAAGATTTATTTTCATTTAAATATTGACCAAATGACATATTTACCTTAAATCGACACAGACGACATCCCCCCGAGCGGACTGGTCAGTGTGCTTTGAGATGTGAGTTGGACACTACGTCGCCTATAATCCTTATAGTGACTATTTTCCGGAGTTTGATAATGTTTGTGTGTTGGAAGGACATACCAGTGTGCGAAGTGTTTACGTTGAAACTCTGAAATCTTCGTAGAATCTCGGTAATATTGACGTTTATATCTGTCGACATGGAGGATCTTCTGGCGTCCTGCAGGACCGTGTTCAGATTCACTTGACCACCGGTGTTCTTGGTGCCAAATGCCGCCCCTGGGACCCTTCCGCGGAGCGCCAGTTTAAATGATTATTGTGAACAATTGTTTATATAAAGTGTTTTTTTAATTAGATTTTAAAGTTCTTATGGCAATAAATAGAACTTTGGAACTTAGCCTATATTGAACACTCGAACTTCACTGAAAACTAATAAGCACGAATTTTGGAATATTCTTTTTTATAAGTTTCTGAACTTATCCAACGTTTATTTGGAACATAAAATTAGGAAGTTGGAGTAGCAGGCTAGCAAGGAACCCGGACAGGTCTATGACGTCACTGTAGCTGCCACGGTAAGTGCTGCCTTTGAATCATGTTGCAAAAATTACATAATACACTGGCCATTGTGTGTTCTGACATACCTTCATATTTGTGGCGTCTTTTGGTAATACTTCATGTTGTTGATGATTTTTGGGTGACGTCCATCCTTTGAGCGGCTGCACTCCGGCCCGTGCTTTTAATTTCTTCAAACTGGTTATCGTCATTGCGAAAATAAGCGGAGAGGGAATATATGTGTGTGAGTGAGAGTATGAAAGAGAGGAGTAGATGTACACTCCCTGGTAATAAAATCTTGGACAATACCTCCGCAAGGTTATCTCGACTTTCATCATGTTGGCAGAGTATCAGCCCATCCACTTGCTAGGACGGTACTTGTTACCACAATATTGTGTGTGTACTAAATACCAGTGTGGATTTGTGCGACCTAAACAGTCCACCACTTTATTCTGTTGACAAGTTTTGAAGGCAAGAAGGGAAGTAACACTGCGTCTGTTGGGCGGCGGTCAGGCGGCACTTGACCGCCCCACAACTGACTGTTGACAACCCCGACTGTGGGATGGTTCTAGTGTTGAGAATGATAGTTGTGTCGCATCACAACATTCTCGGTTAGGCTGATGAAGAAATGAATATTTAAAAAAAAGGTGACAGTTTGTTAAACGATTCGTCGGTCTTGACGGACTTGTGGATCATAAATATATATATACCTGGCAGGTATACCATTGTCGGAACAGGAAGCTGATTTTTTTAATATTGAATTCATCAGCCTAACCAAACTGTCGTACAAAGTTTAACCATTGTTATGATGTGACCAGCCACTGCCGGAAAGCGTACATACGTCACTCACGCTTTTTAAGTGAAATTGGTGTACAGATTTCCAGTGTTCCACCGCTTTTGGTGGGGGGGGGGGGGCGAGAGGGGAGTAATTGGACCATCCTTGCCCTGGCTAGTGTACAGGTGGAGTTGACGTGCACTATAAGAGTTCCACCTAACATCAAGGCGTCCGCAGTACTTGCTTTTGCGTTTTGTAGATTATTTGTTTTATAATTATTTGTATTCACAGTAAATAGGTTCAGGTAGAATCCATTCTTCGGTGTCATGGTCTATATACCTGGGTGGACGCTAAGTGTCGTATTCATAATCCAGTATTGGTACTCAACACCAGTTTCCAGTTATTTTATTATTATTTCATATTTATTCATCATGATTTTTTTATTACTTCTGTTATCCATTCCTCTCAGATATGAAATTCTTATACCGGGTATATGTTGTCCCGTGTGCTTTTTTTTCCAGACATTTTCTCTTGCGGTGAATACTCAGTATAATTATAAAAGTCCCAGATGACATTTTTTAGGTCCTCGGGATTGTAGCCAGTATAGCTCAGCAAAGCATACAGGCAAGCCTCCAAATTATAACGGCTTAGAATCCCCATGAAACCTAATTATTGTCTTGCGATTGTAAACACCCAACTGATTTACAAATTTACATTCGAATGAGGAAGATATAGCATCACATATAATTCGGTCTACGACAGTGATTCCAGACCCAAAACTGGGTCTTACCGAAGGAATAAATAGCATAAACGAGAGTTAAGAAACTATTGAATACCAGTGGCCTGATGTTTTGCAAAGAACTACATTGAAAAATTCGTTTTTGGGACTAATTTGAGATTTGTCTAAATTATGAACCCTTATTTAACTAAGGATTGTGTATATAACATACAGTATGTTTGATTCTCTTGATTTGCCACAACGTCCAAAACAGTCCATATGTAACTAGAAACATATGAACCCAATTACCCTCCTAACCTTCCCATGCAAAGAAATCGTGCATTTTTGTGACACTACTTTTAAGAGTACTTCGTAATTTATATGACGGGGAACATAACATACAAAATGAGACGCATTGGTTGATGCACAGTCCTATGGGATGCTGCTCTTTTTGGATATAGATCTATAGGGCACTGCTCTATCTGGACATAGGCTTATGGGGCACTGCGCCATAAGCCTATGTCGCTAATAACCATCTTTTTATTGTTTGAAAACGGTAAAGTCCATGGACCTATATCCAAAAATCATTGTATATAATATATATCTTTGTTTATAAAAAATAAAAATATATCCACAACCTTTAAGGATAAATTAGGTCAATTATGACAATTTGAGAATTACTCCTCATTAAAATCTGCGCATTTTCTAGTGTTGTCCGATATTAATTTAAAATATAATTTACGCTAGAAAAAAAAACGCTGCTCTGAATTATAGCAGTTTTGCTCAGCCAGCTTATACGTTCTGTTGGGCAAACACTAAACAGTGACTCAAGCCTTTATGTGCCGTCTTCAACGAAAACAAAAGTAAAATGCCTACCTAGTTTTAAAAGCCTTCTTTTTATACATACACATATGAACACCTGGTCAAACAAAACAAAATATGGCCTTGGCAACTTCGACAAGAAAACAAGAAAGGTTACAGTTCAGTGGATGGAGCCAGAGACCACACCTACCCCAAGAAGAGCGGGTGATGCAACATTACTGAACCTGTGGAGCTGCATTTTCCAAGTAGTACATGCATGGCAGTGTGTTTATTACAGTAAATCTCTCATAGATGCTGAAGTGAGGGGTAAAGGTATCTTATGCAGGCGATGAGTCACAATAACGTGGCTAAAGTATGTTGACCAGACCACACACTAGAAGGTGAAGGGACGACGACGTTTCGGTCCGTCCTGGACCATTCTCAAGTCGATTGTCTTGAGAATGAGAATGGTCCAGGACGGACCGAAACGTCGTCGTCCCATCACCTTCTGGCGTGTGATCTGATAAATAAGGGTATCTTAGGAAGATAGGATGAAAATTAATTTTCTAAGATAAGTGTATTGCATGAGTTTGAGTGAGTTTTCTTGATATTCTAAAAGGAGCGATGGTGCCCTGGGAGTTGGGTTTAAGATATCTAAAATGCTCAAATATCTACACTGAAGGTGGCCTGGTAGTTGTTGATAACGGTGTCCTAAATGTACACAAAATGCCCAACGTATCTGGGACGTGGGTCCTCTTGATAGCTAAGGCGAGGAACCCCCTGAAAGGTGTTGGTAAATTGACGTCTCTCACAACACGACTAAATACATTAATGACAGTGGATGAGCTGCAGGGGACAACTGCACACCGTCATTCGGATGCCGGCCAATTTAGTAGCAAGAAACGAAGGCATAACCCACATTCCTGACATCGAGAAAATACCAGAGAAGGACACAACTTGTTCTGAAGGTCGTCCTTGAGCGGGATAATTGCCTTGCTGGTCATTTTTTTTGCTTGCCTGTCTACCTGAAAGTGTTTCAGTCTGCCACTGCTGCGTGGTGATCGTGTGCTCAGGTCCGCCTGCTTCTTTTCTTTGGGGAGTATGTATTTACCTGTCGTTTCAACTTAATATTTTCGCTTAAATGATATCAGAAATTCACTATTTAATTAATTAATTTGCGTCTCAAATATATATGGATGTTCCCTCGCAGAAATAAAAGAAACATTATACGACCCAGGGAGTATCTCGGTTGAAAGCTGATGTTACATTGACGAATACGCGTGAATTAGAAAAACAAAATTAACGTAGAAAACGAGTAGACCTTAGGTGAATCATAATTTACAGTACTATTGAAGCCTAAGCCGCGGCTAAGTTCCTAGCGTTGTTGTTGTTTTAGATTCAGCTACTAGCAACTAAATTTCCATGTAGCAAGGGCTATAGAGCCCGTAATCTCCTAACGTTTTTCTACATTGTTCGAGTATTTGTTATCCTTAATAAATTTTTTGTTCTTTAGCGTATTCTTCGCGGCCATATGTCCTAGACTGGCCTGCCCGGTGATTGGGATCAACTAGGCTACCTGTAATACCACATGTCTTAGTCTGCCCTTGTCATAACCCGAGGCTAAGTTCGCCCTTGTTTTTTTTCCGGGATTTCTTCCGTCTTTATGTCTACCAGCTGGTTCTTCCATAGAACTATCTGTGCCTTTCGTGACAAATGTGCAACTTTCTAATTACTGATATCATCTGTTCGTTGCATTCACATTGTTGTTCTATAGCCTAGCTTGCTTCCCATCAAATTCTGGAGTTCGGAGGAGCCTGGTTAGCGAGAATTTTTGGTTCGCAGGCATGATACAAGAAACATTGTTTTCTTGTTAGGCTAGCTTGGTTTCAAGATGTTTGTTGATGAGTTTTGACTTCGTGGGAGCTCCCTATGATGATGCGTATTGTTTTTTTTATACAATGTTCTAGTGTTTGTGGTGCAGGTGAGGTCAGATGATCATTTGGGCATACAATCAACCTGATTTGAATGATGTATCGATGAGTCAATTTTTTTTAATCATAATTGTGCAGGCATTTTACTTCTACAATTGTTTACAATATAAATGTACAATACATTATATAACATAATTCAAGTCAAAGCAACATAAGCATAAAAATGTAACAAAGACATTCATTAAATTATTTGTGTACGTCTGTAATGTGTTCACTGTAATGACTGGCATGTAACTAATAGACTTATTTTCATTAATCTAATTGTTTTGTTTTATGTTATCATTGTATTGTTAATTTTTAAGTTTCATTAGTTTTTGCAAGAATGTTAAGTTGTTACGAAAGAATGTGTGTGTGTAAAGTTTTCCCGCGCGTTTTCGCGAAGATAGTGTATAATGAGTAACTGTAAATATATAGCTATTGAAATAGAAGGTTTTATGTCGTGGTGCAGGGGTAAGGTGCGCGGTTGGGAGTATCCAGATCGCTGGTTCGAGTTATTGCAATGCCCCAACTGACTTTCTCAATAGTATCAATATTAATAATATCACTAATAATAATATTATTAATATCAGTAATATTAGTAAAGGTAGAGACAATATCGGGAGCTATAATAGCAGCAGTATTATCAACTGCATTTGCCTGAATATGTATTCCTAGGCCTAAAGGTCTTCTTGGTACATGTACACTGACAGGTTACTTAAGCCTGAGACATGAGAGGGATTATGATACACTTTATGTTTAGAAACAAGTTAGATTAACCTTTATGATCAAGAGTGGCAAGTTACGCCCATTGATGTGGTCATAGTACCAAAGAACACCTGTGTAAGTGCTGGCAATAATTATGTAGTATATAGGTTAACAGGTTAACTCGAGTGTACAAGTTAGTGAGCTTTTAATATGAGTGACGCAGCAGATGGGAGAATTCGTTGATGTGTTCGGTAAAGGTGGATTGGTGTTGATGCCAACATGAGAGAGCAGCACTCGACCGCTTCTATAAGGTGAAGGGTTACCGGCTTGCTGGGTGATATGACTTGGGTTCACACTGTCGACTCGTGTGTGTGTGTGTGTGTGTGTGTGTGTGTGTGTGTGTGTGTGTGTGTGTGTGTGTGTGTGTGTGTGTGTGTGTGTGTGCGCGCGCGCGCTAGTGAACGAGAGAACGTCTGCAAGTTTTTGTGTTTCTTTCATTATTATTATTATTATGCCGAGTTTACATAATATATTTACAGCCTTATCTGTATCATCTAAAACCAATATCATATAACGCAGAGTATATTACCAACAGTCGATAAGCACTGTTTCCGCAAGTAATGTGGAAAATATCATTGAACCATAAAAAGTTTAAAAATATTAAAACTCATGTAGAACGGACACGAACAAGACGATGGATACTCCACTATTCATTAACTACTGTACATGGCTTACAGCCCCTTCTCTCTAGATAGGCCTTCTGAGGCCGGTTCATAGATATTTTCAATTAATATTTTTGTCATGTGTACGAGTGCCAAACTAAAACTAATATATATATATATATATATATATATATATATATATATATATATATATATATATATATATATATATATATATATATATATACATATATATATATATATATATATATATATACATATATATATATATATATATATATATATATATATACATATATATATATATATATATATATATATATATATATATATATATATATATATATATACATATATATATATATATATATATATATATATATATATATATATATATATATATATATAATATATAATGTGTGTGTGTTTAACTGCAGTTAAAAAGTTGTTCAAGTTTCTGTGGGTGGACCTCCAGCCAGGCTATACATTTAGCTACTACTTTTTGTATTGCCTTAATTTGCAGTCTCATGACGCCCAAGTAACGGATATACGCATTTATATAAGCACACTACGGGCTCACCATAGCCAGTGCTACTTGGAACTTTTGTTTCAAGTAGCTGAATCTAAAACAGCAACAACGCATTTATATATTCTGGGGATTTTAATTGTAGGTTCTTGCAAAGAAACAATTTTGGTTGGTACGTGATTTTATATCATAGGAAAATGTATTTCCTGAAAACTAAAGTACTTCGAGGTAATTTCAAATGGTGAAGATATTAATGTGAAAGATTATAACCTAATAAAAAATGCTTCGCACGCATACACAAACTTTAAACGAAAATGTACGGTAAAATAAATATTTCTGTTAACACTTAGTCATTAAACTGCAACAGAACTGTGAATAATATAAAATAAAAAAAGTGATTCAAAAAGATGCATGTGCAGGAAAATTGGAAATGACTTTTAAATTGTGTGAAAGCGTATTTAATAATATTTCACGAAAGCATGGAATTAAACGTAGATGTTCTGTAACAGTACACTAAAATAGCGACTGTACGTTTGTTTAAGCACAAGTATTGATCTACATATATACAATTTATATATAGATGATCTAATTAAAAGTTTGATCACTTTTCTTTCTTTTGCACAACAAAATTTGACAACTCTGGCAAGTTCTCCTGTTAGTACTTTATATTCCACGCGTTATTATTATTATTTTTACGAATTTGATTGTGAATAGTGTCATATGTTCATAAATTTTCAGCATATAGAATTGATGGTAAGTATGCCGATTTTTTTTACATCCATCCTGTTCAGGATCAACTAATTTTATCAAGCTTGGGGAAGAAAAGTAAGAAATAGTTGTCATTACTATATTCTTGTCTCATTTCTCAATGAAAACTGTTGTGCTTCCTATACTGTATTCATGCGTCATGTATCGTTCAAGCAAAAGGCGGTATTTGCTTCACTGACATACGACATACGACGTTGTATGTCAGTGAAGCATGTGGTGGCACTTCCTCCACTGTATTTTTGCGTGGGTTGCTAGTGAAGTATATTGTGGTACTTGCTTCAATGTTCTCTGCACCATGTGATAGACAAGTAATTTTGTACTTCACTGTACATTTATATTATGCAACAGTGAAGCTATTTCCAGATAACACTGTCACCAATTTTGTTTCATGTGACAGTGAAGCAAGTGATTATATCTCCTCCACTGTGTTCTTGCCCCAGATGACTGTCAATCAAGAAAATTGAAGTGAGAGAAACCTCTGACTTTCGTCTTGCATCACGTGCACGCTAAGCTGGAGCACAGGAACAAGTAAAACTCACAATGGGAATTATTGCAAAATTGGGAAATCAAACTCCTTGTCTCAGATACAAAGAATTTTGATATTTTTGTTCCGCGCGAGTTGCCCAACTTTCATTAATATCCACTAACATATCGTGCAGCGGTTCGCCTGCAGTTCAGCGACTAGAAACTAACAATTACAAGTAATAAAATAAAATAAATCATGGTGGATGCAGGTTTTGGTCTTTTTAAACTTTGTCTTGTATTATTCATTTAAAACTTAATGAAATCAGGAAGTATGTGGGAACATTGGTCACACGGGCTGCTGATAGATGCTTGAGATAATTATTACAATAATTTAATATAATAATATACATAGATGATACACTAGCCTAAATTAATAAACATGACCCTCTTTAACCGTATGTCTTCAGTCGATGAAAAAGCAGAATATTTTTTTGTTGTATTTTGTTTGATGTGTTTATTACCATATCAAGCAATTATAAAATATTGATATATTTAGTTACATAAATTACTACATTCAGTGTTATTGCAAATAATTAGTTATATAATTACTTTGTATATTTCTTTATCCGACACATTCTAAATTATATTTGTCAAAATTTTCGAGATTATTTTATAAGTGAAATAGATGTTCAGTTATTTAGAATGATACAAATCACCCTTTCCTGGTATAAATTGTATTATCTCATCAATTCTGACTTGAAGTTAAGCATTTTTAAAATAGCGTCAAAGAATCCTCATTTAAGTTTATGTAAGTTGGCGATTACCGCGTAAATATAACCGGGTAAATTGGGTATTTGCTGCGTAAATATAACAATAATCACAGAGGTCAAAGTCCATAAGAGCGTCACATTTTGTGCCCAAACAAGGAAGTGTAGCCTATGTGCCTCATTTACGTGATGCACCACACACCTGCTTCTTGTATCAGTTACCAGTTGTGTGGGGGCCAGTTTTCATCCTAACGTGTAACAGTAAAAAGTAGAAACTAGAAAGGACTAGATTGGTCTTGAAGTCCTTAGGCTAATAGCCACTGCTTCCCTAGTTCCCTCTGCATCCTTTGTAGCTGATGTTCGAAGTGTCCTTGTTTTTTAGTCATGGTCGTAGGTTTTCCTTCCTGTTTAGTTTTTTGTATTTAAATTCAATCCATGTTTAATTGTGAAAACGTTTTGTAGACATCAATGAAAATAAAATATAGTAGTTGATTCTCATTATACATTTAGGTGCTTTAAAATAGGGATTTTTTTTATAGGAGAGAGACATAGTTTAGAACTTAACAGCTTGGATATTAACTTGATACTAAGTACTGGGCTGTCTTAACACGGCATTCGTGTATTTTGACGTTCTAAGCTCTTATTGTTATTGATAATGAGTGAATTTGACTTATTAATTCACATCATAGCAGTAGTGAAGAACGTATATTTATGAAAACTGGTACAGCAGTAGGCACCCGTTGTTGCTTCTGAATAACTGGTGTATATCTCACTTTATGTAATTTGATGTTCCTTGTGTAAAGGGATAACACATTAAATAGTTTAGATAATGATCACAACGTTTAATTTTCATACTTAAAAGTACCTAAAAATAAAATCAGAATTCTCATGTTTTGTTATTTTTAGAACGGGACAATAAAAATAGATTAACCCACCACAGAAAAAACCTAATGGTATTGCCATCAACTACATGGTACATAGTTTCCTTTTCGACCAGTAACGCTGCATGATTCGCCGGCTGGCCGCCAGAAGGGGCGATATTATCACTATATAGTCCTCAGTTGACAAGCAAGGCTGTGGTTGAGTGCCGGTTCCGTTCATTGTGTGGGCTGGGTACGGTTGCTCCAGGATAGGGTCGCCGTTGCCTACATTGAAGCGGACTTCGTCAGATGGACTCGAGTTTTCTACACCTGTGGATCATACGGCAGTTTGAATTGAGCTTGTGGAAGTGCTCAGTGTCCAATTGATGGGAGAGCAGATCGTTGAAGATCGCCGTGTAGTGGTTAAATATTGCCGCCAAGAGGTGTTTCCAGATGTTTCTCGAGCGGTGTGAGTGTTGTCCTTTCCCCCGTGCCTGATGATAAGGGCACCGTACAGGTAGTCAACTGAGTGTGACGTTGACATGTGTGGCGGTACATGGTGCCCCTTTTGAATTGACAGATGGGCTTTTGACCCGGCTATTTGGGCAGTTTGGGAAGGTCTTGAGCGTTCGGTGGAATTAGTTATATGCTGGCTATTGTAAGGCAATGCTTGCTGGGACCAGGACTCTGACAATGTCCCTGGTGCGGAATATACCGTCGTCGATTTCCCTGTTGGGGGGGAGGGGGGGGGGGAGTTACTCTCCGATGTCAATATGCTGGCCAGCCGATACGTGTTATAGATGTTGACTGACGAATCACAAACTGAAGAAAAAAGAAATAAATAACTGTAGAATGTATTACATTCTGCATGTATTACAATATATTCTCCAGCTATTTCTTTTTCTTCACCTCGAACGAAGATGACCTTTATAGAATTCCTCTTCCAACTAAACCAAAATGCTAGAACTCTAGTCAGAGGAATAGAAGCCCTAAACAAGAAAATCAATACAGAATATGCAGTCATATTCAATGAAACACACACACACATTATATATATATATATATATATATATATATATATATATATATATATATATATATATATATATATATATATATATATATATATAGGAATATAATTGTGTTATACTGTTACTGAAGAATTTAAATACATTTGACTTTTATTTATATATGTCATTTTCTTTATCCGTTTTAATGTTTGTATCTACACGATTGCATTCTGGTATATCCATTTTCTACATGGGACTGTAACCCTAGACCATTTTCCCATGCTGACCGATATACGAGCTTTGCTGTACCAGATAGGTAACAATTTATGGGAGGCCTGTGTCCAGGGAGTTGTTCCCACATTAAAATTATGTCTTTACTAATTTACTTGTAACATATCTTGAAATAATTGTAAATGTCTTCCTAGGTAAAGTGTGAACGTAAGTGTTGCCATGTCAAGTCTGTACTGCTCTGTGCTAATGCTCTGCTTGTGTTGACCAACATGCCTTCACGTTTTGAGATAAGTGGTCATCCTTGAGCTTAAGGGCCAATGTAATTATAATTTTATTAAGAGAAGTGTTAATAAAAGTGATTAATTATGGAAAATCAAGTGGAATTGTTGCTGTCAGAGCCAAACTTTGAAGGGATTAAGAGCCTGACACAGTATGCCTTGATTTATACGGCAGGTAAATTAGATTTAATGGCAAATAAAAGAATGGTTAAAGCCTAGTTAGTGAAAGTGGTAGTTGCCCACTTAGTGGAAGATGGTGAACTGGAAGATGACATTCTTGACGAATTAGCTGAAGGGTAATATATATATATATATATATATATATATATATATATATATTTTATTAAATATGACCGAAAAAGTAAGATTAATAATTCTAACACGAATTTTCTCAATCTTTCGTACATTATGCTTCACTGTTGGAGGTAAATCAAAAATCACTTCTCCAAAATTCATTTTTATTTCTAGTCTGACGCGACACGGGCGCGTTTCGTAAAACTTATTACATTTTCAAAGACTTCACAAATACACAACTGATTAGAACTTACATTTCCCTGATTTTATATCTACTTTTGAGTGAGGTGGGAAGGGTGATGTGGCATTACATTTGAGTGAGGTGGGAAGGATGATGTGGCATTAGAGGATATTAATAGGGTATTAAAAGTATCAACACAAGACAGAACACGAAACAATGGATATTGAATAGAAGTGTTTGTAGAAAGCCTATTGGTCCATATTTCTTGATGCTTCTATATTGGAGCGGAGTCTTGAGGTGGGTAGAATATAGTTGTGCAATAATTGGCTGTTGATTGCTGGTGTTGACTTCTTGATGTGTAGTGCCTCGCAAACGTCAAGCCGCCTGCTATCGCTGTATCTATCGATGATTTCTGTGTTGTTTACTAGGATTTCTCTGGCGATGGTTTGGTTATGGGAAGAGATTATATGTTCCTTAATGGAGCCCTGTTGTTTATGCATCGTTAAACGCCTAGAAAGAGATGTTGTTGTCTTGCCTATATACTGGGTTTTTTGGAGCTTACAGTCCCCAAGTGGGCATTTGAAGGCATAGACGACGTTAGTCTCTTTTAAAGCGTTCTGTTTCGTGTCTGGAGAGTTTCTCATGAGTAGGCTGGCCGTTTTTCTGGTTTTATAGTAAAAAACCAGAAAATTTTACTATAAAACCAGAAAAACGGCCAGCCTACTCATGAGAAACTCTCCAGACACGAAACAGAACGCTTTAAAAGAGACTAACGTCGTCTATGCCTTCAAATGCCCACTTGGGGACTGTAAGCTCCAAAAAAACCCAGTATATAGGCAAGACAACAACATCTCTTTCTAGGCGTTTAACGATGCATAAACAACAGGGCTCCATTAAGGAACATATAATCTCTTCCCATAACCAAACCATCGCCAGAGAAATCCTAGTAAACAACACAGAAATCATCGATAGATACAGCGATAGCAGGCGGCTTGACGTTTGCGAGGCACTACACATCAAGAAGTCAACACCAGCAATCAACAGCCAATTATTGCACAACTATATTCTACCCACCTCAAGACTCCGCTCCAATATAGAAGCATCAAGAAATATGGACCAATAGGCTTTCTACAAACACTTCTATTCAATATCCATTGTTTCGTGTTCTGTCTTGTGTTGATACTTTTAATACCCTATTAATATCCTCTAATGCCACATCATCCTTCCCACCTCACTCAAATGTAATGCCACATCACCCTTCCCACCTCACTCAAAAGTAGATATAAAATCAGGGAAATGTAAGTTCTAATCAGTTGTGTATTTGTGAAGTCTTTGAAAATGTAATAAGTTTTACGAAACGCGCCCGTGTCGCGTCAGACTAGAAATAAAAATGAATTTTGGAGAAGTGATTTTTGATTTACCTCCAACAGTGAAGCATAATGTACGAAAGATTGAGAAAATTCGTGTTAGAATTATTAATCTTACTTTTTCGGTCATATTTAATAAAATATGTCTACAGGAAAGACTGCTACCAAACTATACTAATATATATATATATATATATATATGACTGGGAAAACAGGGGAGGTGGTAGGAGAAGCGAACATTCATACATCATAGATACAAATATTTTGAGAACAACTACACATTTTGTTTATAATTATACAAGAATATGACAGACATACGAGCTAAAAGTCTGATTATCTATTAAGATAAAAAGTTCCTCTGTTTATTAAAAATCAAATAACGGACAACAAGACCTCTACTTCTTTCTAATGGAAGATATGGACTAAAACTTTGCAGGTCTCTTTAAGCTAATTATAAAATTTTCATCAATACAAGAAGCTAAGAGAATAGTTGATTCATAATGAGTCCGTCCGTCACAACACAGTCCGTCTAACGACATTAAGGCCTGTTGTTGTTTTAGATATAGCTACTGAGAATGAAATGCCCATGTAGCACGGGCTATAGTGAGCCCGTAACATTAAGGACAAAGTAGAGAGTTGATCTAGGAGGGTTAAGGTGAGAGGGAGGTGAGTATGTTGTGTATAAAGATGTTATGATAGTGAAGCTGAGCGAAGCAAGAATGGGGAAGCAGGTGGAGTGGAGATGTTGAGTTAGTTAAGTATGACATTGGTACTTTACCCAACCTGTCCTCTTAAAAAGAACGCCCGTATGGCAGAATAAGGGGGACTTAAAACGCATGAACGCATACCACCAACCTAACCTAACCTAACCAATTTCCGCATAGAAAACGTAGATATTTCTGAGCCACTACTTTTCATAGTACCCATTATTTTTGTGTTGTTGCGGGGGGGGGGGGGGGCATAGCGTACAAAATTAGGCGTAATAATTGAAAAGATAGTTTGTTATGCCCTCCCCCTCCCTTTTTGTCACTCGTTCATTCTTTCCTCTTATCTTCTCCCTCCCTGATGCCACCTTACACCCACCTCTCTTCCCCTCCCTTCCCTTTGTTCCTCTCCCATCTCTGTTTTCTTCCACCTGCCATTCCTCCTTCCTTTTTTCCCCTCCCTCTTTTTCTTTCCTTCCTCCCTCTTTCCCTATCTCTGCGTCTTACCTCGTTTATGCATAATTTTATAATTTTCTGGTTATTAAGCAACAACAAGTATATTTCTGGTTTTCACCTCTTGACCTTGTAAGGTGAAAACACTTTCTCCTGTTTCTTTCTCCCAGTTCTTCCCTCTCACCGTCTTTCGCTGTTTTTCTCTCATTATGTAGCCTTCAGTCCAACCTTGATCGCTTCTTAAGTGCAACCAGCAACTCTTCACGTGTCCCGGGATGGAATACTTTTGTCTAATGTTTCAGGTTTAAATACCTAACAACCTAAATAAAAGAAAATATTTTAATACCTGGAATCTCGTGGTAAATGAGTTAAGGAATATCACCTTTAATTGCTTACTTTTATCATACAAATATTTTGTTAAGGAATTTTAGCTAGCTTTTAATTATCGTTATAATAATTACTATCACTATTACTATCCTTATCATTATCACATGCTATCGTTGTAACTAGCACTATTGCTGGCATTATCATTAACTCTATTACTATTATTATCTCTTATCACCATCGATATAATTTTCATATATTTTGTTTATATGTTGTAAATGACTTAATAAAATATATAGACAAGTGGTTTTCACGTCTATATTTTTTCATAGTCCATTTGAAAATTGTGAGGGGGGGGGGGGCGGATGGTCTCGACGAACCACTTAATAAACAAAAACATGTAATCAAGCAAAGTAAACAACATGCAACATTTACATATTTGATGATCAAAACAATTTGAACCATGATTATATATATATCGTATATTCAAGGTCATTTTCAAGAACACTTTGCGAATCCAAAGCTGCCGTGCCATCAGGAATGTGAGTCGGTGCTGCAGCTTCAGATAACCCAGAGATATGGGGGGTTGATTTTAAGGAATTATGCCTTACCATAAAACAATTTTTCCTGCTTCAATACGAGTAAATGTAGTAATATATAAAACAGTCAAGACACCGTAAGGGAAGAATTGACGCTAAGCTGGTGCGACCAACACAGCCCAAACCAGTTATGCTCCAAGAATGTGTAATGCAATTAATTAATAGTAATATTGAATATTTGTTGAAGTGTTGATTCCAGCACAATACCTTACACATTAGTCAGGTGTTGCGTCTGTGTGCAAAGGTCTTGTCAATAAATGTGAATGTTTGTGTATGAGTGTGAACTTTTACCAAATGTGGCATGATGGTAGAGTGCTTCATGAAGGAGGATTGAAGCCTTAAGTGGCTCGCAATCGGGCTCTAGAGCCTGTGAGAGGCTCTCAAAATCTCAACACACAAATTTCAAGGTCTGATAAAACCCCGGGTACCCGGGTCCAGGAGAGAGACTTAAAACCCATGGAATGCTTATTGTAGTGAAGATCGCATGCAGTGAGTCTGTTTTCTCTCTCTCTCTCTCTCTCTCTCTCTCTCTCTCTCTCTCTCTCTCTCTCTCTCTCTCTCTCTCTCTCTCTCTCTCTCTCTCTCTCTCTCTCTCTCTCTCTCCCCCCCTCTCCCTCTCCCTCCCCAGTTTCATCCTTTGTTCACTCACCTTTCCTCCATGATCTGCCGTCTCCAGCGTCGCTCTAGAGAAAGTCCATAATCACAGCTCCAGTCACTTTCCCCCGCCAAGAGACTTCATGCCAAGGAAAAAACACGTATTCCACAATTTGCTTCAAACGTGTAAAAACAATATTCGTTAAAGAATAATACTGGCGTAAATGAATTGCTTGAAAAGGCAATCATATTCTTATGCCTTTAAAATAGTTTTGTTTAGGCGAGTAGTTGTATGAAGGGCATTGCTTAAAAAAAATCCAGCCATATATATATATAGGGAAGGGAGTACCACCTCTAGCTGGAAGAAGGGGGACCCATAGCCTCGGAGGAAACAACGCATAACGCATTAGAGGGAATGTTTAGATCCCCTCCAATACAGTTTCTGTGTGCTTTTCTCCTACCACCCCCTTCCTTAAATATTTTTTGTGCTTTATTATGCATTTGATGGTTACAAGATATACATGGGTTGATACAAAAATAAATATATATAAGATATATATATAAGAATATATATATATATATATATATATATATATATATATATATATATATATATATATATATATATATATATATATATATATATATATATATATATAAAATATGGGACCGTAACATACATATATAATAAAGCAATAACAATCAATTTATTTCCATTAAGAATTCCCAGATTTCCAGTTTTCTCAGTCGCCCCTCAAAAAAAGAAAAAAAAATCCTGTGAGAACGGCTATCCCAATGGAATTTTCTGAAGTATCAAAACCAGTATGTACGTGTTTCCAGTTATGACAGCAAAAAATCTTCCCCCTTCCCCCTCCCGCTCTCTGGATCCATGCACACATCCTTGAGGCAACTTTGTTTTTATCCGGCAGACAAGGTCTAAGATAACCCGGTCAGGTGTTCTTGATGTACTTGCTATTTCCACGAAGACAAGTTTGCTATTGAATGTTGTTGTTATAGATTCAGCTACTCGGAACAAGTTCACAGTAGCACGGGCTATGGTGAGCCCGTAACTTGGCTGGCACAGGAGCGGGGCAAGTAGCACGGGATATGGTGAGCCGGTAGTGGACTTACCTGGCACAGGAGCGGGGCAAGTAGCACGGGATATGGTGAGCCGGTAGTGGACTTATCTGGCACAGGAGCGGTGCTGAATGTGTACTGTTGCTATGGAAGCTGACCGTCGTTATTGGATTGTTTGGTGGGATATTGGTAGATATAGGGGGGCGTTAGTTATGTTGGGTGATGGGTAGTTATCTAGTATGGTAAGATTGGTAGTTAAGGACGGGGGGGGTGGGGGTGTCTTCCTTAATTGTGTGTTGGGTCATTAGGAAGTTTGCGTAGGAATCAAAGTTCTCCGTTTTACTCTTAGTAAGTGTATATTAAATTGTCATGTTTTGTTACAACCGCAATGTGTTTAAGAAATCTTGGCATGAAATATTTGGTGAAGACCGTGACTCACCAGTCACTATCTCAGTTTGGTGATGGTGGAACACAGTGAACCACCACACACATCACCATCACCTCGTCCTTCACCTGGTGATGGTGCAGTCAGCCACTTCTCTCCAGTTGCCACAACGGACAGAAAATGGTATACTAAAATACTTAAACCTAACCGAGTGACCCACGCATAGAAAACGTGACTGGGAGCCGCCATGATTTATAGTTCAGTACATCATAATTTCTCCGTGGAGGATTTTCACGTCAAAATACAATGTATTGTGTTATTGGAGAGGACAGGTTGGATGGTGAGTCACAGTGCACCACACACAACACCATCCCCATTCTGGTGATAGTGACACGCAAGACACTGATCATGTCGCTTTCCGTTTCATGATGGTCACTTCAATATTTTCTTTGTAGGGATAGTCCAGCTCGGGCCCTAAGCCTCTGGCTGGCCCACAAAGTGTTACTCGTTCTTGTCTTACTTGGACGACGAGTATTTATGACTCGTACGTTGGCTTCAGTATGATCATGTCCGTTGTGTTTAATAACTTCTGCGCTGTTAAATCTCAGCGCAACGTGATAATCAGCTAATTACCGTCGTAATGTAGCAGTCGGTCATCCTGTCACCGTACATGCTGTACTCAGCCTACCAACCCTGCAAGAGTAGGTTCAACATACGAAATACGATGATTACACAAAATTTTTTTTAATGTTACATAGGTCCTATTTAGATAAGAAAAAATATGCTTTGCGTGCTAATATAATGAAAACATAATCGCTATAACATCATTAATAATGAAGTAGTGAAAGGGACTAGAATTGTTGTCAGGGATGAGCAAGTCATTATACTCATAAAAAATATGATCTTGGAATTCTCTATGCTGAATGCAGATACAGCAGAGGCGATTGTACTAGTCAACTAAATATCCATTTAAGTAGAGTACCTTGAGAAATTATTAGTATTATCATAGAAATTATTATTAAGCTTGATAAATATTAGTAGAAAATCTTATTAATAAGTTGTTGTTGTTTATCATATCCTGAGTGAGCGACTGAGTGACAGATTAAGTATATTTGTCATATTCATAGCCTAGTTAATCAGTTACCAGCGGGGCCCGAGGTGTGTTCTGGCCGGGCTCTGTCACATCCTCGTCCAGTATTCTAGACAGGTATTGTCGCGTTCCAGTCACGAACACCCGTATCCTACCTGGATATTTTATATTGATTAGGTGTATTGCTGTATCCTGGTGCGGTGTAGCAGTACCCTGGACAGGTATCCTCCATTCCTGGTCAGATATCTCACTATCCTGGCAGATACAATAGTAGCCTAGTACATATCTTAGCCAGGTATCGCCGCGTACTCTAGCCTAGTCCTGCCGTTGATTAGTGTGGCATCTGTTAACCGGGTCATGCAGTATCATGCCGTCCACCCCCTCTCTACTGCCCGCCAACCCCCTTCCCACCCCCGCAAGCACACCTCCAACCCTCCCCCAGCACCCACGTCTTTGTCGTCCTTGGGGTGGCAACCCAACTTCTTGTGAACTAATAAGTGTTTCCATGTCTTCCGTGCCGTTCTTTCTCTGCATTTCCTTTGAACTGTTATGCGCTTAACCTTCATTTCCATGTTTTGTCTAACTCGGGTTGTGAAGCGTTGACTGCTCCGCGCCGTAAAAGGACTCGCAGTTAGCCGGAGCAGCAGCGAGGATAAAGCAGGTTGACACCTGCTCGTTCCTAAACTGGCGAAGCCATCAGGTGAATGAGATAAGACATGTTAGATTTGCGTTTATTATGAAGTATATTATCCACTGTTATGACCTGGTGGGGAGCAGGTGTGGGTGCCCTGGAAACGCAAACCGAAACTGTCTCTATTTTCCGCTTGTTACAACTTGTAATAAAGTTGTTACATCTTGGCTTAACGTGTTTATGACGTATTAGAACGTTGTTACAACTTGCCATATTGGTTGTTATAACTGGTTAGGAAGTGTTAAAACTTGTTCGAACGTTGTACCAATGTCGTAGTTTCAGTGTGTGTTCGGCGGGTGGCGGGGCTTGGAGAGAGGCGCCACAGTTGTGCTCGGCTGTTTGGCCGTCACTCAGCGCGGACCCCAGTTGTTGTTGTTGTTGTTTTAGATTCAGCAACTCATTATGCCTGTTGAACGCCACTCACGGTAGGCAGCCTGGCTTCATGCTGGTTTAAATTGACGTGAGGAATTATTTGACGGGGTCGAGCTAGGTTACGGGAGAGCTGTGTGACGGTGCTAGGTGAATTGGGAACTAGGAGGATGAAGCTGGACTAGGTGAAGCTGGTCTACGTACAACTCAAGCAAAATGAGAGAGATAGAGAGAGTGAGTGTTATGTTAATGTTTATAGAACCTTAACTCTATGCTCATACGGAGGAAATACTCAGAACTCTTCATATAATGATAGTTGCCACAAATTATAATCTGCGGCTAATTTTACCAAGCATTATTATTTTTTTTTATTTCAAGATTAAGTCTGTGATTTTGAAAAACGTCTTGAATTAGCGAGTGCTAAGGTCAAAGCAATCTTGACCTGATATGTTCTGATTTTTAAAATTTTAAATTTTGCCTCGAGGGGCGAGTTTATTGGGCAGCGCCACTCACCCTGTGAGTGAACATATCGCCATAGCAGCATGTACAACACTCCCCAATAGGAAGAAAACCCGCTGGGTTGATCATTCTGTCACTTGTACCCAGACACAGTTGGGACTTGTTTAACTGTCTCAAGTGAACAACTTATCAAACAAGAAGATTAACATTTGTTAACCTTTAAAATCGTACATTATCTTGCGGGTGCAAAATGGGGAAATCTTTTAAGAACAGTATCAATATTTGACAAATAGTGTTTTCCTGGCTCAAACAATGTGGGGTTTATTATTCTACACATATTTCTAATGACTCTTAGATGTCCACATTTTCTTAGGTAATGGTCCATAAGTATGTTAAATAGTGGGGCTTAAGACTCTTCCTTGGGGGGGGGGGGGGAAGGGGTCCCGAGTTCCATACTCACTGTTCTGGAGACTGCTCCGTTGAAGCAGACCTCGGCTTTCCTCCCTGTGAGGTAGTCTTCAACCCATTTCATGAGTCTTCCCTTGACACCCATGCATGTAATCTCGTCCAGGATCGCAATCCCTTGTGCATTGTCAAAAGCTCCTTTGATGTCAACAAATACAGAGTACCTAGCCGTGTCATTAGCCAAGTAATTAACTATACAGTTTGCTATGCTCCGTCCTTTAACAAATCCATTGACCCCCATCCCCTAGCCTGCCTATTTTGTGCAACAATCGGTTTAGGATAATCCTTTTAAGCATCTTGCAAGTGCATGACGTGAGACTGATAGGTCTGTAATTGCCAGGGTCATTCGGCTTCGGTATGGGAACAATTATTGTGTTTCCATTGTGTGGGCAACACTCCACTTAGGAATGATTTGTTAAACTTAGCAATGACTTGTTAAACAGGTGGAGTAATGGATTCCCAGACACTTCACAAAGTGCATTGAGTATGTCGTAGGTGACGCCATCTTCACCAGGTGCTGTACTTTTACCTTTTTTCATAGCCCCCCTTACTTCCTGGGCTGTGATTGGTTTCCCAAACTCGTCATCACTAGACAGTGCTCTTGTTATCCTGATTCTTCTGTCATCATGTCGCAGGAGCTGTTCCCTGCTTACTTCTGCAGGGAGGGAGGAGGAGGATGCTGCATCACTCCACTTGTGAATTAGTTCCTCAGCGTTACCCTGGGGGTCTTTGTGAGCCGCTGGCCGGGTTCTGCCCCCTTAGCTATCTGAATTTTTGCCCATACTTGTCTTGCAGATGTTTTTCTTCCAATAGTGCCAGAAAAGTCAAGCCATTGTCTTTCCCGCTCTTTAATCTTCTCTCTTCCCCGGCTACTTGACTCACAGTTTTAAACAAATCTTGGTTACTTTCAGTGGGATGTCTCCGGTACTCTCTACTCATGTCTCTTACATTTGAGTTAAGCATCTTTATGTAATCGTTCTGTAATCTTTATGTAATCATGGTACTGTGAACACAGGCTATGGTTGGTACTGTGAACACAGGCTATGGTTGGTACTGTGAACACAAGCTATGGTTGGTACTGTGAACACAGGCTATGGTTGGTACTGTGAACACAGGCTTTGGTTGGTACTGTGAACACAGGCTATGGTTGGTACTGTGAACACAGGCTATGGTTGGTACTGTGAACACAAGCTATGGTTGGTACTGTGAACACAGGCTATGGTTGGTACTGTGAACACAAGCTATGGTTGGCGTGTCCTGTTCAGTTCTCGGACTTTTTACAAACACATGAAGTTTTTTTTTCGGTTGCCTCTTCGTCCTTACACTAACTTTATTTTCCTGTTTTCCAAGACCAACCAGTTTTTGTTCTCGTGTCAATGTGCACGATTCCCCCTTGGTAAGATTGCATATAATTTTGTCGTGAGGTTTACAACATGTTGCAAATCTATAAGATCTTGTAAAAAAAATGGTGTATTTTGGTTTATGCAATAGTGCCAATAAGATTGTTTTTTACTTTTGTGCTTTTTTCGTATGGAATCATATTCTGTTGAGTTTGTTAGCTACTGTTTTGTGGAGGTTAATGAGAACCTAATTCAGCCTTCACACACATACAATACTACGAGAGGGAGAGGATGTGTGTGTTTGTGTACTCACATAGTTATACACACCTAGATGTCCTTGTAGTGTTGAACGTCAGCTCTTAGACTCTGCCTTATGAACCATTAGTAGTTGAAATGCAGTAACTCTGGTCACTAGTTTTTCATATATTTACTTATAGCGTTTGTATTAAGTTAATTTCAACCACTCCTTGAGCTTACTATTTATATTCATTTACAACGCTTATATTGAATAAACCTTTTCTGATATTTGTTTCACTTGTGTGTTTATATTTTCATCTGTGTTCCATAGTTCAACTGTTTCTCACTCCGAACATCGTTTCCCTGCGTTGACAATGCCCATTAAAATCTTTCATGTCGTTACCATGTCCTGACGTTTCCTTCTTTCCTCTATTGTGGTGAGGTCTAATTCTTCCCCCAGTCTTTCCTCGTAGCTCAGTCACTTCTGTTCAGGTACAGGTGTTGTTGCTATGGAATGGAATAGACAAATTTGTTGCACAACTCAATGCACAATTTTTAATGTAAATATGATAATAAAAAATGTATTGATTTAAAATACAAATAGTTTGAAAATCAGGGGTTGTGAGGAGGGGGGGGGGGGGGATGGCAGTAGCTCTCTCTGGTCACTACAAGCACATCTAGGTGAGTACATAACTACACAAACTAAATCTTGTGTATCTTTGACAAGATCTGACAAAAGATCTTGTCAAAAATAACATTAGAAAAATACAATTTAGAAAAAAATACGTACAAATCAGCTCAAGAGAAGGGAAGGGAACTGTCAAGGGGGAAAGCGCCAAGCCATTAGACTATATAACACTGGGATCAGGATAAGGATTTGGGATGGGACGGGGGAAAAAAGGAATGGTGCCCAACCACTTCGCCGGTCGGGAATTGAACGCAGACCTGCAACACGCTAAGTAACCGTGTAATTTATATAATTAATTCCTTTTTAGAAAGAACCGACTGGAGGATCATCTCCGCTTGTTGAACTGGTTGGGCAGAGGCTGCCGACACGTCCAGCACTGTCTCGCCGCTCCCATACTGGGAGGGAAGTCCGTCATTTTTCTGAGGCTCCTCATTAAGTAGTCACCTGCAATAAAACACAACGGAGTTTTTGTCATGTAATTGAGGTAAAGAATGGAGGCAAGTGGCGGGGAGGAGTGATGGTGGTAAGATAATGTTGGCCTCGTGCTGAGAGCTGCGGGTAACATGTCTGCCACATTTACCAACGGTATGTACATACCTCTTCTGATTGCAAATTGCATCCATGGTAACATTAATATATATATATATATATATATATATATATATATATATATATATATATATTTATATATTTATATATATATATATATATATATATATATATATATTTATATATATATATATATATATATATATATATATATATATATATATATATATATATATATATATATATATATATATATATTATTAAATATGACCGAAAAAGTAAGATTAATAATTCTAACACGAATTTTCTCAATCTTTCGTACATTACGCTTCACTGTTGGAGGTAAATAAAAAATCACTTCTCCAAAATTCATTTTTATTTCTAGTCTGACGCGACACGGGCGCGTTTCGTAAAACTTATTACATTTTCAAAGACTTCACAATTACACAACTGATTAGAACTTACGTATCTCTGCTATTATATCTACATTTGAGTGAGGTGGGAGGGATGATGTGGCATATCGTGACGTGGCATCAACACAAGACAGAACATGAGGGGATATTAATAGGGTATTAAAAGTATCAACACAAGACAGAACAGAAACAATGGGTATTGAATAGAAGTGTTTGTAGAAAGCCTATTGGTCCATATTTCTTGATGCTTCTATATTGGAGCGGAGTCTTGAGGTGGGTAGAATATAGTTGTGCAATAATTGGCTGTTGATTGCTGGTGTTGACTTCTTGATGTGTAGTGCCTCGCAAACGTCAAGCCGCCTGCTATCGCTGTATCTATCGATGATTTCTGTGTTGTTTACTAGGATTTCTCTGGCGATGGTTTGGTTATGGGAAGAGATTATATGTTCCTTAATGGAGCCCTGTTGCTTATGCATCGTTAAACGCCTGGAAAGAGATGTTGTTGTCTTGCCTATATACTGGTTTTTTTTTTTTTATATATGACTGACGGAGAGTGACTCTTTCACTCTCCGTGTGAAAAAGACCACTACAGAACTATTAAGCTTTTGAAGCAATCATTTCAACGAACTGCTTATACGTAGTATACATATTCTTAATAACAGTTATACAAGTGGTACCCTTCAGTTTCATCTTGCTCTTCTGAGACCCCCACTTGAGTTATGAGGTACAGTTTGGGGACTGTACCGTAGAATAGATGTACATATTCCTGATATTATACATGTACATATTCTTGATATTATACATGTACATATTCTTGATATTATACATGTACATATTCTTGATATTATACATGTACATATATATCACAAAGAGAAATATAACTAAGTTAATCACACGAACTATTAACCACTATGAAGACAGACTAAGAAAACTAATTTACTCACAATAAAGGTGTTGAGTAAGATGGGGACATGACTTAATTGTATAAACGGATGACTGGAGTAGATGAAGGGCAAGATTAATACGGTCCTGAAAATATCAATCCACATTGGGCACGAAACAGTGTATGAAAAGTTGGATGTGTCAAGATATATACATATAAATAGGCAAATACTGATTAAAAAATAGGATTGTTTGTCCACTGAACTTCTTCAAGGTTTCAGTTGCGATTATATGTATGAGTTGGAGGGTTGGATGGCAGCTGCCTAATAATGGTTTAAATTCAGAAATGTTATAAATGTTTGTAAATCTGTAGTTAAGTAAATAATGTTGTTTAATTTTGTGTAAACTGTCGAGCTGCGACTCCCTTATTCTAATGTCCTTAAGTAAATTGTGTGACAGAGAGCAAATAGTGCTAAGTTTGTCAAGTTTTAGACCTAGTATGGATGACATATCTTGATCTTTGTAATTATTTTATTTAAACTGGAAAGTATCTTCCTGGTGAACGGGAAAGGTTGGTGTGTCAGCAGACGTGACACCCTCGTGCATGACAAGTCAGCATGTCAGGTGGAGATGACAGGTGAACCTAACTAGATTTTCACTTCAGTTTTGTAAGCCTTCATTTAGCTTACTCAAAACACCATAGACAATAGTTGCTGTGTTGTATATTGTGAAATAATAGAAATAACTTTATTACCATTAAAATTATTATTTCTGTCGCTTATTCCAAAAGCGACAGAAATAAGTGGTAGACTTTCCAGCAGGGAGGTGAAGGGTGAGCTGGTTAGTGGCGCTGTGGTAGTTATAGAGGTCAGCCACACGTCTTACCCCGTCACCCTACGCCCCCAACCACCGGCCTCATCCACCAACACCCTACGGCCCCAACCACCGGCCTCATCCACGTCACCCTATGCCCTCAACCACCAGCCTCATCCACGTCACCCTAAGCCCTCAACCACCGGCCTCATCCACGTCACCCTACGCCCCCAACCACCAGCCTCATCCACGTCACCCTACGCCCTCAACCACCGGCCTCATCCACGTCACCCTACGCCCCCAACCACCGGCCTCATCCACGTCACCCTACGCCCTCAACTACCGGCCTCATCCACGTCACCCTACGCCCTCAACCACCAGCCTCATCCACGTCACCCTACGCCCCCAACCACCAGCCTCATCCACGTCACCCTACGCCCCCAACCACCGGCCTCATCCACGTCACCCTACGCCCCCAAACACCAGCCTCATCCACGTCCCCAACCACGTGTGAATGTATATACACATGTCATTATATTATACCGATTATACCATTGACATAGTGTTATCATATACTGACACAGTGTTCACTTAGTTGCCTAACCAAATAAAAGCTACAAAGGTTAGTCCCATGGTAGTCAGATATATATATATATATAGATGTCGTGGGCCTGGAAGTGGGTCAGGTATTGTAAGTCTCTTGGCCACTTGGAAAGGTCGTTCGGGCAAGAATGGGTCTGGGAGAACCTGTGTCTGTTCTCGCCTGTGTTTATACTTGCTGGTCAAACTCCAGCTCCTGAGACTCACCCTTCAGCCACCGGTCGCCCGTTGTAATGACTCGACTCTCTTGATTATTATACTCTTGAAAGTGGCGTTAGCCTCAACCGTCTCCCGTTTTTGTTTATATTAGTCTTGCTTACTGCTTTTACAACGATGATGGTGTTTCTTATTTCCCAGTGGCTTAGCTGAGATACCTGTGTGTGTACTCACCTAGTTGTACTCACCTAGTTGTGCTTGCAGGATCGAGCATTGACTCTTGGATCCCGCCTTTCCAGCCATCGGTTGTTTACAGCAATGACTCCTGTCCCATTTCTCTATCATACCTAGTTTTAAAAGTATGAATAGTATTTGCTTCCACAACCTGTTCCCCAAGTGCATTCCATTTTTCCACTACTCTCACGCTAAAAGAAAACTTCCTAACATCTCTGTGACTCATCTGAGTTTCCAGTTTCCACCCATGTCCCCTCGTTCTGTTATTATTACGTGTGAACATTTCATCTATTTCCACTTTGTCAATTCCTCTGAGTATTTTATATGTCCCTATCATATCTCCTCTCCCTTCTTTTCTCTCTCTCTCCTGTGTGTGTGTGTTTATCAATTATCAGTCGTTACCTGTCAGTGTGTACGGGGGAGTGAGGTCTAGATCCTTATGTTCCACCTACTATAGCCTCCTTTGGGCCTGCAGGATCGAGCTTTAGCTCTTGGTCCGCGTGTTTCGATGTGTGTTGTATAGGGTTTGTGGGTGTCGTTGGTGGGTTACTTGGGTGTCGTCGGCGCTGATGGGTGTAGGCGCGGGTGGATGGTTATAGGTAGGAGAGTTTTTTATTATTATTATTTTCTACCACAGACGTGGCCACACATTCACAATGCTAACCAGTATATATACATTTTTTCTGTCCTCCATGTTAGGAGAGTGGAAGGCAATATGATTCTTGTTTATCTTCTTATTTTACACCTTGTTTTGTTCGTATCAGCCCTTCTCTCCCATTGGTTAGTGACGAAGGGTTGACAAGCCCTTCAGTAGTTACTGGTAGCTGCAGCAAGTACATTAAGACTTTGATATGAGTAAAGTTTGCGGTATAGGCAAACAATCCACAGTTTATTGTAGGAAACATGTGCAAAATTCTTGAAGGATCCCGACGCAAGCACCCGGGCATAGAGCACTGGGGACGGGGCACACGCCGGCGGAGAAAGGGATATGGGAGTCACATGTGGTGTGGGTGTGAGTGGACACACACCGGGACTGTTGAACAGAGAGGAAGAGTGTTACCGTTGCTGGCTTACTCACGTGTATCTCTACACCCCCGCCTGCTGGCTCAGGCCATCACATCCTTCAATTATGGCTCCCATACTTTCTCGATAGGAATTATAGTAATTAATATTTTCTATTTGGATTATAAGTCGATATAAGTAATATCGACTATTATAATATCGACGATATAAGTGAGTAATTGATCTGTTTCCGGAAAAGGCCAAGTTACCCATTCAATAATGCTTGACCACAAGCATGCACAACTTATAATTCCTGAGAGCAGGAGCAGTGGGAGCAACGGTAGAAAAGAGAAAGGGAAGCAGCTTCGCGGCAGGAGGCCGATAACACGAGCGTAGATAGTGAGAGCAAGTGGAGCGATGAGATGAATTGCTCTCCTGAGTTTTCACGTATTTGGAGAAAACTTTCTTTTATCGATATTAATGATCAGTTTATTGCAAGAGGCCACAGAGATGTGTCACGTCTGTACAGGTGCGAGCCAGGGAGAGCTGCAGGGAGGAAACCGTGTCTTAAGGTTTGAGGAGGGCAGTAAATAGGTACCTGGGAGTTAGACAGCTGCTACGAGCTGCTTCCTGGGGTGTGTGTAACAAAAAGGAGGCCTGGTCGAGGACCGGGCCGCGGGGGACGCTAAGCCCCGAAATCATCTCAAGATAACCTCAAGAGAAGAGAGGGAGCCGAGTGAAGTCACCAGCATTATAGTACATAGCATTATATGTACTCGGATGACCACTGATTACAAGTAAAAAACTATATTTGCGACGGTAGAGAACCTTGCGGAACTCTACAGTAGATGGTGAGAGAGGTAGAGACTGGACCATCTGCACCCCAGATATTTATCTATTGGCAGCATAAAGAACTTGGGAATCGAAAAGATGGGAGTATGAATATAAAAATTTGTCACATCCTTTAGAAAACTTTGGATATAACCAGATCAATGTGAAAATATTAATCTATATCTTTATAGATTATAAATTATAGACTATTATATATTATAGACTAATATAAATCTTGTATGATAGTGTATTAAGAATTGTTTTACCCCTTTGAACTAGAAGCACTGAGAATTTTCAAAGATAAAACAACTGGGGTTCAGTAGTAAGTATATGTCATATATTTACTGGGCGCAATTCCTTAACTGTAGCCTCTGTTTAACGCAACAGTAAAATGTGTACTTGGATGAAAAAACGATTCTTCGCGGCAGGGGATCGTATTCCAGGGACCTGCCCGAAACGCTACGCGTACTAGTGGCTGTACAAGAATGTAACAACTCTTGTATATATCTCAAAAAAAAAATAATAATAATGGTGAACTGCGGCCAGCATTAAAGACTACGCCACAGCTGAATGTCTTTGGAGAAAGGCCCATCACACAATGGCTTATGGATGGAAGAAGGAAAAGAAAGTGAAACTGTGATGAAAGCTTCATTCCAGCAATAACAATCTCGGGTGACTTGCTGAGCACATAAGGATGTCATGCATTGAGAAACAATAGCCTTCCTGATGAATATCGAGATAAAAATTCATACTAGTCGAGTCAGTAGAGCGAAAGTGCCAAGGCAGCCCAGAAATTTAGAGATTGGAGGAGGGAGGAGTTCCCACTGAGCACAGAAGTGAAGCTATGTTCAGAAGCTTCTTAAGGTTCAGATGCCGTAGGTCTGTGGGTTCCGTTCGTCCGTGGTTTCCGTTCGTCCGTGGTTTCCGTTCGTCCGTGGTTTCTGTTCGTCCGTGGTTTCTGTTCGTCTGTGGGTTCTGTTCGTCCGTGGGTTCTGTTCGTCCGTGGGTTCTGTTCGTCTGTGGGTTCTGTTCGTCCGTGGTTTCTGTTCGTCTGGGGGTTCTGTTCGTCCGTGGGTTCTGTTCGTCCGTGGGTTCTGTTCGTCTGTTGGTTCTGTTCGTCCGTGGGTTCTGTTCGTCCGTGGGTTCTGTTCGTCCGTGGGTTCTGTTCGTCCGTGGGTTCTGTTCGTCTGTGGTTTCTGTTCGTCCGTGGGTTCTGTTCGTCCGAGGGTTCTGTTCGTCCGTGGGTTCTGTTCGTCCGTGGGTTCTGTTCGTCTGTGGGTTCTGTTCGTCCGTGGTTTCTGTTCGTCTGGGGGTTCTGTTCGTCCGTGGGTTCTGTTCGTCCGTGGGTTCTGTTCGTCTGTTGGTTCTGTTCGTCCGTGGGTTCTGTTCGTCCGTGGGTTCTGTTCGTCCGTGGGTTCTGTTCGTCCGTGGGTTCTGTTCGTCTGTGGTTTCTGTTCGTCCGTGGGTTCTGTTCGTCCGAGGGTTCTGTTCGTCTGTGGGTTCTGTTCGTCCGTGGGTTCTGTTCGTCCGTGGGTTCTGTTCGTCCGTGAGTTCTATTCGTCCGTGGGTTCTGCGTCCTCATTTATGTATTTCTTAAAGGTACAGGCGGGTAGAAAGCATTGCGTCCAACTAACATACATCAAATGTAACTTCTTGCACGAAGTAAAAGTTCATTCCTGAGCTGACTCTGGAATACGACCGTCGCTCACCAACTTTGACTAGGATACGACTGTCGTTCTCCAGTGTACGTTCTTGGGGTATATTGCACGCCACGTCGTCTCGGTCGCCCCCAGTCTTCTCCACTCCAAGGGGTTTTCCGTTCCCAGTCTTACCTATTCTCGTCATTCTACATGCCTGCTTGTTTCCGATCACGATATTTCTTATTCTGTGTTCACTATCCTGCTCTTTCTCTTCCAGAGTCTTTCCATTCTTTGTTCCCTCCCTTCTCATTTCCTAGTAATTTTTCCATCCACCTTGTCGACGTGTCACCATTCCTCAGTCACCAGGCAGGCGTTCCCGCTGGCACCCGCGCCACGACCGGCGCCACTATCCTTGGTGGACGCACCGCCAGGCACCAACAGCAGCCTGGCTGAGGGTGTCCGGAGACCAGCACCTCCCGCGGGGCTCTGACCTCCGTGTCCACCTCCCTCGCCCTCTCCCACGCCCTTCCACCTCCCAGTACTTGCAAAATTAATTGATTTAAAACTAGGAAAACAGGCTTTCCATATCCTGTTAATATTATGTTTATAAGTGCCTCTGATGTCAGGGTAGATATGCAACACTTCTCATTCTAGTTTTTAATTTGCCTCCCCCTACTTTATGGTTAAAATTCAAACTGGTCTCCTATCTGCTTTATTTTCATTATATTACCCTAGTTGGGGGTTGATCTCAGAGACATGTTGTTCTGCCTACTCCAGGAGGTTTGTCAATGACTTCCTCTAACACTTTAAAGTCCTCCTCCATCTGCAAACATTGACATGAGGAGTTCGCTGCCCTGGGAAGGTAATTCCGCAGCTTAGGAACATCAACAGGCCAAGCTAGGACCGAACCCTGCGGGACTCCGCTTTCCACTCGCCCACCAGCCTGAGGCATCTCTCTCAGAAAGAAGCTAATAGTGTCTAGGAGAAGGTATCTAGCCAAATATGGATTTGGCTAGAGAAGGTGTCCTTGGAGAAGGAAGCCAAGAGTGTTTAGGTGAAAGTAGCCGAAAGTATCTTGGAGAAAGTAGCTGAAAATGTCTTGGAGAAAGTAACCGGAAGTGTATTGGAGAAGGGAACCAAAAGTGTTTAGGAGAAACTAATGTAGCCAAGAGAGTCTAGGAGAAGCTTGCTGAGTCTGTCTAGGAAATACAAGATAAGTGTCTCTTAAGACAGAAGAGCGCAATATTAAGGAGCGAGAAGTTAACAGTGCGTAAAAGAGAGAAGCTAGGAATGTGTTAGAGCAAGAAACTAAGTGTCAAGGACAGAAGACATTGGGAAGTCGAGTAAGGGTCAACAAACGAGAGCATCACTTTCAAAATAAGAGTGAGAGTGAGCTGACGTAAGAGGGAAGCTGATAGCATTCACAGCGGCCAAAACAAAAAAGCATCTAACGGTTCGATGAAGCAGGAAGTTATGCATTGTGCCAAGTAGCAAAAAAATCTAGTTTTTTTTTTTAAGTGTAATTTTGGCCTCAAGAAGGACATATGGTGGTTAATACACTCGTGTCAGTCTGCAGATAAGGCCCGACACACACAAACTAATGTCGTAAAAAACTTGGTAGTGCGACAAGGTGGTCAGTTTTTGTGGGTGTGGCGGACGTGAGTATCAGCGTCGGGGGTGCACAACTAAGCTGAGACACGCGGTAAAAACCCGCCGTGGTGTTCTCCATCAGGTAAACTGCCCCTACCCCGTCCCCCTTCACCACGACCGTTCAGGTGTTGGGGGGTAAAAGCTACGCTGACCACTCCCTGAAGGAGGGTCAAGAGCCCCTTCTCCCTCACCTTCAGATGTGGTAAACGACTCGTTGGCGTTGACCGCTCTCTGATGGAATGCTCAAGCTGTTCCACTCGGCGAGCCAGCCAGCCGGAACACTGAACTTCATGATGAACTATGAATCGTTCTTGTCATTCTTGAACCATTTCACTTCCCTCTGGTGAACCATTGTGGTAACATTCTCCACTTGTCAATATATATATATATTTATTTTTAAATCAACTAAGATAAATGTCAAATGTCTCAGTTTTAATTCACATAAATTGACCCCCTCCCCCTCCCCCTTGTTTGAGGAGTCTTGAGGTCCGTGTTGGCATTAAGGACTTGAACAGGAAGACTCAGTGTGGACCACTCGCCTCTCATGGCTAAGTGTCACCCACATCTCAGAACTACCCATCATACTCAAGACCAAGAGAGAATAACTGGGGCCACACTGCCCCAACCATCATAAGAATACTGGAACTGCAGAAGGCCTATGGGTTCACGCGACCTACTTCGCCTCACCCTTCTTGGTTATGGGTGCGGTCGACTCCGCTAATTTGTATCTACCTCATTCACATCTGCTTTTCAAAATGTTGACAAGGTCAACGAAACTTTAGAGAGTTAATTTTTCAACTTCCCAAGTAAAGGAGAATATAAATACAGAGACGATTCCTGCTAGAATGTTTTTTCACGGGCTCACTGTAGCCTATGCTTCATGGACATTTCGTTCTGAGTTTCTAACTCTAAAACAACGTGCTAGAATCATGGAATCTTTTCTGTCATATTTAATAACATGCATATTAAGCTAGTTTATATCAAGATTATAATTTGCTGAGCTAAATTAATTTTGCGGTTCATTGATTGAGCCCATTATGTGCCTCTGTAACCTTTTGTAAACAATTCCCGCCATGAGGAGTCAAGAGGTGCTCTATATTGAATTTATGATAACTCAATTTTAGAGCGAACAAATCCACAAGAGTCATGACGAAGATTCGAACCTGCGTCCTAGAGCATCCCAGATGCTGCCTTAGTCCATATTAGAGTGTATTTTATCTCGGTGTTTAAATAAGTTAGATGTAGGAAAAGATAGGTAGTACCTCTTGTTATATATATCAACTATCCTCTTGTGTAGATACTACACAGGCGTAATGGACAGTTAGATAGTAGAATTTGGTACTATTCACTCTATTATCTATTGACAAAAAATGAAGCTAAAAAAAGCAAACTTAAATTTCCTAGGCTTAACATAGCACATATATGTACTATATTTAGGCCTCAAATAGCGTGTATTAGGCCTAGGAAGGTTAGGTTAGGGTAAGTTGTTTGCAATATCAGTACAAAAACGTTTCCGGTTTGTCCAAATTCAATAGTACCGATTTCTACTTTCTAATTGCCTTTTACGTCAATATATGTACGATGGTCGTCGTCGTTACTATAAGTACAACCTAAACGGAAGGCTGAGCTGTATATATATACTAAGATATGAGCCTCTCAGTATATGTGAACTGATACTTTACCTAAATATTAAAGTGTTTTAGGGATTATAGTATAGTTTTTAGTAAGAATTAAATCAGATTAACATATATTAAATATATATATGTCGTACCTAGTAGCCAGAACGTACTTCTCAGACTACTTTGCAAGGCCCAATTTGCCTAATAAGCCAAGTTTTCCTGAATTAATATATTTTCTCTATTTTTTTTCTTATGAAATGATAAAGCTACCCATTTCCTTATGTAAGTGGTCAATTTTTTTTATTGGAGTTAAAATTAACGAAGATATATGACCGAACCTAACCAACCCTACCTAACCTAACCTAACCTATCTTTATAGGTTAGGTTAGGTTAGGTAGCCCAAAAAGTTAGGTTAGGTTAGGTTAGGTAGGTTAGGTAGTCGAAAAACCATTAATTCATGAAAACTTGGCTTATTAGGCAAATCGGGCCTTGCATAGTAGGCAAAGAAGTGCGTTCTGGCTACTAGGTACGACATATATATATATATATATATATATATATATATATATATATATATATATATATATATATATATATATATATATATATATATATATATGTCGTACCTAATAGCCAGAACGCACTTCTCAGCCTACTATTCAAGGCCCGATTTGCCTAATAAGCCAAGTTTTCATGAATTAATGTTTTTTCGTCTACCTAACCTACCTAACCTAACCTAACCTAGCTTTTTTTGGCTACCTAACCTAACCTTACCTATAAATATAGGTTAGGTTAGGTTAGGTAGGGTTGGTTAGGTTCGGTCATATATCTACGTTAATTTTAACTCCAATAAAAAAAAATTGACCTCATACATAGAGAAAAGGGTTGCTTTATCATTTCATGAGAAAAAAATTATAGTAAATATATTAATTCAGGAAAACTAGGCTTATTAGGCAAATCGGGCCTTGAATAGTAGGCTGAGAAGTGAGTTCTGGCTACTAGGTACGACATATATATATATATATATGTCGTACCTAGTAGCCAGAACGTATTTCTCAGCCTACTATGCAAGGCCTGATTTGCCTAATAAGCCAAGTTTTACTGAATTAATATATTTTCACTAATTTTTTTCTTATGAAATGATAAAGCTACCCATTTCATTATGTATGAGGTCAATTTTTTTTTATTGGAGTTAAAATTAACGTAGATATATGACCGAATCTAACCAACCCTACCTAACCTAACCTAACCTATTTTTATAGGTTAGGTTGGGTTAGGTAGCCGAAAAAGTTAGGTTAGGTTAGGTTAGGTAGGTTAGATAGTCGAAAAACAATTAATTCATGAAAACTTAGCTTATTAGGCAAATCGGGCCTTGCATAGTAGGCTGAGAAGTGAGTTCTGGCTACTAGGTACGACATATATATATATATTATATATATATATATATTATATATATATATATATTATATATATATATATATATTATATATATATATATATATTATATATATATATATTATATATATATATATATTATATATATATATATTATATATATATATATTATATATATATATACATATATATATATATATATATATATGTATATATATATATATATATAATATATATATATATATAATATATATATATATATATATATAATATATATATATATAATATATATATATATATATATATATATATATATATATATATATATATATATATATATATATATATATATATATGTCGTACCTAGTAGCCAGAACTCACTTCTCAGCCTACTATGCAAGGCCCGATTTGCCTAATAAGCCAAGTTTTACTGAATTAATATATTTTCTCTAATTTTTTTCTTATGAAATGATAAAGCTACCCATTTCATTATGTATGAGGTCATTTTTTTTTATTGGAGTTAAAATTAACGTAGATATATGACCGAACCTAACCAACCCTACCTAACCTAACCTAACCTATCTTTATAGGTTAGGTTAGGTTAGGTAGCCGAAAACGTTAGGTTAGGTTAGGTTAGGTAGGTTAGGTAGTCGAAAAACAATTAATTCATGAAAACTTGGCTTATTAGGCAAATCGGGCCTTGCATAGTAGGCATAGAAGTGAGTTCTGGCTACTAGGTACGACATATATATATATATATATATATATATATATATATATATATATATATATATATATATATATATATATATATATATATGTCGTACCTAGTAGCCAGAACGCACTTCTTTGCCTACTATGCAAGGCCCGATTTGCCTAATAAGCAAAGTTTTCATGAATTAATGGTTTTTCGACTACCTAACCTACCTAACCTAACCTAACTTTTTCGGCTACCTAACCTAACCTAACCTATAAAGATAGGTTAGGTTAGGTTAGGTAGGGTTGGTTAGGTTTGGTCATATATCTACGTTAATTTTCACTCCAATAAAAAAAAATTGACCTCATACATAATAAAATTGGTAGCTTTATCATTTCATAGGAAAAAAATTAGAGAAAATATATTAATTCAGGAAAACTTGGCTTATTAGGCAAATCGGGCCTTGCATAGTAGGCCAAAAAGTGCGTTCTGGCTACTAGGTACGACACATATATATATATATATATATATATATATATATATATATATATATATATATATATATATATATATATATATATATATATATATATATATATATCCCTACATTTGCACCAGAGGTGGTACCCCTTCTAGGTATATATATATATATATATATATATATATATATTATGGAAAATAAATAAATCCCCCTGAAAATAGGTCATTTATGACTGAGAACTTTTACCCCACGTTACTATACCCGAGTCCAGCCTGTACTAGTGACCGACGAAACCTATTGTGCCATGATTGTACTATTGCCACACTGTAAGGTTAACCCCGCCCCCCTCTCATTAACCCCCCCTCGCACCTCTCACCAGTTCACAACCCCTCCCCCCCCCCCCACTACCATGGCCCCCACTCCCCACCTCAGCATTTCCTCTTGAGAGGCACTTTCCTCTTATCAGCAGGTCCAATTAAACCTTCCGAATAGCCTCTTATCTTCCCTCCATTCAAACCTCTCGCCTCTTCCCGCCCAATTTCAACCTCTCCCATACCCCGCCCTCAAATGCTTCGCCCCTCCCTCCCTCCCCCAAAGCCTCGCCCCCTAAAGCCTCGCCCCCTAAAGCCTCGCCCCCCCCCCAATGCCTCGCCCCCCCCCCCCCAATGCCTCGCCCCCCCCCCCTTCACCCTCCTCCCAAGCAGGTTTTTTTCTTCCGATTTTTCTTGGTCTTCTTTATAGGGAGCGAGAAACTCGTCCAGTCGAAAAACCTGACTGGTGTGTGTAAGGAAAAAGTCAGCTGGTGTTCTCGTGTGGCTTGATAGTGGTTAATGGTGGTGGAGAGTGACGGTGGTTAATGGTGGTGGAGAGTGACGGTGGTTAATGGTAGTGGAGAGTGACGGTGGTTAATGGTGGTGGAGAGTGACGGTGGTGAATGGTAGTGGAGAGTGACGGTGGTTAATGGTGGTGGAGAGTGACGGTGGTGAATGGTAGTGGAGAGTGACGGTGGTTAATGGTAGTGGTGAGTGACGGTGGTTAATGGTAGTGGAGAGTAACAGTGGTTAATGGTAGTGGAGAGTAACAGTGGTTAATGGTAGTGGTGAGTAACAGTGGTTAATGGTAGTGGAGAGTAACAGTGGTTAATGGTAGTGGTGAGTAACAGTGGTTAATGGTAGTGGAGAGTAACAGTGGTTAATGGTAGTGGTGAGTAACAGTGGTTAATGGTAGTGGTGAGTAACAGTGGTTAATGGTAGTGGAGAGTGACACTTGTTAATGGTAGTGGAGAGTAACAGTGGTTAATGGTAGGGGAGAGTGACGGTGGTTAATGGTTGTGGAGAGTGAAGGAGAGGAGGAGGAGGAAGGGGTGGAGAGATAAAAGGCTGGAATACGAACAAGTGTGTTACAATATAGTTGACATGTTTAAAACGCGTTCCCTTAGGCCGCCTTACCAGAGTTGATTATTTACGTCCAGTAGTTACAACAGGATGTACCATGTGCAAGAGTGTGGTTCGGGTGTTAGTGGTGACGAACCTGGGGACAATAGCAGGGAGAAAATGGGGAATAGTCCTGAGGTGTAGCGTAATACGAAACGTTTGAGAAGCGGTTTATTGGTCCCACATTCTGTGAAACCATTCTGGAGTGTCTGTATTTGAGACCTTGAGACAGAGTGAGATAAGTATAGGTCTACACACACACTTTAGGCACTATTTGACGACATATTTTAGCACCACTTAAATAGGACACTTAATACAGATCTCACACTTCACACAAACGTTAGGCTTCACGCTTCACACACTTGTCTGTATAACCTGCAGGGTTGGTTAGGTTAGATAAGTTATGTTACATTGTGTGTGGGTGCCGCCTCCAGGGTGCCGCCCACTAGGGTGCTGCCTGCTAGGGTGCCGCCTGCTAGGGTGCTGCCCACCAGGGTGCTGCCCACCAGGGTGCTGCCCACCAGGGTGTTGCCCACCAGGGTGCCGCCCACTAGGAAGACTCGTGGACATAGTAGCAGTAGAAAGTGAGCACCAGCTCTACCATGACTTGTTCTACCTGTTCCAGTTTCTATTCTACTGTTTTCATCTCATTAGTGCAAAGGAATGCAACGTGTCATCAAATATAATAGTACTTGTGGCTACTATGGCTTGAACGTACAAATATGGACTGTTGCTCCCTCCTGGGTACCATTCAGGCTTGTTCGCATTTGTGTTCCTCACGTGTGCCCCAAAGAATGAGGTGATTTGATAAAATACAATGACCAAGATTACCAACCGAGTGCCGGCGGGGGGATGGAAATAGCCTCGACTACCATCCTATTTTGTCCGGTCGTGTTGGTCGAGCGGTTAAAGGATCCTGTACGCCAGCAGAGTGCTCCTGGCAGTACGGTTTCGAGTCACTTCTGGGGTGTGAGTTTTCAGTTGCATATAGTCCCCAGGACTATATGCAACTGAAAATTATATATATATATATATATATATATATATATATATATATATATATATATATATATATATATATATATATATATATATATATATATATGGGGGACCTGGGGACCATTCAGGCTTGTTCGCATATATATATATATATATATATATATATATATATATATATATATATATATATATATATATATATATATATATATAATCTAAATGTGTACCCACTTCTCGTAGTATATATACTGCGAGTTTACTTTAGGCGTGGACTATATTTCTGTTAGTAGCCTTTATTAGTCTCCGGGGGTTGATGGCCCTCTTAAGACCAACACCAAACATTATATATTTATTTGTAAAGAGGACAAGCTTTCTAGGAAAATAATGGTGCATCTTGGCCTGTATGGCGAGCACTTGGCCTGTATGGCGAGCACTTGGCCTGTATGGCGAGCACTTGGCCAGTATGGCGAGCACTTGTCCAGTATGGCGAGCACTTGTCCAGTATGGCGAGCACTTGGCCTGTATGGCGAGCACTTGTCCAGTATGGCGAGCACTTGGCCAGTATGGCGAGCACTTGGCCAGTATGGCGAGCACTTGGCCAGTATGGCGAGCACTTGGCCTGTATGGCGAGCACTTGGCCAGTATGGCGAGCACTTGGCCAGTATGGCGAGCACTTGGCCAGTATGGCGAGCACTTGGCCTGTATGGCGAGCACTTGGCCAGTATGGCGAGCACTTGGTCTATATGGCGAGCACTTGGCCTGTATGGCGAGCACTTGGCCTGTATGGCGAGCACTTGGCCAGTATGGCGAGCACTTGGCCAGTATGGCGAGCACTTGGCCTGTATGGCGAGCACTTGGCCTGTATGGCGAGCACTTGGCCAGTATGGCGAGCACTTGGCCTGTATGGCGAGCACTTGGCCTGTATGGCGAGCACTTGGCCTGTATGGCGAGCACTTGTCCAGTATGGCGAGCACTTGGCCAGTATGGCGAGCACTTGGCCAGTATGGCGAGCACTTGGCCAGTATGGCGAGCACTTGGCCTGTATGGCGAGCACTTGGCCAGTATGGCGAGCACTTGGCCTGTATGGCGAGCACTTGTCCAGTATGGCGAGCACTTGGCCAGTATGGCGAGCACTTGGCCAGTATGGCGAGCACTTGTCCAGTATGGCGAGCACTTGTCCAGTATGGCGAGCACTTGGCCTGTATGGCGAGCACTTGGCCAGTATGGCGAGCACTTGTCCAGTATGGCGAGCACTTGGCCAGTATGGCGAGCACTTGGCCAGTATGGCGAGCACTTGGCCTGTATGGCGAGCACTTGGCCAGTATGGCGAGCACTTGGCCAGTATGGCGAGCACTTGGCCAGTATGGCGAGCACTTGTCCTATATGGCGATAACTTGGCTTATATGGCGAGCTTGTCATGTAAAAACATCTAAATGAGTGTTCTGAATATTTCTGACATATTGTTTTGTATATTAAACAAATAACAGATAACGTCTCAAACTGCTTCAAAGATAATTTCTGTAATTATCTACGCACCGTTGCGACCTTCAGGCTGTTGCTACTCGCGCATTGTAGTGAAAGTTAACAATATGAATTCATAGTTGGACTACACGTGTTCATGAATGTATTTTGCATTTTGTCTGCGCTATATGTGCCGTCATATTTGAATAACATAAGCAGCTCTCTCTGATGACAGCAGACAATGAATTTCACTGGAACACGAGAAATTCCTCATCTATCATAGTTACCCCGCAAAGACTCCGTCGCTGATCCGTTCTCTGTCATTTCCTTGAATAGAGCTGAGTTATTCTGTGATAAATTATATCGTAAATGTTCTACAGTAAGCTACAATTATTGCCAAAGTAATATTAATGTAAAATTTAGAGAATTATAAATGTAGGAGAATCATTTCAACGTTCTGAATATAAAATATTGTTTTAGGTTATTGTTAATTCAGTCGAAATTTGAACCCGGTTGGAATTGATGTTTGGTTAAAGGCCTGGCGTCTGAGGCTATTAAGGCCACGACAATATCTTCCTGACCAGCAGGCAAATATGCTCAACATAGTGCAGGACTAAAGTAAACTGTGTGTGTATATACTCAGAGCACACCTCTCAGTGTGTATACTCAGAGTACAGCTCTCAGTGTGTATACTCAGAGTACACCTCTCAGTGTGTATACTCAGAGTACACCTCTCAGTGTGTATACTCAGAGCACGCCTCTCAGTATGTATACTCAGAGCACGCCTCTCAGTATGTATACTCAGAGCACGCCTCTCAGTATGTATACTCAGAGCACACCTCTCAGTGTAGTATACACCGAGCACACCTCTCAGTGTGTATACTCAGAGCACACCTCTCAGTGTAGTATACACAGAGCACACCTCTCAGTGTAGTATACACAGAGCACACCTCTCAGTGTAGTATACACAGAGCACACCTCTCAGTGTAGAATACACAGAGCACACCTCTCAGTGTAGTATACACAGAGCACACCTCTCAGTGTAGTATACACAGAGCACACCTCTCAGTGTAGTATACACAGAGCACACCTCTCAGTGTAGAATACACAGAGCACACCTCTCAGTGTAGTATACACAGAGCACACCTCTCAGTGTAGTATACACAGAGCACACCTCTCAGTGTAGTATACACAGAGCACACCTCTCAGTGTAATATACACAGAGCACACCTCTCAGTGTAGTATACACAGAGCACACCTCTCAGTGTGTATACACAGAGCACACCTCTCAGTGTGTATACACAGAGCACACCTCTCAGTGTGTATACTCAGAGTACACCTCTCAGTGTGTATACTCAGAGCACGCCTCTCAGTATGTATACTCAGAGCACGCCTCTCAGTATGTATACTCAGAGCACGCCTCTCAGTATGTATACTCAGAGCACACCTCTCAGTGTAGTATACACCGAGCACACCTCTCAGTGTGTATACTCAGAGCACACCTCTCAGTGCAGTATACACAGAGCACACCTCTCAGTGTAGTATACACAGAGCACACCTCTCAGTGTAGTATACACAGAGCACACCTCTCAGTGTAGAATACACAGAGCACACCTCTCAGTGTAGTATACACAGAGCACACCACTCAGTGTAGTATACACAGAGCACACCTCTCAGTGTAGTATACACAGAGCACACCTCTCAGTGTAGAATACACAGAGCACACCTCTCAGTGTAGTATACACAGAGCACACCTCTCAGTGTAGTATACACCGAGCACACCTCTCAGTGTAGTATACACAGAGCACACCTCTCAGTGTGTATACACAGAGCACACCTCTCAGTGTGTATACACAGAGCACACCTCTCAGTGTGTATACACAGAGCACACCTCTCAGTGTAGTATACACAGAGCACACCTCTCAGTGTAGTATACACAGAGCACACCTCTCAGTGTAGTATACTCAGAGCACACCTCTCAGTGTAGTATACACCGAGCACACCTCTCAGTGTAGTATACACCGAGCACACCTCTCAGTGTAGTATACACCGAGCACACCTCTCAGTGTAGTATACTCAGAGCACACCTCTCAGTGTAGTATACACCGAGCACACCTCTCAGTGTAGTATACACCGAGCACACCTCTCAGTGTAGTATACACCGAGCACACCTCTCAGTGTAGTATACACCGAGCACACCTCTCAGTGTATACACAGAGCACACCTCTCAGTGTGTATACACAGAGCACACCTCTCAGTGTAGTATACACAGAGCACACCTCTCAGTGTATACACAGAGCACACCTCTCAGTGTGTATACACAGAGCACACCTCTCAGTGTGTATACACAGAGCACACCTCTCAGTGTAGTATACACCGAGCACACCTCTCAGTGTATACTCAGAGCACACCTCTCAGTGTAGAGGCACCAGCTGTGATCCAGTTCGTTATTTCGTTTTTACTTTTTTCGTGTTGTAATGAGAAAACATATATGATAATAACTTTAGAGTTAGAGGGCACAAGACTTAAATAATTATTACACATTCACTTTCCTTCTCTGCTCAGCTGCTGAAATATTTACATAGTGGTGAAACAGCAACAATAATAATTTATTATTAATAACACCAATAATATTAATAATATTGGTATTATTGCAAGCCCGTTATGTGTATTGTTTAATGTCTAGTGTATGAAGGTTTCAGTGAGTGGGGAGATGCACGGAGAGATAAACTGATGGAAAATCTGCGAGAGAGAGAGAGAGAGAGAGAGAGAGAGAGAGAGAGAGAGAGAGAGAGAGAGAGAGAGAGAGAGAGAGAGAGAGAGAGAACATCACCTTAAAGTTACTCTCTTCTCTTGAGGTTATCTTGAGATGATTTCGGGGCTTTTTTTAGTGTCCCCGCGGCCCGGTCCTCGACCAGGCCTCCACCCCAAGGAAGCAGCCCGTGACAGCTGACTAACACCCAGGAACCTAATTTACTGCTAGGTAACAGGGGCATAGGGTGAAAGAAACTCAGCCCATTGTTTATCGCCGGCGCCTGGGATCGAACCCAGGACCACAGGATCAATAGTCCCGCGTGCTGTCCGCTCGGCCGACCGGCTCCCGATCTTAACTTAAGCCTGGTGGATAATTATGCCATAGTCTCCACACGGAACACAGAGGTCAGCACGAGTTACTGCTCCATAGTCTCTCGTCCTGGACGCAAAAGGTAACTAAGATAGTCATACTGGCGCGGGTGATAGTGAATGTCCTCGACTTAAAGCAGCGGATCGCCTCTTAATCTCTTCGTTATTTGCTCACCATCCTTCATAATGAGCTTCATCAAAGTTTGCTTTCTTGTAATAGTGTTTTAATTAGGGTCGACTTGAATCTTAAGTCAGAAGAAAACGTATCGCCGATATATTGATTCATTATGAAATGTTGTTGTTAAGTTAATAAATACCAATCGTGGGTCTTGTCAAAATTCGATTGAGAATGTAGGTGACTTTTTTTTTGGCTCTTTCGTAAGATCAAGAGTTGTCCTATGGGCTTTTCTTGACTTTTAGCGTAACTCAAAATTAAAAATTAGCGGATTATTATGTACACACAGTCATAAGGTAAATAAGTTCAGAGTTTAAAATGCTAGCTCAGGGCGGGTCAGTGTCACAGCACTAACGAACGCTGAGAATGGGAAGTAGAGAACAGTAGACGGATAGAGACATAATGTCTCTGGTACCTCAAGTTCTGTTTCACTGTCATGTCAGTTATTTATCACAGCACTTTGGAGAAAGGCGTGAGATTTTGTTGCGAATGAATTGCATGCAATTTGTGATTGAAATATGAAGGCGGTCCAGAATGTGGGTGAGTGTGGGGAGACGTCCATTATACTGGTGCTCAGAGTGCGGCATATGTAGGTGGTCCAGAATGTGCGTGATTGGCGGCTCTCCTCCTGCTAACACCTAAACAAGGCTCATTTAACCAGCGCGCGCGCGCGCACACACACACACACACACACACACACACACACACACACACACACACACACACACACACACACACACACACACACACACAGTCAGAGTAGTTGACAAATGGAATATATTAGGCAGTGATGTGGTGGATACTGACTCCATACACAGTTTCAAATGTAGATATGATAGAGCCCAGTTGGCTCAGGAATCTGTACACCAGTTGATTGACGGTTGAGAGGCGGGATCAAAGAGCCGAAGCTCAACCCCAACAAGCATAACTAGGTGAGTACACACAAATACACGTTGCATTAAGCCATCACTTTGATTCTAAATCAGTTTGTAGGATCAGGCGTCAAATGAGCAGAGGCGGGAAATAGCTCCTTATAGTTTCTTCGGGAACCTCATCATAGTTCCTAATGTACCTTAGTCTTATTTATTTATATATTTTTCAACAAAGAGGGAGGGAGAGTTGCGGGTGAGAAAGTGGGAGAGTGAAGACAGTGTTACACCAGCTGAGTGTCTCCATAACCAACTCTAGCTACGACGGATGCAACCCGTTCTCACACTTGCTTTTAGTCAATATTGGCTTATTTAATAAGTGCATATGTGACATACTAATTGGTTGTGAATATTTTAGTTTACCTTGAAAAGCTTCATAGAAAACACTGACCTCACCTAACCTTCTTAGTATGTTAAGATAAGCATCCTATTGCTTCATATTTACAGTTATTAGTTAACCTATCAACGGTATAGGTTAAGTAATAATTGTAATTGACGGATGCCAGTGATCTCACCATCACACACCTTCTGCGCCTCTACTCCCATTGCTGGATCTTTATTTTGCGCAGAGATATTCGTGCGCGGGCGGAGTATGAGTATTTATGACTCGTATGGTCGCTTCAGTAAGATTTTGTTCCATGTGTTTAACAACTTCTTCTGCTCTGTTGAATCTAAGTTGAAATCTTAATGGGTTTGTAACTGTGCACTGTGTTAATGTTCCAGTGGTCTGTTGTGGTTTTAACTGTGCACTGTGTTAGCTAATGTCCCAGTGGTCTGTTGTGGTTGTAACTGTGCACTATTTTAGATAATGTGCCATTGCTATAGAATGTGTCTTGTTGATTATTAGGTCATCTTCATCATATAATCCTACGTGATATATAAACGTGCATTAGTGCTGTTACTATCGAATGACCTGCGAACGCTGATTTTCTGGCGTAGAGCCTGCAGCCGCAGTAGGCCAATCGACCTCTAGTATCATAATTGCTGCAAGGTGGCCTTCGTGATTACCTGAATTTACCTGAGGATCACTATCTCTCTAGTGGCCTCAACAGGGACAGGAAGTGGATTTTGAACTGGAGTAATATCTTGGCCTTAACGGCCTGGCGGGCTCCATGGATGTGTACCAGTATGATAAGCCTCGCCTGTGTTCTGGCCCACACTCTGGCCTCTGGAGCTTGACCGCTGGACCCGGAAGTGTGTTGTGTGTGGTCCGGGGTTATCTCACTCGCCATTCCTGCCATTTCTTCATCATTCCATACTTTTTTAGGCGGGGTATCCCCATTTGTTACTCTTGACTGTCTTCCTGGATCTCCATTTTCTCTTGTCTCTTCCCGTTTTCTAGGCCGAGCGTTGTTTCCACCACCCGACCTCATCCGTTATATCAAGAAATATATGATTTATATTGTGCGTAATATTGGTCATAGTAGATATACAGTGTGAGGGTATAGAGTCGCTGCTCGTAGCTGGTCACTTTACACAAACAAATTAAGCGTATAATCTTTCGCAGAATATGTAGCCCCGTGTCTTCATGGTGGAGGTGTGGGTCTACCTCTGGTCCCGTGATGACTTGTTAGTCCTCTGCCTCGCTCCTCTCCTCGACTAGTCTTCGTTATCATCAAGGCTGAGCAGGCGCGGTCCTGGCCGTGTCCGCACAGCTCCTGTGCAGGCGGTGATGCCTTGTAGTCCCGTGGACGCTCGCTTGAGGGGGATGGTCACATGGACGCTCGCTTGAGGGGGATGGTCACATGGACGCTCGCTTGAGGGGGATGGTCACATGGACGCTCGCTTGAGGGGGATGGTCACATGGACGCTCGCTTGAGGGGGATGGTCACATGGACGCTCGCTTGAGGGGGATGGTCACATGGACGCTCGCTTGAGGGGATGGTCACATAAACGCTTTAGAGAAGATTCAGCGGTATGCCACCAGACTAGTCCCGGAACTGAGAGGTATAGGCTACGAGGAAAGGCTAAAGGACCTGAACCTCACGTTCCTGGAAAACAGAAGAGTAAGGGGAGACATGATAACCACCTACAAAATTCTCAGGGGAATTGACAGGGTGGACAAAGACAAACTCTTCAGCACGGGTGGGACACGAACAAGGGGACACAAGTGGAAACTTTAGTACCCAGATGAGCCACAAAGACGTTAGAAAGAATTTTTTCAGTGTCAGAGTAGTTAATAAATGGAATGCACTAGGAAGTGATGTGGTGGAGGCTGACTCCATACACAGTTTCAAATGTAGATATGATAGAGCCCAGTAGGCTCAGGAATCTGTAAACCAGTTGATTGACGATAGAGAGGCGGGACCAAAGAGACAAAGCTCAACCCTCGTCAGCACAACTAGGTGAGTACTACGTTACTGTAGTGTCCCGGCTACTTCACTCTTGTAATGAGACATGTAAACAAAACCACGTGACTTCTGGATTTTATATTCGATGGGTCCATATCTGTCCGTTTTTGTCAGCATTATAGGCGGATGACTTCCTCTCTGTGTAGACGCTGTCTGTAGTGGTCTTGCAAGAGAAAGTTACATAAATCAACGTGGTTGATTTATGTGGTCACGATATACCGCTGTTCAATATCATATTCAACTGCATGTAAGATAATCCTGGTGTTGTTATTGTGAGAGCGAAGAACACTTTCACCGAGATGGAATAATATACAGTGACTTCATAAAATATTTATAGACTGGTTAGTCTGATGAGTGGCAGAGAGAGCGCTTGGTTGGAACAGCCACCGACCTGTAATTCGTCATCAGACCCGAGAATGGAAAGCGGTTAGGCCTATAGGGATCAAGTCCTATCTGCCGTGCACATCAGGGCAGTAATCTTAGTTTCTAAGCTGCAAGTATA